>NC_091479.1:14588971-14900637 GCF_036971445.1 Narcine bancroftii | reverse complement strand
TGTTAAACTGTTTCAATAGTATTGTTGGTGTCTGCACTGAAACCATGCAGAAATAAATGTGTGAAATGTACATTGATCAATTCCAGTCGCTGTTACAAATAAGTGTTTTATTTTGTAAGTTATAATTAATACCTTGAATTTTGCCTCCTGGGGAGATTTGCTTCTTCAATGAGGCTTTCATGTTCTGTAATCTCTTCTTTTCTCTCTTTCGACTCAGAGATATTGTGAAAGCCAAAAGCAAGGCCGCTGTAAAATAAATAATAGAAGAGTCATTACTGTGAAGGCATAACGAAGGAGAACTTGTGATGTATTTTCCACCTTCAAGGAGAGCTGGTCCATGCAATGTCTCTGTCTTGGTGACTTTGTTCAGAAGAAGTTGTCTGTATTTAAATAGGTGGATTAATGGTAGGCATTAGAACCTCTTGGAACCACAGAGATAGATCATTCACAGGGAGTATTGCTTCAAAATGAGGACAATGTAAATTGTCCACCATTTTAATTTCCTTAAATAATGAATCAACCAAGATTTATGCTGAAGCAATATTGGTACCTACACTTTACAAAATTAGATGTGGAATACAAATTCAATGCCTCACAAGAAACCTCAAACTTTCATATTTATTGTCAGAGTACATACACGACATCACATACAACCCTGAGATTCCTTTTTCCTGCGGGTGAGGCAGAATGACCATTTATTGGTATTGACAGGTAAACAGCTAATGAATGTAAATGAACTCACTGTGCAATACAAAGAGAACAAAAAGAAAATCAATTAAGTGAAAAAGTACGAGTCTTTAAGTGAGTCCCTGATTGAGTTTGTTGTTGAGGGGTCTGATGGTAGAGGGGGAGCAGCTGTTCCTGAACCTGGTGGTGTGAGTTTTGTGGTATCGATACCTCTTTCCTGATGCCAGCAGTGAGTACACAGTGTGTGCTGGGTGGTGTGGGTCTTTGATGATATTGTTGCTGCTCTCTGATGGCAGTATTCCCTGTAGATGTACTCAGAAGTGGGGAAGGTTTTGCCTGTGATATCTGGCTGTGTCCACTACCTTTTGGAGGGTACTGGTATTCCCATACCAGACTGAGATGCAGCCAGTCAGAACACTTTCCACCACACCTCAGTGGAAATTTGCCTGGGTTTCTGGCGTCGTACCAAACCTCCGCAAACTCTTGAGGAAGTAGGGGCGCTGACTTGTTTTCTTCTTGAGGCCATTGGTGTGTTGGGTCCAGGAAAGATCCTCTGAGATAGTAACTCCCAATAAGCCATTTCAGTAATTGGATAGGGGGATTCATTTGGTGATGTAATTTCATCACTCTGGTGAATCGACAAAGTCAGGGATCATATGGGCTTCCTCCAACTAATCACTGGTTGGTCCTCAAGTTAGCAGTGTGAAGGGGGTCACTGAGTGTGCCCTGGTGCTTAAATTTCAGGTCTCCTTGAAGTTTTTCTTCTAGCACTGGCTATTGTCTTCAATTCCCAAGCTTATGCATTAAACAATCAATAAATCCCTAGAATTCAGTGAGAGAAGTGAAGGCAGCAGCGGTCAATGCAGTGCAGCTACCTGAGATCCTTGTGGGGAGCCAAACTGGGAGACCAGAGCTGGAAGCCACAAGGCACAAGGTACCTTGATAAAGGGTGCAAGCCCAAAACGTTGCATCTTCAACTTTGCTATGCAAGAATGCTGTTTTACCTGCTGAGTTTCTCCAGCATTGTGCGTTTTTACTTCCATCACGAGACACAAGATGAAGATGGGGGCAACTAGCTAGAAAGGAAATGTGGAAACCAATCTGGACAAGCTCATGGTCGTCGAGCTTGAGAGCAGCAGGGAGTGTGCAGATTGGGAGAAGGGAGAGAGACTCTCATAGAGCTCCTTTCGGAGAGAGGAGGAGGAACACCCGAGGTGTCCAGAAACCTACAGTCAATTCTGAAGCTGCCCACACAGCCTCTATTTAAATGGCCACCCATTTCAATTCTCCATTTGTGACACATTGTGGTAGCAGCAAGCAGAAACAAAACACGAAAGTCTGGACATACCACTTTCAGCTGTGGTGGCTCAGGAGGGGCTGACTCAGGTTTATATTTGGGTCGGCTGATTGACAGCCGGCCAGGTGGAGTCAGCCCCCCCAGGGGTCTATTCAGGTGGGCTGATTGACAGCAGGCCAGGTGGAGTCAACCCTTAGGTGATCTTCCTACAGGTACAGAGATCGCCCCCTGAAGTTGGCTAGTGATCGTATCACCACACTATTCCATTTCCTTGCCGACATGTCTGTCCATGGTCTCATGCACTGCCAGACGGAGACTAGCAGCAAATTGGAGGAGCAATACCTCATCTTCCAACTGGGCACCCTCCAAAAGAATGGCATTAATATCGACTTTACTGGTTTTCGCTAAACTCCCACCCCCTTCTTCCCCTGTTGTCTCTCCTTTTCCGGTCTCCTTTCACACAGTTATGATAAATTCAACCTAGTTCCTGATCATATCAGGTTAACACCTTTTGTTGGTCTGGATTCCTCCCCCATTGTTTGAATTCTGAGACTTTCTGATAGATCCTGCGTTTTCTGATTTTTCCTTGACCAAGGGCTCAGGCCCGAAACGTCAGCACTCTATTGACCAGCTGAGTTCCTCCAGCATTTCAGTATATTTAGTTCAAAAAGCAACAAACCAGTGCAAATTCTAGTTCAACTGCCATGGTCACATGATGGCCATAGGTTAGCGCTTGGAGCTCCAATTTACATCAGAAGTACGAATCGTTACAACGTTGGGTGTGAAGCCCCAAAGTTCGCGCTCCACCGTTGTAGTAAAAACACACTGAAATGTTGGAGAAATTTATGGTGATACACCACTAGCTGACTGCAGGCAGGGGGGGGGTTGGGGGGGGGGCGCGATCTGTGTACCTGCAGGAAGTGCATCGGAGGACCAGGCAACACCTGGCCGGCTGTCAA
The DNA here is from genome assembly GCF_036971445.1 of Narcine bancroftii. Lineage (NCBI taxonomy): Eukaryota > Metazoa > Chordata > Chondrichthyes > Torpediniformes > Narcinidae > Narcine > Narcine bancroftii. The sequence goes on along the minus strand of NC_091479.1, from coordinate 14,897,694 downwards.
TCGGCCGACCTGAATGGACCAAACCCCGCCAATCCCCCTCCGGGATAGAAGCCACAGCCGGCCCCTCGAGGTCAATCTCAGAGCCAGCACGGCTATTCTCACAGCCAGCTCCGTGGTAGTTTGTGTGGAATAAAGCCTGCGGAACAGACTTTATGCTTTGTGTCTGCTTTTCTGCTCGACGACGCATCAAGGAAACTCAGCTGGTCTTTCCGCTGTTACACAAACTAAATGTCCAAGTATAAGGACCAGTCCAATATTTCAACTGGTATTGTTTCGTCATTAAAATGATGACAAACATGACTAAATCAACAATGGGTTGCTTTGCGCTCATTACTTTTCAGCAATGGGGACAATTTCAAAATATGTCACCTTCCAAAAGCAAGGGGATCGCTTTTAATGTTATAATTATACAAAATATGGTGACTAATGGGAAACGTTTGGGAACAGTGGCTTGTTCTCTTTCACTGAGGTACATGATGAAAATGCAAGGGGATTCCAATTCTTTTTTTGCTTTGCTTTCGGGTGGCAGGGTTAGCACGACATTGGCACAGCGCCAGCGGCCCTGGTTCAAATCCCGCACTCTCTGTTGGGAGTTTGTGCACTTTCCCTGTGTCTGTGTGAGTTTCCTCTGGGTACAACTGTAATGGAGGATTTAGACCAGCTTATGCAAGAAGGGATGCATATGAATCAGTAGACATTATCTAATTTACACCATGAGGCCCAGAGATGTAGTTGCCTTTTGTTGGTCACAGACTGTCAGAAGACCTTGAAGATAATTAAATCATTTATTTAAAGAGAGAAGCTATGAGTAAACAATTTTTTGGGTAATATAAGCCATGGTCCCACTGCTGAAGTAGAGACTCTCCGAGGGATGGTAACATCTCTCAGCAAGAAGAAGAATTTCTAGAGTCCAGCTAACATCCCAGTCGGGGGAGGTGGAGAAGCTGCTACTGGCGCCCCGACAACCTACTACAAGTGTGCGTTCATTGCCTCACTTCGGCAGTTGGGACCAGTCCAGGCGTTAAGTATAATTGGGAAGGGCTTGAATATTGTAGTTTGAAATCAGCTTTTGAATTTGTAATAAACATTTGTATAAACTGAAGTGCTCTCGGCGTGTGTGTGTCTATTTTCTTTCGGTAGCTCAAACACTGTGACCAATCTAAAACGAACAAAGGGAGAGGTACAAGTTTACCCAGGACAACGACGAGATTGTAGGTCAATCAGATGAAATTGGGCGGCACGGGTTACAATGGGCAGAGTAAATATTTGCCGTAAATAAATATTTTTTAAAAAGATTTAAAACTAAAAGGAAAATAGAATCTACAGACCTAGAGGGAAACAGCAAAGGGCAGCAATAAGTATTCCAAAGCCTGCTCCACTGCCATCAAAGTAATGGAGGGTGCTGACTTTCACACATGGTTCCATATCGCTGTCGGTCAGCTGCTTTCGTTGAACACAGGGATCATCTGAAAGCATGCAAAAAAAAATTTAAATTAATAAGGAAGTGTAGACAAAGTGTTGTTGTGCATTGCATCTCCACAAGAGCTGTCCTCAAACATCTCAGTGAGATGTTTTGCAATCATTGCAAAATTTCTCAAGTGCTCTTTCAATTCTGCTGTTTTTCATTCAAAGATTTATCCCCTCAGTCTCTCAGCTGCTTAGATCCTGGTCAAAAGAATTCCCGCTCAGCTGCTTGGGATGACTAGTAGAAAAGATTCATGGTACCCGCCCCCCCCTTCAGCTGAGTGTGTTTTCGAACGTCTGTTTGAATGCCCCCCCCCCCCCCCCCCAACCCTGTACCACTGACTTAATGTGTTCCTTGCAGTAACAGTTTTGCCTTAATTTTGAGTTAGGCCATTTTGTTGCATAGCTCTGCTGAGATTTGTAAATATCTTGCTGATCATCAGTAGAGAGTAAGACCCAGGTCTCCGCAGCCCTGCGCCACTGACCATCTTTCAAGTAGAATACGTCTTTCTGAATATTCCCAGGCTCTGCAATGGTTGCCAGCAAAACATCTTTGAACGTTGTGTTCCAAATGGATCTGAGTTCCGCTTCTGTAAAAATCCTGCAAGAAACAGAATTTACCATCCTCTTTCCCAGTCTAAAATATTCAGGTGTTGTTTGTCGTTCACAGCATTCCTTTCCACGGCGATCTTAATTCTTACTGACACTTTGTCTTTCACATATACACACTCTATTTATGCCAATTCAGAAATTAAGCCAGTATTTGCCAGGATGCTTTATTAATTTTTTTTAATCAACTTCAGAGATACTGCATGGTAACAGGACCTCCTATCCCACGGCTTGTCTTTTATGGGGGGGGGGGGGTGTACAAACTCCTTAAAGAGAATGCCAGATTCAAACCTATGTCCCAATAGCTGTAATAGTGTTGGGCTAACCGCTCTGCTAATCTTCCAGGTGCACTGGGAAGAAAGATGTCAAAGCAGTCCGTATAAATGGATAAAGCAACCTCCTTGCAGCCTGCTTCTGACTGTCCTCCTGTCCTGTTCAACGAATAGACAACACATCAGGGCAAAAATTAAATAAATTAAATCCTGCTTTAAGTGTGAACGTGAGATTGGAAATTTTTTTGCATTTAACTTCTAATGTCCTAAAGACAGACATTTTTGTTTCGAAGTCAGTAATTTTTTGGAACGGATTACGGGGGTCAAGTTCCCAAAGGATCCGATATTATTTTTGTGGAGTAATATTAAGGTCGCAGGACCTAAATTAAAATGAACTATCCATCAAATTGAATTTGTACAAATTGCTTCAACGGTCTCTCGGAAATGTCTAGAAATATCACGGAAGTCAGACGTAGGTTTGGGTATGGAGACATGGCACGTTAGAGAAGATTATGTATCGTTTATGAAATAAATATCACTTGTTATGTAAAATATGGTGCATAAACCTGAAAGTTTGAGGTTTCTTGTGAGGCATTGAATTTGTATTCCACGCCTAATTTTGTAAAGTGTAGGTACCAATATTGCTTCAGCATAAATCTTGGTTGATTCATTATTTAAGGAAATTAAAATGTGGGTTCGATATGCGCCACTTCTTGCTAACATCCAATATTAGAATCTATGCTCTATTCATTTATTCCATTCACATTCTCCCGCCCTTCTTTCTTCAATCATTTTTCTTTCTTTTTAGAGGTTCTGGGGGGGAGGGGAGGGAGGTAGGAAGGAGGGGGAGTAGGGTTTTTTTCTATTTTATATAGATCACGTGCATAAACAACTGAATAATTTTTGAATTTAATGCAACGCAATTAATATTGCCTTTAAAATTTTAAAATGTAATATTAAGAAAAACACATCAGAGCAAGAAAATAAAAATCCCAGAGATCGATGGGGTTACTGAAGCGTTCTCTGCCTCCTGTGGTGTTTGTAGAATGATTCTTGGGATAAAGGAATCCTGTCCTAAAAGACAAGAGAAGTTGTGTTCCCATTTGAACAAAGGAGATTTGATGAGGGAGTATGGTTTTGCTTAATAATGACCTGCTGATATTTATTATTTATTTGTTGACCTTTCCCCTTTCTCTTTTTCTAGTACCATCTCTCCTTTTCTCTTGTATTTTATGTGCCCTGGGAAACTGCAGCAAATTAAACTTTCATCGCATCTGTACTTTGTGCTTATGTCTTATGTATGTGGGAATAAACTTCAGTTATTCATTCATTCAGTGGATGAATGGTTTAGGCAGCTTGGCTATGCACCCCCCGCCCCCCCATCCCCAATCCCCGCCAAGTTTATAGGCTCTCTTCCCTGTGAAACAGTCAAGTTTTGGCTTCTCCTGTACCTCTCCCCTACCAACTACTTAAAAAAAAGTTAAAACACAATGCAGTAGTGTGGTGGTCCACCACCGGCCTACTACAGGGGGCAGCCTCTGTACCTGCAGGAGTGTAAGGGGACGGGACAACACCTGGTCGGCTGTCAATCAGTCGGCCTGAAGGGATCAAGCCCCACCCGGTCGGGTGTCTATCACCCTCTGGGATATAAGCCTGCGCCGGCCTCCCGAGACCTCACTCAGAGTTGATGCTGCCAGAGCCAGCCTGGCTCTGTGGAAGTCTTTGTTGATTAAAGCCTGTTTACAGTCTTTACCTTGTGTGTGTCTGATTCTGGCTAACAGTGCACCACATGTAGAAACTCAGCAGATCAGATTTATATAGAAAAGATAAAGATACTTGTCCAACGTTTTGGACTTGAGCCCTACATCAAGGTATGAGCCAAAAGTCGACGCGGACAAAATGGTGGTGGGGGGAAGGGGGAGGAGCGCAGTCCCTCAGGCAGGAGGTAATAGGTGGATGAGGAGGGAGGGCAGACTAGCAAACAGGGGGAGGGGAGAATGCATCTGTGAATGGAGAGGGAAAGGGTTGGAGAGCTGAAGACAGGAGGGAAGAGTGGGGAGTGGGTTAGCAAAAATTGGAGACATTTTTCTTAATATCTGGTTGGAATATTAGGTGTTTCTCCTCCAATTTGCAGATGGTTGACAAACTCTCAAGGTTTATAGGCAAAAGAGGTTGAGAACCATTGATTTATACTTAAATGCGCTGTGGCCTCCCTGGGAGTGGTGGGCGAAGGGCCTTGTTGAAAATGGCTGGTTTAGCAGATGTTTCAAGGATCGTGGGCAGAGATCTAAGATTTCAGGCCAAGGATGAGACCGCACTTGGAGATTTGAGCTCCTCGTTTAAGAAAAGGAGTGTGACATTGGAGGGGGTTCATAGGGAGATTCCAGGAATGAAAGGGTTATCATATAGAGGAGTGTTTGTCAGCTCTCGGTATGTATTTGTTAGAATTTAGGAGAATGAGGGGGAACTCACTGAAACATTTAGAATGTTCAAAGACGTGGATAGAGTAGATGTAAAAAGGCTGTTTGCCATGGTGGGAGAGTACAGGACTGATGCACCATCAATTACTTCAAACGACTAGAGATTATGTAGAAACTGGATGTCCGTCCATGCTGGTTGACTGTCCTGGACTGAGGAGGCAGCTGTGGCACAGTTGCCTTTATTCAGGGGTCTGTGGGACGAGCCTCGGCACAGTCAGCAAGGGGCGTGTCCAGACAAACTACAGCAAGTACTAACAAAGCCAGAACATATATAAAGTGGTGTACTGCAAGGACAAGAGAGCACAACTTCAGGTTTGAAGGGTGTCCGCTTAGAATAGAAAAGTGAGGGAACTTCTTCAGCCAGAGGATGGTAAATCTGTTTCATTTGTTGCCACAGGCGGTTGTGGAGGCCGGGTCATTGGGTGTATTTCAGGCAGAGATTGATGGGCTCCTGATGAGCCAGGGCATTCAACGTTATGGGGAGAAGGCCGGGCAGTGGGGCCGAGTGGGAAAATGGATCAGCTCATGATTAAATGGGGGGGGGTGCAGACTCGATGGGCTGAATGGCCTATTTCTACTCCTATGCCTAATGGATCCAAGGAGGATGAAAAACTTTCTTTAGGCAGAGAGTAGTTATGACACAGAACTCACTTTGCAAAGATGATCAGTTAATGGAAAACTGATGAGATTACCTGAGGGAGAATAATTTTCAGATCAATGAGGAAAGAAGCAATAAATGGGACTGATGAGGTTGTTCTACTTGGGTCCAGTATAAATTTGATGGACCAAGTGGCCTTCATCTGTGCTACAACAATATTAATGGTGGATGGGGTAAGTAATATTTTACTGATTTTAGCATATATTTGAGCAAAATATAGTTGCAGCTAAAGCTACCTAATTTAAAGTGGATTCCTTTGATAAAGCTATACGAGATACAAGCGAGAGAACATGGGTTAAAGGTGAAAGGTGAACCGTTTATATGGGGGATTTTCTCCACACGGAGAGTGGTGGAAGCGTGGAATGAGTTGCTAGCCTGAAGTGATGCGTGTGGGCTCAATTTATACAGTTTGGGAAAAAATTTGGATGGGAGGGGTATGGAGGGATATGGCATGGGTGCAGGTCATTGGGACTTGGGAGAATAATAGGTCGGCACAGACTAGAAGGGCCTATCTTCTGTGCTGTAATGTTCTATGGTTCATCGGTCATAATTATAAAAGGAGAAAGGTCATACAAAATATAATTGAGAATGTATATTGTCTTATGTGTCTGCCTGTCCCGCATCGGACTTGTCAGCCACAAACGAGCCTGCAGCTGATGTGGACATTTACCCCTCCATAAATCTCCGTCTGCGAAGCCAAGCCAAAGAAAGAAAAAGAAAGTAAAATGTACATATACTCAGAAATTATTATATCCTGCAGCGAAACAGGTACTTAATTTAAAAAAAAGCGACAAAAGTATGCATAAATTAAGTTGAAAAGGAAGAAATACAGACGTGCGCGCGCGCGCACACACACACACACACACACAAACACACACACACACACACAAACACACACACACACACACACACACACACACACACACACAGGATAAATGATATGTTTTGTTTAAGTTCACAAATAATTAGATATGCCATTAAATATTCAAATACTAATTTCCTAAAGACATGGGGGCCCTCTTATGGAATCTAAAGTTTTAGGTTGTTAGGTTGTTGTTAGACGCTGTGCTGTCTGTTTCCAGATTGTCGTCACTTGACGCCCACGTTAGTTTTTTTTTCCAACCTTGTCGGGGGGGTTTTGAATTAACGGGGATGTGTTTTTTTTTCTTTTTCGTGTAATTTGTATTTCAATGTATTGTTTGATTTTTCTATTATTGCAAACTTCAATAAAAATATCTTAAAAAGAAAAGTAGAAAATAAATGCAAAGATACACGGTAAATAAATATTCACAGATGCCATGGTGCCAGAACAACATGACAAAGTGTGAAACAGGGAAGTCTGCAATCGGTGAGATTGTAGCAAATACAGAAAAGTGCTGCAGGTCCCGTAGCAGCATCCATAAAAGGCTTCAAGGCCTGAGTCCATTATGGTATCAGCAATAGTAGACAGGAGCCAGAATAAAATGGCGGGGCGGAGGAGGGAAGAAAGGGCAAGGGAGGATCACAGGCCAACAGCCAAGTGGCCACAGATGGACCATAGATAGGAGAGCAGAAGAGAAAAGATGAGAACTGACAGAGTGGGAATACCTCTGTGGGAGAAAGAAGACAGATTGATAGGGAACAACAGAGAGACAAGGGGTGGGAAGCGGGAGGAAAGGAGACATAGAGAAAGAGAAAGACGCAGGGCGTCTTTAAAATTTTACATTTTCAAACTTAGACATACAGCACGGTAACAGGCCATATCAGCTGCCCAATTTACACCTCATTAACCTACACGGCCGGTGTGTTTTTGAACGATGGAAGAAACCGGAGCCCCTGGAGAAAACCCAAGCAGACACAGGGAGAATGTACAAACTCCTTACAGACAGCGCGGGATTTGAACCCTGGTCCCGATCGCTGGTGCTGAGCTAACCGCTACACCAACTGTGCTGCCAGTGAGGGGGGGGTGGGGGGGGTGTAGTAAGCAGAAATCGGAGGTCGCTGTTCATGCTGTCTGGTTGGAGGGTGCCCAGAGAGAACATGAGGCGTTGAAACAATATAAAGTTTAACTCTCGGCATGTGGTTACGTTATAAAGTTTAGCAATACCTTTGACATTCAGTGCCAAATTCCCCACCAACAGCATCAGGAGCGAACACTGTCCTGGCGAGTTACACTGTAATCCATATATTAATCAATCTGCCTTGCATGCAATCAATAGATCTCAACTTACCCATTCTTGGTATTTTCGAACCAGAATCTATCCCCGTCCCGTATGTGTTCAAACTGTTTTTTAATGATGGCCGTGAAGAGTCGTGAAGAGTTGTCTCTGTTTTCTAGCATGCCTCCGACAAACAGCTCCAGTCTGGATATGTCATTATTATACAGTGCAGCCAGTTGGTTAATGAGCTGATAGAAGAAGAGACGGTACAACATTCACTACTTTTTAATTCAGAAAATTAGAAAAACATAATGCATTAAAAAAGCTGAAAAAAATCAGCGCACATCAATTATAAAACATAGGAATCTACAGCACAGTAGAGGCCTGTCAGCCCACAGTGTTGTGCTGACCTATTCTAACAACTACCAAGAATTTCCCTTCTGCATAGCCCTCTGTTTTACTCAGTTCAATATACCTATCTATTAGGGCGGCACGGTTGACGTAGCAGTCAGTGGAGCGCCCTTACAGCGCCAGCGATCGGTATCAGGGTTTGAATCCCATGCTGCCAGTGAGGAGTTTGCACATTCTCCATGTGTCTGTGTGAGTTTTCTGCGCAGGGGGGGGCCTCCGGTGTCATGCCACCATTCAAAACGTACCGGGGGTTGCAAGTCAATTGGGCGTAAATGGGCGGCGCGGGCTCATGGGCTGAAATGGCCTGTTGCTGAGCTGAATGTATGTCTAAAATCTAATAGTCTCTTAAAAGATCCTACCACTACTGGCACCATTGCCTGTAGAGCATTCTACACTCCACTACTCTGTGTGAAGATGTTGTTTCTTACATCGCCTCTTTACATAACTCCCCAGCATCTTAAAACTATACCCCCTTGTCTCAGCCATTCAACCCTGGGAAAAAGCCTCTGGCCATCCACACGATCAATGCCTCTCACCATCTTGATTGAGATTTTAACTTGCAACCAACCGAGGGCCCAGATGAATTTTTAGCATCCCACCAACATTTTGTGAGCTGCCTATGTGGCTTGCCAAACTGCATGACAATAAACAATACAGTAGAACACAGAAGTCTGCAGGTACTGTGATTGCCATCAAAATGCTGGAGAAACTCAGCCGGTCTTTCTGCAACCATAGGAGACAAAAATATATTGCTGACGTTTCGGGCCTGAGCCCTTTACATAGGACAACACAATTTAAACAATTCTTTATTTTTAATTTCTCTATCACCTTTCAGGCCGAGGTAATTTTCCCTACTGAGGAAGAGTCTTAACCTACAGGTCAAGACTTAGACATCATTGAGGGAAATAAAACAGGTGAAAACAGCGGTTAGTGCGTCACTATTCCAGTGCCAGCGGCCCACATTCGAATCTAGCGCCGTCTGTAAGGAGTTTGTACATTCTCCCCGTGACCAGAATGGGTTTTCCCTGGGTGCTCTGCTTTCTTCCTACATTCCAAAGCTGAATGGGGCTTGTTGGTTAACGGTATAGCTGGGCAGCGGGGCTCACGGGCCAGAAGGGCCTATCACTGTGCTGTATCTCTAAAACTTTCTAAAACATTTTGAAGTATTGGTAAGGTGCAGAAAGTTCCAATCTTAAAAATTAGTAGTGAACAATACCAAGCAAATTACATTTGTAAATTACCTCTTCAGTTTAACGGACAGGTAAATGATTCCACAACTGCAAATTATAATACCAAGCATTATAATACTTAATAATAATATAATATAATAATAATATAAGTATTATAATACTCGGGACTGGGGTTTGAATCCACGCTGTCGTAAGAAGTTTGCACGTTCTCCCTGTATCTGTGAGAATTTTACCCCGGGGGCTTCAGATTCCTCCCGTCATTAAAAACATACCAGGGGCGTAGGTTAATTGGGCGGCACAGACTCGTGGCCCGATATGGCCTGTTACCGTGCTTTAGGTCTAAATTTTAAAAATTAAACTAACGATTGGAACCATGCATTTGCATAAAGGGGGTGGAGAGGGTACAGCGGAGCTTTTCTCGAGCGACAGCAAGGATTTGTTAGTTGGATATTAAATTAAGATGCTCTTTAAATATGAACTTCGCAATTTCTCAATGGGCATACGATTTTATGATCTGGATTTCACTACCTGATGAGAGAATGGAGATAGGTTCAGTAATAACTTTCATGAAGGAAGTGGATAACTATCTCAAAGGAAATGGTGGCACGGTTAGTGTAGCAGGTAGCACAACGCTATTACCACACTGGCGACCTAGGTTAAAATCCGGCGTTGTCTGTAAAGAGTTTGTATGTTCTCTCCATAAGCTGGGTGGGCTTTCCCCAGGTGCTCCGGTTTCTTTCCACCTTTCAAAATGGAAGGGGTTGTAGGTTAATTGGGTGTAATTAGGCAGTACGGGCTTGTGGGCTTCTGTGCTATACATCTAATTTAAATTTAAATTTGAACTAAAATATAGGGCGAAAGAGAGATAACTCTTTCAAATAATTGGTCCATGGTTCCAGAGGCTTAGTCCATTGTTATAAGACGGGAAGGACCAAGAGGATAATGTGTTCATCGATATTCAAGTGGAAAATTACGTTAAATGCATGGGTATTTTAGCTAAAATCCCGCAACCATGGGGTCTGAGCCAAAGGTAGCAGCGCCTACGATTGGCAGCAGCCACGAGGGGTTGCAGAATCTAGGGGAGTGGAGGACTGGTGCAGGGCACCAGAAAATAGGGAGACCTCCTCCCCCGTCTGAGAAGGAGAAGCAGAGGGGACGACCCACGGGACGGCGACCACAGTGGCGGGACCAGTGAGGGGGTTCTGCGGCTGGACGACCCACGCATGCGGCGACTCGAGACGAAGAAGCCTCAGAGACTGCTGTTGGAAGACTCGTGCCAGGCTGCGGACTGCTGGATACTGGCTCAAAGCTGGCTGAAGGGGTACCGGATATTGGAACCAGGATGCAAGGGCGTGCTGAAGGCACTGAGGGGGCTCCTGACCGTGTTGGAGGTTCGGATCTGGGGCTCAGGTTGCCAATGGTTTGGACTATGCGTGGCTGTGGAGGCTGCGGAAGTGCGCTGGAGGCGAATCTTTGGGCACTTGGTGGCTCTTGGGGGGGGACTCTCCTTTGCTTCTCTTTCTCTGACTGTAAGAGGCGCTTCAGGCAATTTATGCCAATGGCAAATCTGTCCGCTTTACAGCAGGAAAAATCAACTCTATATAATATGACCCTGCTTTATTACACAATGATAATAAATTGAATCTTGAATCTTTTTGGCCCTATAAGAATTATACTTTCAAACACTACGTTTCTCAAGCCAGAAGAAAACAATTCTGGTGTCTGACCTTTGGATTCTCCCTGTAGAGGTCTGCGTTGATATTCGACCAGTTCTTGACTGGCTCAAGATCAAGAGCTTCTCGCACTTGGTTGTAACTTGGAAGACCATTATCTCGTCCCCTCTGGATGTCGAGTGCTACTACGTCAGATCTTGTAAACCTCAAAGGTCCATACATAAAGTCTGCAAAAGGTCAATGGCACAGTCAATAAGACAATATTTCAGCTTAAACAAGATAGTCTGCAGATTTGAGTGCAAAGCTCAAATGCACTGGAGAAACGCAGCAAGTCCTGAGTTCAGGAGGAAACAGAACGAGAAACCACAGCCTTCGTGGGGCGTGAAATCGCACAAGCACCTGATATGGGGCAGAAGTAGGGCCATCGAGTCTGCTCCGCCATTCTATCACAAGCAATTCATTCTCCCACTCCCCAGCATTCCTGTAACCCGTGATGCCCTGACTACACAGGAATCTGCTTTAAATACACCAAGCGATCTTGCTTCTACAGCCGCCTGTAGCAACAGGTTTCCACAGACTCACGATGACCCCCTGGCTTAAGAATTTTTTCTGCATCTCCATTTTATATTGCCACCCTTTTATCCTGAGGTTGTGTCCTCTTGACTTAGACTCTCCGTCCAGGCTTTGCAGCATTCAAAATGTCTCTGTGAGGTCCACCCTTATCCTTTGAGTACAGTCCAAGAGCCAATAATCATTCCTCATGTGTTAACCCTTGCATTCCTGCTGTCATGCAAGCAAATTTCTGAACCCTCTCCAACGCCAGCACATCTTTTCTCGAATAAGCCGCGCCGCCCAAAACTGTACACAGTCCACCAAGTGAGGTCTCACTAGTGCTTTATAGACTCAACGTTACATTGCTGCTCTAGAAACTAATGCCAGCTTTGCGTTCACCTTCTTCAGCACCAACTCTAGGGCATCTTGCATGAGGACTCCTAAGAATAAATCATGGATCTCCTGAAGGAGAAATTATATTGTGTAATCTTAGAAAAATACTGTGCAATAAAATCTCCTGACCAATCGCATTAGACGGACACTATTTAAGTAATTGGAGGCTCCAATTAAATTAATATAGGGCATGTAAATATCTGAGCACATGAACTATCAAAAAGCACACGTGGGAAGGAAAATTTGGGGAACAACTTACTGTAAAATGAGTTTAAAAGAAAATCACGAAAATCTGCAGACACTGTGGTTGAAGTTAAAACACCAAGTGCTGGAAAAGCTCAGCTAGTCAAACAGTGTCCTTTGTGTAGCAAAAGGAAAAGATACAGAACCGACATTTCGGGATTGAGCCCTTCATCAAGGTATGAGAGAATGTGGGCAGGTGGGGGGGGGAGGGGGTGGGTTGGTAAAGGCAGGAGATCATGGCGGAGAAGGGATGGAGGGGACAGCAGCGATCATGGGGAGGAGGGATGGCTGGTGGGTAAGGGGGAAGGAAAATGCTGTCAGGCATCTGAACAAAAGATGGGGGAGAAGAGGTGGTAAAGGCAGGAGATGATAGGTGGGGGAGGGGACAGCAGCGATCAGGGGGAGGAGGGTTGGCTGAGTGGGTAATTGAGTTCAACTTCTGATGCATGTGGTGAAGTACTCACACACATTTGGCATATAATCAACTGAAAGCACCATTTTCAATAATTCTGTCTCTATACAGCTTGCACCTTTATGTGTTAGCATTTTCATCAATTTATATTTTTAAAGAAATTGACATATTCTCATTCTTATTACTGCCAGGGAGATTCATATAAATAACAGAGAGAAGAAAAAAAATCAAATAAAGGGATGCAAAAAATTCATTTTGCCTTTTTGGTTTTGCAACCATCACTTAGCGTCCAGACACTGGCGTCCCTGTGGGGGGGCGGGGGGGTGTGTGAACCGCACCGGGTGACGCCAACCCTAGTGATGCCATTGCCTCCAGTTGCAGTGAAGATCTGTTCATTTATATAATAGAGCCAATAAGCAGAACGCACATTAACTTCACTTCAGAAGCACAGCAAAACTTTCTGTCGCAACCGATGCAGAGGGAGTACGGCACAGATATACTAACATCAGCAATGTTTTACCTCTTAGGTCTGTCACCACAATATTGTCCTCCTGTTCAGCTCTTTGGGATATCATTCCGAGGATCAGCTCGTCAATGTCTTTTGCATTCTTAAAATTTGGATTCTAAAGCCACAAAGTCAACAAAACCGAAGTGAATTTGGTGGAAAAAAGTACACCAATTAACCATGCCACATGTCGGCCCCAGAGCCTTTGCAAAAGCTTTGGATAGTGCCCAAGAGACTTCACTAATTTATTGTTGTTTACAAAATGGCAACAGATGAAAAAGCTTGTCGGAGCTGCAGATTGACTGGAGTGGAACTTGCTGTTCGCAAGCAGAGAGAGTTAAACAGGCTTTTCTCTGAGAGAGAGAGAGAGAGAGAGAGAGATCAGTTCTTCAGTGTTACAGCCAGCAGCAGTAGCTGGGACTGGAACAGGACAAGCTGGAAAGCTTGTGGAAAAACCCCATTTGGAAGAGGGCTTGATCAAAGCCCTTGTGGTTCATTCAAGAGGAGAGGACTGGCTTCCTAATGTTTCATTTGAAATGAGAGAAACTAAAAGGAACTCTGTAGTGACCTGAAAGAAAGAGGTTGGACTGTAAACCAAAGAACTTTTCTGAACTTACACACACATTACATACACATGCGCTTCGAATTAGAAGGGGGGTTAAGTTAGGTTAGTTAAGTCAATAGTGATAAGTTACAGTGTGATTCTGTTTTCATGTTCAAAGAAATTTAAAAGCAACTTTTGTTTAAGTAACCATTTGTCTTGGTGAATATCTATTGCTGCTGGGTTTTGGGGACCTCTGGGCTCGTAACAATATCGCAATAATTTTATAGTGCGAGAAAAGATAATGCATTTCATATTTACACCACAACTCTTGTCTGACTCTCTGCAGTGTTAATACAGAATGAAGAGCCAATCTCCTAGAAATCCATCAGTCAGAGGCTTTACGTAGAAGTTGTATTTTCAAAATTAAATCCGTAGACTTCACAAGTTTTGTGGAACACAGAACATTACAACACAGTACAGGCCCTTCAGCCCACTATGTTGTGCCGACTTATGTAACCCTACCTGACAACCTAATTCTTCCCAACCTCACACCCATAACCCTCCATTTTTCTTGCATTCATGTGCCTGTCAAAGAGTCTTTTAAATGTCCCTATTGTTCCAACCTTTTCCACCACCCCTGGCAATGCATTCCAGGCATTCACGACTCTCTGCCTCCCCTAAGCATTCCTTTCCTCAAACAGATTCAGTGATAACATGACAATATAACCATTTTAATCCTATTTAATGCAACCGTTTCAGACTATAGAGAATTGTGAACTCGCCTAGCACCATCATGGACATCTGTCTTCACTCCATCGAGGATATCTACAAGAGGCAGTTTCTCAAGAAAGCAGCCTCTATCCTGAAGGACCCTCACCCTCCCTCTTCACAGGTGAAGGAGGTGCATGGAGCCTGAAGACAAATACCCAATGGTACAAAAATAGATTCTTCCCCTCCGCCATCAGATTTCTGAATGGGCAATGAACCACAGACTTCCTCAATTTTAAAAAAAATTAACTTAGAGCAATTTTGCACCACGAAACAACATTTTGTGACATGTTCATGAAAATAAATTCTGATTCTGATTTTGACTTGGGAGGAATTTCCAGACAATAATTGGTTCAAAACAATTAAAATCTGGAAACATGAATGTAACGTCATAAACTGATTTATCACACAAAGTAATAATGATTCTGTTTGACACACAAACTTCAAATGATACTCATCATTATAGATGTAGCAGAGTTTGCAATGAGTATTTAATGTTCTACAGTACTGGATTATTTGGGGATCATTATGCAATGAAACTGCATTTTATAAAGCTCGAAGTTGGAGAGAGTTGCATAACTTTAACGGCATTTGATTTGCAGGCATTAGCTCCTATTTCTCTTCTGGCTAGAAGGGCGGTGTTGTTTAAATGGAAGGACGCTGCTCTGCCGACTCACACTCCACGGATACGTGACGTCGTGTCATGTTGAAATTTCGAGAAGATTCGATGCCCAATATACGATTTGAATTTAAATTTTCAAACGTTCTTAGTGGGGACCCTTTTTGAATATCTTTCAAAATCTCTGATTTGGTCATTTATTACTGAGACAGGGAATTCTTTTCTTTCTCTTTGCCAAACAGTTTTGGTTTTGATAGTGGGATTAAAACCATATTTATAAATAATAAAGCTCGAAGTCTATCTACATTTTATGTGTTGGCCTTATTCTTCCCACACCTGATGTGTAATTTCATTAGAAAATCATCTGTAAATTAGTAAGACTTATCTTTTAATGTATTGATTCACATTGCACAACCAACATTTATTGATGATCCTTAAGAGCCCTTCATAAACCACTTTGAAGAGCCCAGAGTCACCTGCAGATCAGATTCTTACAGGGCATTACTGAACAAGACAAGTGGTGACAGGATATATGGTGGTCTTACGGGCATTTTTGCATTACATTTTATGTAATCATGTGCATTCAAACCTCTTTCTCCAGATCAGTGCTGCAACCTCTGGTCCAATAACGGTCACTACGTGATTTGGGTGGCACGGTCAGTGTAGCACAACGCTATCATAGCGCCAACGACCCAGATTTAAATTCGCCGCTGTCCGTAAGGAGTTTGTATGTTCTCCCCATGCCCTGCTTGGGTTTCCTCTGATTCCCTCCCCTTCTCCAAAAAATGTACAGGGATTGTAGATTAATTGGGGTATTTGGGCAATATGTGGGGATGTGGGCTGGAAGGGCCTGTTATCGTGCGCATTTAATTAAAAAAAATTAAATTATTATGATCGTGCAAACTAATAAAACAGACATGGATGGGAGCAGGTCAGTGGGACGAGCAGGAGGATGGTCAGCACAGACTAGAGGGGCCAAATGACCTGTGTTCCAGCGTTCGATAACAAGTTTCTACTGCTTTAGGTCTGACACATGACAGATGCTCTAATTGGAGATTGCAGTCTGCATTTTGCAATCGCTCAAGACTCAGAAGGCCTTGGACAGGATATTCCTCATCAGCCTATCGTCAACCCAAACTAGTCTCTGAAAGCAGCAGAGTGGCTTTACCAGAACAAAGTGACAACAAGCAGCGTTGGGAATCTGAAGCAAGTAGGATTTCAGGGCTTTCTTAAAAAGCTATTGCAAGAACAACAGACTATCAGTCGACTACGATGTATATCAAAGAGGTGAAAGCATCCATATGTAGGTTTAGTTAATTTAATTTTGGATATTTAACAAAAATTTTAATCTTTAAGTTCCCTTGTAATTTACTCAAAGAACCGCTGCAATTTAATTTCGATATTGCAAAATGGGTTGCATGAAGGAGTATGTAATCTTTTATTACTTGCTTTTGCTAATAGGTCATTGGCGAGACCCCTTCGATGGATGCTCGTAATCAACAAAAAATATCAAACCAGAATCGCATGTGGATGACCGGCTATCCGGAGTTCAAATAACCGGCAGCCTCATGCAACCAACAAAAAAAAAAATTGCGGCAACAGGTAAAAAAAATACATGTTTAAAATTGGCGCACCTCGTCATTAATTTGTCAATCAAGCAACACACAATCTCAAGCAACCAGAAAATAGGCTTATCCGGCATCTACCAATCCCCATAGATGCAGGATATCAGTGTACATTGCAAAGGACAGTTTCTTTCTACGAAGGGCATCAGCTGGCCCATGATTCCAGAATTCTTTACAGTGTCACTCAATATGTATCCAGAGACGATTAAATCCCTTTCTACAACCTGCCACAGTGCAGTCAGAAACAGTGCCCTCTCACTTGCTCGCTTTACAGTGAAACTGTGATGCTGCCTTACCTCTCTACTCCAGAAGTTATTGCACACTCGAAGTGCAGGGTCCATTCGGTTGTAAACATTCACAACCTTTCGGAAATGGCATGTGCTGTTCCTGGGGAGGGATCAAAGGGAGGCGAGAATTTTTAATCAATCGCTATTATCAGAGGAGTCCTTACATTTTATCGGCATCCCATATTCAAGTTCAAATTCAAGTTTCTGGTCATATGTACAGAGTAGAGAGGCAATGCAAGTCTTACTTTCCTGCAGCTTCCCAGGGACATGAAACACAACATTTTCAAGATTCCTTTAGCGATATGTAATTTTTTTTAACCAAAAATAGAATTTATTTACAATAAATTATTTGCAAAAGGAAAACCGTTCAAAGTCTCTTTCGCCCTGAGTTTTGTATCAATTCATTTCCAGCACTGTACATTGTTACATTCTTTTCTACTTGCACTTATTAATAGAACAAGGAGCATTACAGCACAGTACAGGCCCTTCAGCCCTTGGTGTTGTGCCGACCTATATATTCTTACGAAAAAATACCTCTACCTACCTCATAATCCTCTACTTTTTTCTTTTATCCGTGTGCCTGTGTCAGGTGTCTCATGTTCCAGCCTCTACCAGCACCCCTGGCACTGGATTCCAGACACACACAACTTTCTGTAAAAAAAACCCCTGATGTTTTCCTTAAACTTTCCTCCCTTCACTTTGTACAAACGTCCTCTGGTGTTTGCTACTCCTGCCTGGGGGGGGGGGGGGGGGAAAGGTGCTGACTGTTTACCTTATCTATGCCTCTCAATCTTGTAGACCTCCATTAAGTCACCTCTCATCCTCCTACGCTCCAAAGAAAAAAAGCCCTAGCTCTGCTAATCTTGCCTCATGAGATATTTTCCAATCCAGACAACATCCTCCTCTGCACACTCTCCACAGCTTCCACATCCTTTGCATAATGAGGTGACCAGAACTAAACACAATATTCTAAGTGTGCTCTCACCAGGTAATTCTAGAGCTGCAACATGACCTCTCGATTCTTGAACTCAATACCCCAGCATCCCACAGGCCTTCTTAACTATCCTATCAACCTGCACGGCAACCTTGAGAGATTTGGACCCCCTCTGTTCTCCACATTGTTACACATCCAACCATTAACCCTGTACTCAGCCTTCAGGTTTGACCACCTAAAATTCATCACCGTAAAATTCATCACCGTACACTTCTCCAGATTGAACTCTTACCTTTCACTTTTCTGCCCAACTCTGTATCCTGTTGTAACTTACAACAACCTTCAACACTACCCACCACTCTTCCATCCTTTGTATCATCTGCAAACTTACTGACTCATCGTGGGGGCCTGGAATGCCTTGCCGGAGGTGGAGGTGGAGGCTGGAACATTAGGGATATTCATTTGACTCCCAGCCAGGCACGTAGGTGAAAGAAAAATAGAGAGTTATGAGTTAGTGTTTTGGTAGGAATATATAGGTCGGCACCACGTCAAGGGCTGAATAGCTTGTGGTGTGCTCTAATTTCCCATGTTTTATCAATAAAGTGTTAATACAGAGATGGATAAACAGGGTGAATGGTTTAATAATTTATTCAGACTATAGCAGAAAAAAGAATAATTAAAAAGGAAGAGGAAAAAATAATAATAAACGTTCAGAGTTGGTTGGTTGTGCAAAAAGAAGTGGATATTGAAATTAGAATTTGATTTCCTCCAGAGACACAAGGTGCCATGTTGCTTTGTTTTCCTCAGCTAACTATTCTGATCACATGATAGTAACGGAATCCTTGGCTGATCATACTCGTACCGAAAAGAAACCAACAAACTCGGTTCACCCACCAATAGGGAACGTGAATTTGGCTTTGGCCGCCGTGAGGCAGGTTAATTTTACCCTTTTGTTGATGTGCCAATAGGAATCCAGCTCAGTACGAGACGGCATTTGGTCTGCCTACTTGGTCGGGGATTATAGCTACTGCCCGTGGGATTATAACTGAATGCCTCCGATTCAGAATGTGTCCCCCCCACCCCTAAAAGTAATGATTAGAAGTATAGTTACATCTTTTTATTATTTTGGCAAGCACTGCAGCCAATCCGTGAACTAACCTTCCTGAAATGAATAACCAATTGATTTTGGTAGTGTTATTGGGGGGAGAATCTTGGGTTTAAAAACAGGAGGCAGTAAAAGAATAAATGCATCACCACAGACAGGCTATTGCTGCACCATTTCACCTGAGAGCTAGAACCCGATTTGTATTTAATGTCTTGAAATAGTAACTCATATTTATATCTTCGGGTCTGAGAGTGGAACGTGAGCCAATATTTTCTGACCTGAATCTTAGTCAAATTAAGACTAACTAAACTTCTGCCCCACACACAGCTCCTGTCAGGGAAGAAATCCAGGAGGATCAGGGCCAGCGCCACCAGGCTGAGGAACAGCTTCTTCCCACGGGCAGCGAGAACGCTGAACGACCAAGGGAACAGCTTGCACTGACCTTCCGAGACTCTCGTATTCACAAAACAATATTTATTTATTTGTTTGTGTAAATGAATACTTGTCCTGCATGTGTGTTCTTCGTCTGTGTGTTACGTCTGATTGTGTGTCTGCATGTTTTGCACCGAGGACCAGAGAACGCTGTTTTGTCAGGTTGTACTTGTGCAGTCAGATGACAATAAACTTGACCTGATGAAACTGATAATGACAGTGAACACTTTTCTTCAAGATGAATTTTACAATACCAGCGATATATCAGAAGTGGATCAAGTATATCAGCAAAAATACCAAAGGAAAAGTTGCACCAACATAATACTTGGCATTACTACCTCATGTATATGCCTGGAGGAATCATAGAGTTCAGTATTCTAATAGCAGCAGCTTGAAATTCAGGTGATATGCTAGGATCTACATATTTCTTGTAGCCTGCAGAACAGAAAATCAGAAAAGCTCCATGTTATTTTCTGGGATTTCATGTGATTGAGTATGCTACAAGTTACTGGACCACATCAGAACATACTGACCTTCATACGGTGACATGTCTTGACCGATGAAGACTGGTAACCACTCATAGTACAGAATATGCTACAAATATAAAAAGAAAGTGTTAACTGAGTAACCTAAAATATAATGGGCTGCTCGGTTAGCGTAGCAATTATTGCAACGCTGTTACAACATCAGCGACCCGGGTTCTAATCTGGCGCTGTCTGTGAGGAGTTTGTACATTCTCCCTGTTCTGCTAACTGCTTCGTTAACCATGCCACCCTGGCTTAACAAACCATCTTTGCCAGGAGGTGACTTTAAACATGTGTGGTGCGTAACAGGTGCACCCAATTCTTCAGCTCAGGAAATCTGGGGTCCCCTGCTGACCTGCTCTGAGTCCAGCAATAGAAAGGAGATCCGATAAACCGGCAGTAAAGCATGAAAGTCTGTAATCTCTGTCACCGAAGTTAAACCACAATACTGGAGAAAGAGCAAGTCAAACACCATAATTTATATAGCAAAGATAACCCACATTTTGGGCTTCAGCTCTCATCAAGCTTTGTGGCTTCCAGCTCCGGTTCCAGACCTCCCAGTTTGGCCCCTACAAAGGTACCTGCACAGCAATGACTGCTTCTCTCTTCACTTGCTGAATTCTACAGACCGCCTTCGCCTCGATGTGAAGGTATTAGCGGAAACTTGCTCTTTCACTGTCACAATTCTGATAAACCATCACCTGATGGTTACTGCACACTGTCCCACAAAGAGCATACTGCCAGCCCAGGACATTCATCATGCAAAACCCTCCCCAGCATCGAGAACGTCTACAGGGAACGCTACCATGGTAGAGCGGCAGCAATTATGAAGGATCCACCCCACCCAGCACACGCTCTGTTCTCGCTACCACCACCAGGAAAGGGGAATAGGTGCCACATGACTCGCACAACCAGATTAAGGATTAAGGAAGCCTCCACCGTCAGCCTCCTCAACAACAAATTCAATCAGGGACTTATTTAAGGATTCTTACTTTTGCAATTTATTGATTTTTTTTTCTCTCTATTGCGCACAGTTTGGTTACATTTCTTTATTTGTTTATATGTGTACACTGAGTAGTTATCTTTGCACCACCAATAAGTAGTAATTCTGCCTCGCCCACAGAAAAAACAATCTCAGGGTTGTATATGATGTCATGTATGTACTTTGTCAATAAATCTGAAATTGGAATAGAATGTAGTTTCCAAGCCAAAAGAAATTTAAGGAGTCCAAAATATACAAGGACAAGTTGAGCTCATTTGTGTCACAATTCCCATTTAAGAAGCAATGAGTTTTCCAATTTCTGTAGTTGGTCAAATACAACTTTTCGAACAAAACAACCCCATATTAAGGATTGAAAGAAGAGAAAAAAATTGGAACTAAAACTATTCATAGAGCTCACAGTATTAAGGAAAGTGTGCTAACAAAATCAAGGGATAATCTTATGGAGACATGTGATTCTACAGGGGTGTGATGGAGTCATTGTTGAGATGTTTCCAACCGTGCACAAGCTCGAACAAGGAGACCTGGTTTCAAGGGGACAGTCACTTGAGCATGAATTGCAGGGGAATTTCTATTTTTTATTCTTTTTCAGAATTTTTTATTGGATTTTACAGAAATAATTAGGTCCATTAATCCAAGGCAATATATGAAAAAGAATATACAGTAAAAAAAACCTCCATAATATATGAAAAATAAAACTATTATATCTTAACAGACAAGCAGAGAGAAAACAAAGTAATGAGCACTTAAACAGTGCTGGAATTTCTTCACACAGGAGATGGCGAATCTCTGAAATACAGTAAAACCTCTATTATCCAGAATTCAACAAATATCGTGGAAAACAAATTGGTAAAAAAAATACGGCATTTAAAATTGGCACGCCTCTCCGTTAGTTCGCCTCTCCATGTCTGCGCAATCTCAAGCAACCGGAAAATTCTCTAATTCAACATCAGGGGCTTTGCCGTATATACCTGGGGGCAGTGGAGGTATTTGAAGTAGAGAGAGGTGGATTTTTGAAAGATCGGAGAACTGAAGGCAACGTGGAATGAGCGCAGTAAAGACGTTGAGGCCCATGGCAGATCAGGGTCAGGGTGCGCTCAGGCCCAAAACGTTGGTTATATATCTTTACCTCCCATGGATGCTGCGAGAGCATGCTGAGTTTTAATTTTTTTTAATTTTTAAACATGCAGCACGATAACAGGACCTTCCAGCCCACGAGCCCGTGCAGACCAATGACAGACAATTGACCCAAACCCCCCGCCCCCCCCGATACTTTTTTTTGAAGGGTGGGAGGAAACTGGAGCCCCCCGGAGGAAAACCCATGCAGACACAGGGAGAACGTACAAACTCTTTATAGGCAGCGTGGGATTCGAACCCCGGTTCCAATCGCTGGTGCTGTAATAGCGTTCGCCAACCGAACGGGGGTGGGTGAGGTCTGGGCCTCATTGTGCAGGCTCGAAGGACATGCTCATGTCTACGATCCTTCCTAAATTTTTATTTGCGAAGCCATGATCCCTTTAATCAAAGGGTCACTCTTTTATAATTAACCAAACAGGTGCAAATACCTCAGTCACATGATATCCACTATTTATTAATAACCTGACCACCCAAAAATGATTGTATCTTGCATAATTATAAATGAATGCATCATCATTCATGGCTTCGACAGACAAAACCGAACAATTACAAAGGTTTTGAGCCATTTCCAGAAGCATTTGAAATTCAGATTGGTTTCCAATGGATCAGGTGGGTGTGTTCTGCAGCACATTCCTGTACAACCCCAAGGCTCTCCACCAACAACCTCAGCTCTCAGATCACTGAGCAAGTATTTAATTTCTGATTCTTTCTTTGCAAATGCCATGACAGCTTCCCGTTTCACCCTGACCTGCCATTATGTGGCTAACTTTGAGACACTGCCTTCATTGTTGAGCTTTTGTGCATTAGGATTTCCCGAAACCTCGCTATCTTTATCCTTTTACTGCCTGGACTCCCTCTGCCAAACAAGTTCCTCAACAATTGGACCTTGTTTCTCAGAAGTCTTCACGGTGCCAGAAAAAGCTGGAATTGCAAAACTCTTGATTAACAAAACTGTCCCTTAAACCCAACAAAATTTGCCTTGCCAAGTAAAAAAACTAACCTATGAGCCATTGTAGGAGTATCTTTGGCCCATCAAACTTTTGCTAACACTTCCAAAGGGCCACCTAATTGTAGCTATATCACCACATCTTTTTCACTGTATAGTTATTCAATTATTAAGATTACCATTGAATCTTCATCCAGCAATTTATTAGACAAAATGGTCTACTTCTCACCTATCCACCCTCATCCCCCAAATATTTCGATCAGGTGCCTGCTCATACCTTGATGAAGGGCTTAAGCCTGAACCACTGGTTATGTATCTTTATCTTTGCTCCAGCGTCATGTTCTTACTTTTCCCTTTCCTCTCACACTGCTTATATTAACCAGCTGCCATAATATTTACTTACTTAATATATGAATACTTGTCCTGTATATGTATCTTTCTTCTGTAAGTGTATTATGCCTGGTTGTGTCTGCATGTTTTGCACTGAGGACTGGAGAACGCTGTTTCTATGGGTTGTACTGACAAAAGACAAAGGAGGAAAAACCCAACACCCAACCCCAACCAACCAATTTTCCCTTGCAACCGCTGCAACCGTGTCTACCTGTCCCGCATCGGACTTGTCAGCCACAAACGAGCCTGCAGCTGACGTGGACATTACCCCTCCATAAATCTTTGTCCGCGAAGCCAAGCCAAAGAAGAAGAAGAACTTGTACAACCAGTCGACAATAAACTTGACTTGACCCATGGGGTGGCATCGATGTATTGCTGATAAAGTGCCAGAGATCTGGGTTCAATTCTGACCTCAGTGCTGTCTGTATGGAGTTTGCTGGTTCTCCCAGTGACTGTGTGGGTTTCCCAGGATGCTCCAATTTCCTCCTCCCCCCCCCCCATCCAAAAGGTGTGTAAATTTGGAGGTCAAATGGCCACTGTAAGTTGCGCCTAGCGTGAAGGCGATCGGGACAATGTGGGAGAGGTGGCGTCACGTCACGTGGTAAATGGCAGGGTATTGAGGAGTGCGGTAGAATAGAGAGATCTAGGCATAGAGATACATAAATCCCTGAAAATGGCATCACGGGTAGGTGGGTTGCAAAGAGAGCTTTTGCGACATTAAGCTTCATAAATCAGTATTGAGTACAGGAGTTGGGATGTTATGGTGAAGTTCTGCCATTTTAATTTAGTTTGTCATTTAGACACAGCACGGTAATATTTTCCATTTTCAGCCCCACTGCTCAGCCTATCCTTTGATAACCTTTGAACTTGTTTCAATTCCTCCCACGTTTTACAAACCGAAGGGATAGTTGTGCCAACGGGACAGTTTCCATCTTGTAGAACTCTATGACCAGGTGTGGCCCTGGGCACATGCACGGGCCACAGCTACTCCTGTCTCTTTGTTAGCAACGTGGATCTGTACTCATTCAAACCTATTCTGTAACCCCTCCCAAACCTTTAAATGTTAAATTTAGACATACAGTATGGTAACAGGCCATTTTGGCCCTCGTGTCCGTGCCGCCCAATTTACACCCAATTAACATACATCCCCAGTACATTTTTGAATGGTGGGAGGAAACCGGAGCCCCTGGGGAAAATTCACGCAGATGGGAAGCTCCTTGCAGAACTCGAACCCCAGCTCTGATTGCTGGCACTCTAAAGGTGGTGCGTTAACCGCTACGTCAACCCTGCTGCTTATCTCAGATCCATTAACCACTGCCCTGGCACTGCTCTCTGCTTTACAAACCCATGAACGCCTGCAGCCACCTTGACCTCCTGTCGTCTGTAAAGACTCCATCTCAATTCTATAGTTTCCCCATCTCTGCCTCATCTTTTCTTGTGATGAGGCTTTTGGTTCTCATACATCCAATATGTCCTTCTTCCGGAAAGTTGTTTCCCCTCCCGCTGTAGTTAATGGAGCCCCTTGCCCTCACTTTTTCCATTTCCCGCACATCTGGTCTTACCCTTCTCTCCGTGGACAGAGTCCCTTACCTCTCAACAGCTCCTACGGGAGCAGTATTGAAAGCATACCAGCCAGATGCATCACGGAGCTTCTCTACTCAAGATTGGAAGATGCTATAGAATGTGGTGAACTCAGCTCTGAACATCCCTATCCTCCATGGACCTCAGCTACATCTCCTGCTGGCTAGAAAAGTCAGCCAAATTACCGAAGGACCCTGACCACACACTCTTTTCCCATCATCTCATAGGAGAGAAGGCACACCAACGGGCCTCAAGACAGTTCCTTCCCTGCAACCACCATGCTCCTGAATAAACCCAAAAGAATGACATCATGTGGAATACACTAAACTGGGTAGATCACGCAGGATCAAAAGGAACCAACATTTCGGGCCTGAACCCTTGATCAAGGTACGAGCGAAAAGCACCATCTGAATGAAAAGGTGGGGAGAGGAGGGAGGAAAGGGCAAGAGGAGGAGCACAGGCGAACAGGTGAGAGGTCACAGGTGGATCTGGGTGGAAGGGTAGAAGATAAAAATGCTGAAAATCCTCCCACCCTTGTTCCTCCCCCTTTCTCCTTCCTCTTCTCCCCCCCACCTTTTTATTCAGACTCCTTCCTGCTTTTTGCTCAGATCTTGTGTTATAAGCTCACATTTTATGTAGTAACCACACTTCAAGAGTTAACACAGGCTGAAAACCTTTCAAGACAATACCTTTTCACAGCAAAACCACCTGCAGCTTGTGGTCAGACAGAAGGCACTGTCAAGTAGGAACCATAAGGAGGCCAAAAGAACAATGGTTATTATTTCAGGAAAAAGGGACATTTACAAGTCATATGATTATGAGTCACGAAATTGAAACCGAAAAGATTTCAGTATTGACCAAGCAAGTCATGTGTTTGAGACCCTTGAAGAAGCACAATTAATTAATGACCAACAAGACATTTACTGCACACTGACAGAAATGAAGTGACATTGTGTGAAATGGACACTTCTGTTGTTTCTCCTTGCCAGGGGAAACAGTGATCTACTATAATCATTTTTGGATTGACCCATATCTGGGAAGCAGGAGAATTGCTTTGTTTGGAAATAACCATTCTGATGGTCATTTCAACTAACCCTTGCCTGGGTTTTTTGGAAGTGTTGTGGAAGTCACAGTTTTGTTTCCCCTATGCAAGGAAGAGGGGAGTTGTGACAATCATTCATATGAAAGAACATTTCACTGGAAGCAACTTAACAAGGATTGATGAGTTCAAGGCAGACTGACAACTCAGTGCCTCACCTACTTCATAATTACTTCTGAACATCGGTTTAAAAGTTCTGAGTTTCAGCACAGGATTTCTAAGACTGAACTTTGGGAATTAATTTGTGCCTTAGCTGTAACAGTTTGGGTAATATGCGCACACACACACACACACACACACACACACACACACACACACACACACACACACACACACACACACACACACACACACACACACACACACACACACAGAGTCGGGGTTAAGTTTAGACTTAAGTTAAGTTGTTATATTATTAATAGTTATTAATAAATATCTTCTCTGGCTTGGCTTCGCGGACGAAGATTTATGGAGGGGTATGTCCATGTCTGCTGCAGGCTCGTTTTAAAAATAACACTGTCTTGGTGAATTTCGATTATTGATGGTCTATGATGTAACAAATGGCTCGAACTATGGATATGGAAAGGAGTGGAGTTAAGGTGACGTGCATATTTTCGTGCTTATTTAGTTTGTTTTATCTTAATTTTTTTGTTCCTTTTATTCCTTACCTGTGTTATTTAGTTAACTGGGTTGTTCTTTGAAAGGTTTCGGTGCGGGCTCTGAACCCCACTAGTATTTGTGTTTAGATAATCAGTATGGTTTGGGGGAAAGGCTGTTTATGAACTTTTTGAAAGATTGCATTTGGTTGTTGAATTACTTTATGAGTCTATAAAAACCAAAATAAAATATTCAAATTTAAAAAAAGGCTCAGGCTCGAAATGTACTCACCTGAAAGGTGCCAATCACTAGTTTTCTAGCATTCTGGAATAACTCTTCATCTGTCCACTTGGGGTTTTGAGCTTGGAGTTGAGCAGCTAAGTAATTGTGGTAACGGAACCATATGATATTTTGTGCTCTGAGAAACGGACTCTCATTCGCTTTCGCATTTCCAAAATCTGCAAGCAAGGCAGAAACAAATATTTAAAATTATGAGGGGGGATTTACAGAGTAAATGTTTTTTTTGTGAGGTAGGGGAAGGGTTTAGGTGGAAAGGTGAGGGGGAACATCTTCACATGGAGAATGGTAGGAATGTGGAATGAGATGCCAGCTGAGGGGGTGAATTTGGACTCAGTTTTCACATTTCAGACAAATTTGGACGGGTACATGGATAGGAGAGGTATGGACTGGGTGCAGGTTAGTGGGACTAGGCAAAAAAAGGGCCAAAGGGGTTTGTTTCTGTGCTGTTGTGTTCTATGTTTTTATGGTTCTCTGAGACAAGGATGTTCCCATGGTAGGGTTGTCTCGGACGAGAGGGCACAACTTCAGGATGAAAGGGCTTCAATTTAAAACAAACATGGAGAAAACTTTCTTTACTGTTGAACTTATTGTCACAGAAACGAGGTCATTGAATGTATTTAGGGCAGAGATTGACAGGTACTTGATCACAGATTATGGGGAAAAAGCCAGAGAGTGGGGCTGAGCAGAAGGATTGTCCAGCTCATGGCAGAGCAGACACAATGGGCCAACTTCTGCTCCTATATCTTGTGTTCCTGTGAACAACTCCGGGAATGAAGCCCAGACAGGTATATTTAGGGAAAGAAAATGATTAACATGTGACTGTATTTCTTAGAGATTTATAGATAGCTATCAAGTTCCTGAGAGATTCCTAACAAGCCTCGGTGAAGAGACAAACGAGGTACCATAAAGTCCATTAAGACCGCGTTGTCCAGTTGCAGGATCTACAAATTTCCACAGATTGATTAATCCATTGCTTAGTCTCGGCAAATTTTTGTCTGTTCCCGAAGCCAGAAGTCCATCAGAAAAGGTACGCAAAGTGTCACTCCAGGAACGGGACGCTCCGTAGATAGAACTTCCGTCAATCCAGGTGGTGACGTGGTTTATCTGCAATGAAACAGCAAACAGACAAGATGTAACATATCTCAGCAGGAATTTGTCCGTCCATTGGTTTCTAGCGGCAGTCATTGAATGGAGACCTTGAGTAAGGTTGTTTTTTTTTTGGACTACCAAAAAGTGGTAATTCTACCTCAACTACTGGAAAAAGAATCTCAGGGTTCTCAGTGACGTTATTTATGTACTCTAACAATAAATCTGAAATCATGACCAGTGGTTGCGTGATCCTGTTTGAATATGGAAAGGATCTGTTATTCAATTAATAATTCAGATATAAGAATCTAGATGTTGTGGGATCATTTAATGACTCACTATCTTACTTTAAAATTCTACTCCAATATAATTAACTTGTCTGACTTGTATCTTTTCCACATTCCTTATTTTTTTTTAAAAACCTTCATTTTTCTTTTAATACCAGTCATATATAACATCTGGCAATGTGGTGAGGTAAGGGGTCTGATTTTTTTTAACAGGCAAGATCTTTGGATTGGTTAACACCTCTTCAACATATGCTTGTCCTTCTCTGATTCAGTTTAAAGTGGTACATATCTTTTCTTCTTTGGCTTGGCTTCGCGGACGAAGATTTATAGAGGGGTAATGTCCACGTCAGCTGCAGGCTCGTTTGTGGCTGACAAGTCCGATGCGGGACAGGCAGACACGGTTGCAGCGGTTGCAGGGGAAAATTTGTTGGTTGGGGTTGGGTTTTTCCTCCTTTGTCTTTTGTCAGTGAGGTGGGCTCTGCGGTCTTCTTCAAAGGAAGTTGCTGCCCGCCGAACTGTGAGGCGCCAAGATGCACGGTTTGAGGCGAGATCAGCCCACTGGCAGTGGTCAATGTGGCAAGCACCAAGAGCTTTCTTTAGGCAGTCCACGCACCTCTTTGGTGCACCTCTGTCTCGGTGGCCAGTGGAGAGCTTGCCATATAACACGATCTTGGGAAGGCGATGGTCCTCCATTCTGGAGACATGACCTACCCAGCGCAGTTTGATCGTCAGCAGCGTGGATTCGATGCCATCTCGAGTACTTCGATGTTGGAGATGAAGTCGCTCCAATGAATGTTGAGGATGGAGCGGAGACAACGCTGGTGGAAGCGTTCCAGGAGCCGTAGGTGATGCCGGTAAAGGACCCATGATTCAGAGCCGAACAGGAGTGTGGGTATGACAATGGCTCTGTACATATGTCGAAAGATAAATAGGCCTGTATTTTTTCTAACGTTAGTCCTATTTGTAGTAAATGTAAATCAGAAGTGGCTTCTCTAATTCATATGTTTTGGTCATGTTGGAGAGGTATTGAATAGATATTTTTAAGACTTTGTCAGCTATACTGGATATCAGTTTGCAACCTAATGCATTGACCACTCTTTGCAATTATAATTCCAGAAGTGGGACGAGTACCCACTTCCACACATCGGGTTGTCGCCTTTTCTACATTGTTGGCTCGAAGAGTGATCTTATTTAAATGGAGAGATTCTAATCCACCTACTTGGACTCGGTGGCTCTCTCAAATTATGTCATGTTGAAGTTTAGAGAAAGTTTGGAGTTGTACATTTAATACTTCTGTTAAATTTGAAGAGGCTTGGTGGCCTTTTATAAATTATTTCCACATGACTTCGTTTGTAGAATTATTTTCCCTTCTGGACTATATTTTATTTATTTTCTCTTTGTTGGTGAAGATCAGACGATTAAATTATATTAATAAATTCTCAGGCAAGGTTGTCCAGTCATTTTTCTTTTTAGATTAGGTGGGGTTTTATATAATAATTTTTTTTTAATGTTAGTTTGAGGAGATAAGAACATTTGTTAATTGTGGTGTAAAACAATGTTATATCATATGATGTCAGATAGTGAAATGTTTCCCCTTTTTGATTATGTTCTCTTATTCTCATCATGTATTGTTTACCTATAGTATGATTAATAAAAAGATTGAAAGAGGAGTTTTACTCCTTTACTATTTTGTTCTTTCCTCCTTTTTTTCTATTTTTAGGCTTTTTTCTAAAAACGGTATGTACTATTTAGAATATGAATTATGGATATGATTTACAATTTAAGTATGTTAGTGATATACGGAATATCTTATTTCATTTTATGTAGCTATCTTTTTGAATTGTACCCTTTTTGCTTGCACAAGTCCTTTATCAAAATCAATAAAAATATTTTTAAAAGAACACTGCACATTTCCCACCCAACCAAAGCCCTGCTACATCCCACACACCATCCTGTCACTCCAAAGGAAATATAATTGGAGATAACGGCTCTTGGAGATCTGTATCTCTGGCTTGAGATTTATCTCCCATTGATTTTTTTTTAAATTTTAAAGTTACAGCAATCATAATAGAGGCCCTTCTGCACCTTGAGTCCATCCTGCCAATCAACCTGCAAACCCGGCACTTTTTTTTGGAGGGTGGGAGGAACCCAGAGCACTCAGGGAAAATCCACGCAGGGAGAACGTACAAGCAGACAGAGGCAGATCGCTGGCACTGTAAAAGCATTGCGGTTTAATCGAGTGAAGCTCGCTTTGCATTCTGTCACGTGACACACCTGCACACGGGGGTTGTTTGGACTTTGGCCTGAGATTATTGACCATCGTGAGCGTTGAAAGGGAAGCTCCACTTTCCCAGTGCTGTTGGGATCAAAAATAGGGTCCCCGGAAGGGACTTGAATATTAAGGAATTCAGTGGGACATCCCGTTCCAATCACCTCCAAAATTTCATCCATGACAAGATAGCCTGAAAGATTCAAATAGAGCAGAAAAATGTTTTAAACCACAAAATATTGTCTTTTAAATAAAGAGTATAGTTTTGAAATAAAGTTATTACACTGGACAATAAAGATTTTGCTTTCTGAATGCTTTTAGGTGTATATTATGGATTTTGAGCTGTTGATCAGGAAAATCTCCAACATTTTCCTATAATGCATTTTCTTTTAGATAAAACCTATTTTTGTGATCTCCTGTCATATTTTAAGTCTCCTATATTATTGCCCACAAAGCAAGCTGTTTTGGACAGTCCAAGTATGCCTCAGTGCTTGGGCATGCCTAGTTAGGATAGATGCAGACAAACTATAAAAGCAGCTCACATATACAGATGCTGTGCACTACAGAGCACTAAACTACATCCAGCTGATTAACAACATGCTTCATGCAGACAAAAATATGAAAGTGCAACACGTCACTGAAAGTTCATTTTCTGCATTCGCATTTGGACGTCTTCCCCGCTGATCTTGGTGGAGTCACTGACGAACACGGTGAAAGGTTTCAGCAGGACATTGCGACCATGGAAAAGCGGTATCATAGCAACTGGAATCCAACAATGCTGACCGACTATTGTTGGACACTGACAGAAGAGGCCTCAGATGCTGAGTACAAATGAAAATCAGTGGCAAAACATTTTTAGGTCAGTTGAACTAACGCAATCTGAAATTATCTTTGAGTTCAGCTTGCAGTTGTTTGTCATAAGAGAATGCCAAGAAAATCAAACACTTTTGGCAACCTGCTTACCAGCAAGCAAGCTGGCTCCCGAAATGGCGGACATGCTGTGGAAAATGTGGGAAAGTGACCTGCATCCAACACAAGGTTTTTAATCTGAGCTGATGACATCACTGATGATGCCACTTCCTGTCCATGTGACAGAAGCAGTGATGTAGATAAGCCCAGCATGCAAGCCTGGAGATGTCAATCTTGCAATAGACTCCACGCTGTGTACATAGTTTCCCTGCATATACATTAACTTGACAAGGCGCGGAGCAATTCCACAATGTGTATACTGATGTCTTTAGTAGCTCAGCATAGAATATTTTGCTACACACTTATCTAATGAGGTCTTTTGGAGGTTACCAAGAAGTGAGATCTTCAGACAACTATACGTGCGAACCAAAATGTGGGTGAAAGAAAAAAATCTGAAAACCACTGCTCTACACAAACCTCTGGAACACCTGGACAGCAAAGATGCAGACATCAGGATGCTCTTGATTGACTATAATTTGACATTTTAATAGCATCATCCCCTCATAATTGATTGGCAAACTGCAAGAACTGATATTCAACACTCCACTGTGTAACTGGGTCCTGGATTTCCTCACCTCTAGACCACAGCAACCTCCTTTGAAGAAGACCGCAGAGCCCACCTCACTGACAAAAGTCAAAGGAGGAAAAGCCCAACACCCAACCCCCAACCCACCAATTTTCCCTTGCAACCGCTGCAACCGTGCCTGCCTGCCCCGCATCGGACTTGTCAGTCACCAAGGAGCCTGCAGCAGACGTGGACATACCCCTCCATAAATCTTCGTCCGTGAAGTCAAGCCAAAGAAAGAAGAAGAAGGAAAGAAAAAGACCACAATCAGTGAGATTGGTAAGAACATCTCCTCCATAATCTCCATCAGTACCACAGGGCTGCATTCTTATCCCTTGTTCTACTCCCTTCACACATAGGTTTGTGAGGCTCTGTACGACAGCATCACCATCTACAAATACTGTAGTGGGCTGCGTAAAAAGGGGTGATGAGTCAGCCGACATGAGGGAGATTGAAAATGTGGTGAATGTCTGCCAAGCTGCCCGACTCCCCTCTGGCGAACCTTGCTGTACTAACATTGGCTGCGATTATCTCTACTGTTAAGGACACTTAACTGTGTGTGCACCTATTGCCATGAGCTTCTGCTAATAAAAGTCATGATTATTGTTTGACCACATCGTCTTTGTCTCCTTCATCAACTGGCACTTCAGAGAACTTGGATGAATGGTGCACCCACAACAACTTGGACACAATGTCACCCAAACCAATGACAAGATTGTTGACTTCAGGAAGGGAAAACAAGAAGAGTATGATCAATGGAGGGATCAGAGGTGGAATCAGTGAGAAAATTTAAGTTCTTCGGAATCTCTATTTCAGATAATCTGTCCTGGACCCAGCACACAAGTGGCATAATGAAGAGAGTATGTCAATGCCGCCACATCCTCAGGGGTTTGAGGAGGTTTAGGACGACATTGGAAACCCTGGAAAGCGTGCTGACCGGCTGCGTCACGGTCTGACATGGGGTCACCAAGGCCCCTGAGCATAGAGCCTTGCAAAAGGTAGTGGACCTCATGTGTAAAACCCTCCCATCATTGCGAACATCGATAGGAAACGCTGCTGCTGGAGAGCAGCAGTAATCATTAAGGATTCGCTCTAGCCAGCACATGGTCTGTTTTTGCTGCTACCATCAGGAAAGAGATTACGTCTCATACCACCAGGTTCAAATACAGCTACTACCCCTTCACTATAGTCTCCTCAATGATAAATTCAATCAGGGACTTACTTAATAGCTCTTACTTTTGCACTTTATCATTTTTTGCTTCACTATTTTTTATTTCTTCCTTGTGTCCATTGAGCCAGTTTTTTTTTGGACTGCCAATTAGTGGTAATTCTGCCGCGCCCTTAGGTAAAAGAATCTCAGAGTTGTGTGTGATGTCTTGTATGTACTCTAACCATAAATCTAAATTCCGACAACCTCATCCGTGCTCTCCCTTCCATTCCCCTGCCTCACCTCCTTATTTGGGCGTCTCCCTGATCCTCAGCACCTGCGAGAAGGGCGCAGGCTTGAAACTCTCCCTGCCTTTTGCTTTCTATGCTGTTTTCTCCAGAGCCTTTGTGCACTGCGTTGGAACCCCAGAATGGGCAGATTTCTTTTTTCTGACCACCCAAGGTACTGCTGTATGAATTTTCCAAGTCGGCTGGGAGAAGAAAATTAGGTGAACGCAGCAGGTCACAAGGCGATATAGATGTGGTGTGACTTGCTGAGTTTGTCCAGCACTTCTGCATATTGTACGATCTTTGGCTTGGCTTCGCGGACAAAGATTTATGGAGGGGTAATGTGTAAGTATATGCAGATTTTCCTGTTTAACAAGAAGAAAATTAGTCACTGTCTGACACAAAGCCAGCCAGTTTGGAATTACACATTATAAACTTCTAATTCAGAAACAGCTGGCAGCTGAAGATGTTCAGAGCTAAAGCAATGGCATTCCAAATAAAAATTCCCTTCCTCCTCTTGCTATCACTCTTTTTGATTCCAGTCTCTTTCTTTACTACATTTATACATTTATTTGTCATCAAACATTACATTTAGTTTGGTATATTTCGTTGTCTGTTGCTGAGTTTTACTAAGATTCAAGTTTCCATTGTTGTCATCTAATATTTTACAGAAAATATAACATTACACAAAATATCCTTCTACCTGCTGTAAGGCAGACAAAATGTTGCCATTAATATTGCCCCTACAGTAGGAGAGAACGAGAATCCCCTCAGAGACACCGTGTATCCGGGGATTAGCCTCCCGCCACCTCTGCAGCCGCACAGACTCCTGTTCGATCCATCAGCCGCCTGGACTCCACTTCCAAACCTTTGACATGATCAGGATGCCTTTAGCGT
This sequence comes from Narcine bancroftii, assembly GCF_036971445.1. NCBI lineage: Eukaryota > Metazoa > Chordata > Chondrichthyes > Torpediniformes > Narcinidae > Narcine > Narcine bancroftii. Next base: position 14,863,299 of record NC_091479.1, on the reverse strand, counting down.
CCGAAGCTCTTCATGCCCTCAGCGCCCTCACAAATCCAGGTTCCGTAAGCCCCACGACTGCAGGTCGCTGACCGCCCACAGCCTGTGTGGGTCCCTCAGCGGCTGAGCCCCTTGCTGCTGTCGTTACCGTCCTGAAGGGTTGTCTCCTCTGCTTCTCCTTCCCAACGGGGTGGGGAGGGGAAGGGGTATTCTCCCCGTTTCTGCTCGCTCGGAGTCTGCAGTAGCCAAGCATAGGCATTCGCCATCTCAGACGCAGGCCCCAAGGTTGCAGGATTTTAATTAAAAAAAATATTGCCCATTTAAAGCCTGTTCAGAGCCGATCACTTTAGGATCGATAGGTTGGACCCTGAGGAACGGGTTTGTGACTCTGCTCTCCACCCTCCTGGGTCCGCGCCAGCAGCAACGCTGCCGTTACTGTCCCACCATTTTTTTTGGTTCAAGATGAATCATGAAACAGAGAACAAATTGATTTTTGCAACAAAAAAAAAGATCACACCTGAATGGATGCTTTCAATCACAGAACACAATAGCACAGTACAGGCCCTTCGACCCTCGATGTGGTGCTGGCCCATATATTCCAGAAAAAAACTGTACTAAATGCTCACTACCTGTAACCCTCTATTTCTATTCCATCCCTGTGCCTGTCTATGAGTCTCCTAAATGCCCCTAATGTTTCAGCCTCCACCACTATCCATGGAAAGATATTCCAGGCCCCCACATCTCTCTATAGAAAAATATTACCCCTGTTGTCTTCCCCAAACTTTACTTTGTACACCTGTCCTATGGTGTTTGCTATTTCTGCCCTGGGAACCAGGTGCTGGCTGTCCACCCTATCCACGCCTCTCATAATCTTGTCGACCTCTATCAAGTCTCCACTCATCCTTCTTCGCTCCAAAGAAAAAAGTCCCAGCTCTGCTAACTTGCCTCAGAAAAACCTGTTTCCCCAATCCAGGCCACATCCTGGTAAATCTCCTCTCCGTACCTTCCACATCCTTCCTGTCATGAGGTGACCAGAACTGAACACCATTTCTCTGAGGCTGGTATCACTAGAGATTTGTAGAGTTGCAACATGGGCTCTCTGCTGTTGAACTCAATCTCCTATTAACTATAGGCCTTCTTAACTCTCCTGTCAAACTGTGCGACGACCTTGAAGGATGGATGGATTTGGACCCCAAGGTTCAACCAACGATTAACTCTGAACATATCCTTCTGGTTTGTCCTTCCAAACCCTGCTTATACAGATTGATCTCCATCTGCCACTCCTCCACCCGATTCTGCATCTTGTCTATATCCTCTTGTAAGCTTCAGCTCCATCCACAACTCCTCCAACTGCGAACATCCTTCCGCCTCTTCGACCAGGTCATTTATAAAAATCACAAAGAGCAGAGGTCCCAAGAACAGATTTCTAAGAAAGTCCTGGAGAGTCCAAGCCAGCTTACCAAAGTAGACAAAGAGGACGTTTCGGTTCTTGGAACATGATATCCCCGACTTTCCTTTCATCGCCACATTACTGATTTTGCGGGGATTTGGTAACTCTGGCTCTAGTAAAACCTGGTAAACTCCATCGGCATACCGAGCAGGCAACAGGCGCACAAAGGGGGAGTCTGAAATGAAATGCAGCAAGAATGTGTGCTTTTATTTTGAAAATCAACATTAAACTTTATACTTCAACAAACATGATGGTGACCACTTTGAGAAGATTTAATGTAATCAAACCAAATCAAAATGGCTTCAGGGAGTTCAACAATGCAGTGTGGTAACAGGCTCTTCCAGCGCCATCTAAATACACCCAATTAACCAAGACCTCCTGTACGTTTTGAAGGGTAGGAGATAACCGGAGCAGCCGAGGGAACCCAGGCAGACATGGGAAGAACGTGCAAACTCCATAGAGACAGCACCAGGTTCGAACCCGGGTCACTGGTGCTGTAATAACACTGAGCTAATTTATACTCTAATTGTGCCTCCCGCAGTGAATCTCTGCAATATTCTGCCTCAGAGAGTTTTGGGAGGCGAGATCATTGGGGAGGATGATCGAGGAGGAAAGTTAGCCTGCGAAAGATCAGAGAGCTGAGGGCTATCTGGAACAGAAGAGGAGTCGAAGCCTGGGGTGGATCAGCTATGATTGTACTGGATGCCCAGGGGCCTTGAAAGGCTTGGTGGTTGATTCCTGCACTGATTTCCTTCTTTGCAGACTACGATGAATGGTGGGGGCTTCCAGATGTGATCTAGGACGTAATTGCAGGCATGGCCCGCAGCACTCAGCTGATTAACAAATTTGGGAAAGGCTTAAAGATTAAGCTCTCACTCATTTAGGTTTATTCTTTCTCTTTAGTATCCACCAGTGGTTTTCAAATGTTTTCTTTCCACTCATGTACCACCTTAAGTAATTCCCTATGCCGTAGATGCTCTATGATTAGTACGGGACTACTTAAAGTGGTATGCGAGTGAAAGAAAATGTTTTAAAACCACCGTTTTAATCGTCCCTTATTGACTCGTTATGTGCATGGTTTCCTAACTCCAAAGGAAATGGGCCAATGACAATTTTTCTCAAGCAAAATATTTCAGCAACAATTGGGTCTAGACCTTTTTTTCAACATTCCACCTTAAGCGATTACTAATCACCGAGCAACTATGGCAATGAGAATTACTTAAGGTGGTATATGAGTGGAAAGACAAAGTTTGAAAACCACTGGTGCAGAGGTTAGATCTTACTCAAAATGTGACAGACTGAATTTGTTTAATTCTGAATCAATGAAATGTGTAAACATTGGTTCTTATAAAAGCACATGAAGAGACAATTCAGCCCATGTACAGTAAAACCCTAAATTCAACCAACCGTCAAAAATATACATTTAAATAAAAATACATATTATTAACTATATTAGTAAGGCTTTATCTGTAAACTTGGGGGTGGGATGGTTAATTATCTATAATATTACAGTTTGGCTTCTGGGCGGCTCTGTGGAGGGGGAGGAACCTGCAGATGCAGTGACAGTTAAATGTTTTCAAAGAATGTGACTGAAAGCAAAGTAAAATTCTTTAAGGCTTAAATATTCATGCAAGTAAAGTTTGTTAGTGTAAGCACTGTTTAGTATTTTGTCTTGTTTATTCTTAATGCAGGTGTATTGGTTAGGCATTGTAAGAGTGAGTCTCAAGCAACCGGTAAACTTATCCAGCATCTACCAATCCCTGTAGGTACTGGATACCAGGGGTTTTACTGTACGTGCACAAAATTCTATTTAGTGCGATCAGGAATATTTCCAGATGCAAGCGACAACATTGGTTAATGATGCATTAATTCAGACAGTCATCTTTACTTTTGACATGTTGTAAGATGCCTTGGTTGCATGTTGTAGTCATTGGGAGCCACTTACCTACTGTACCCCTACTGTGATAGGCCAGATTGTTGTACCATCCATCATACCGCTGTATCTCCCAGTTCAGAACAGCATCTAAACAAAAATATGGACAACATTGAAAAGATCCTTTCCAATACAGATTGTACCTCTCTTGTCTGGCACTCTCTGGCCCTGCATCTCCCATGGTCCGGCACATTTGAATCTGCCGCCATTAGTACAAACTTCTTACAGACAGCGTGGGACTCGAACCCTGGTCCCAATCGCTGGTTCTGTAATGACATTGCACTTAACTGCTATGCCTACCTTGCTGCCCCACAGTAATATTTCCATAGAAATCATAAAAAACTACAGCACAGAAAACAGGCCATTCAGCCCTTCTAGTCTGTCCCAAAACATTTTTCCTCTAGCCGCACTGACCTGCACCCATTCCATAACCCTCCAGATTCCACCTATCCATGTATCTATCCAGTTTATTCTTGTTTTAAGCTTTATTCTACCTTTGATACGTTCAGAATCCGAATCAGAATTTATTGTCATGAACAAGGCATGAAATTCAGGGTTTTGCAGCAGCGTCACAGGGCAAACGTTCATATTATAACCATCTTACAACATTACTATAAAAAAATTAAAATAATTACATATGTTTCGTGTGATAACTATAGCTCTTTTATTAGTAAGCGGTTGTTATATTCAGAATATTTACATTTTGATTTATGTTGATTAGATTTTAATATGTCTGTTTAATTTTTCCTTACTATATTTTTTCTTTCTTTATGACTCTCCTTAGGAGAGCTGGCTGAAGGGGGAGGGGGGGTTTCCTTTTTTTTTCCCTTTTTTTTCTATAAAATATAACGTTCATGTTTTTGGTTTTGGAATTGCCACATTGAGAGAATAATGGTGCTGAAGGTTGAGGGAAAATGATGTGGTTCACATCAGGGGTTCCCGGTTTAGGCTTTACAGCATTTTAGGCAATGGCCAGGTCCCAGTGTTGCCAGATTAAAGAGGTGCATAAATGTGTCCAAATAACTGAATTATTCAGTCACATTCAAATTTATACTTAACTAAATAACTATAGAATACAAACATTTTACTGTCAATTTTTAAATTTTAAATGTCAAGATACAGCATGGTAATAGGCCCTTCTGGCCCATGAACCCGTTCCAATCAAATACACCGATTAACCTACAAACCCAGTGGGCTTTAGGAGGATGGGAGGAAACCTACACGGTCATGGGAAGTGCAAACTCCTTTTGGACACCGCTGGATTCAAACCTGGGTCACTGGCACAGTAATGGCAACCCTAAACTAATGATCATTAAACTATACATTGCCATTAATTAAAGGCTCAAGCCTGAAACGTTGGTTATGTATCTTTACTTTTGATATATATATATAAAGTATGCTGTTCGACCTACTGAGTTTCTCCACCATTGTGTTCCTACCAACAACAATAGTATATATTAAAATGACCACAATATACCACGACACAGAAAAAGAAATCGTAAATCGAAAAGGACAGGTAAATAATAATATTCATACTTTCAGCTAGTGCAAAAAAAAAGTGATTTTTTTTTAGTAGCAGGTCTTTGGAGGTAAATTTTAGATTTAAATTTAGACATATAGCACGCTAACAGGCTCTTCCAACCCACCAGCCTGTTCCACCCAAATACCCCAATTAACCTACAATCCCAGGTAAGTTTTGAAAGGTGGGAGGAAACTGGAGCTCCTGGAGGAAACCTATGCATGTGACGGTGGGAATATGCAACCTCTTTACAGACAGCGCCAGATTTGAACCCGTGTCACCAGCGCTGCAATAGCGTTGCGGTAACTGCTATGCTAACCATGCCACTTTATTGTTTATGGTACAGGAGGTTCAAGTTCCTGATAGCTGTTGAAAAAAACTCTCACTTCAAATATAAGCTACACCGATCAATAAAATATGATTTCATGGTTACCCGGAATTGAACGAGGCAATAACAATCGTTTTGTTATTCATTATCTGAGATCTGGACCACCACTTGGAGCATCTAGGAATTGTTAATCATCCGTCATTCCTTTGTGAAGGTGAATCGCTGCACTCAACGTGTTGAAGGCATGATTGACGGGAGTTCCAAGAATTAGACCCAGCGGCTGTGGTGATATGTAATTACACCACTAGGGCACCAGGGGTCATCCCGGTGACCTTGTACTCGCACTGCTGAGTACGTATCACCGCAGCGGCAAATGAGGATGTGCTAGCGGAAAGGAATATACATCTGGTGGTGTCTCTGTGTGCGTGCTGTTATTGTTATTCTTGGTGTACCTGACAAAGACAATCACTGATATCGCAGGAGGTTCGTGCCGGAAAAACTCGTCAAGTTTGTTGTCATCTAATTGCACAAGTACAACGTGACGAAACAGCGTTCTCCGGTCCATAGACACACAACCAGACATAACACCCATACAGACAAACAATACATCTGCAGGACAAGTATTCCTATATACAAATAAATATTATTTTGTGAATATGAGATTTTTGGTTAGGGTGGAGCAGTTCCTTTCGTCGTTCTGTTAACTTAAATCAAATCTAAAGAAGTGCACGACAATTAATCCAGCAATCATTGCCATTTTCTAAGGGTGTGGTGAAGCTGCTCTACCCCCTCCACTGAAGGTGGGCTCATGATGCTGTTTTATGGCGCACCAGTATTTAGACTCAGCAACAATGGCAATGTGCTTGGAAGGTTACATGCTGGATGGGAAGCTGTAGGTGGTGACCTTCCCATTGCATCTGCTGTCCTTATCCTCCCTTGTGGAAGACAGAAAGAATTTGTTTCCATGGGTTGAAGCCCATTAATCAGAAGGCATAGATATCAGGTAAAAGAGTCGAGGGGTATGGAGAGACGAACCTTTATGCAAAATGCGCGGTTAGAATTTTGAATGCAATTAGAGTTGAGTGATTGATAGGATATTTCAAAGAGGCATAATTGCAAGGATGTATAAAGAAATGTTTGAACAGCCAATACAATGTGTGGACTGTGTTGTGGTCATGCCTATTTGCAGTTACATTAAATGTTTGGTTTTCTGGTGAATCAACAAACATGTGGTATGTGGTTCACCGCTGCCACACTTCAGGAACCAGGCTCCACATAGGAGTCAGTTGTCACAAAACAGCAGGCGACAGAGCCTTTGGCCTGACCTGTCTCTGCTCACCTTTTGCCTACATTTGGCCATCGAGGAAGGATATAAACAGAGTGGAGAGAGGGTAGAGAAGGTTTACCAGAATGTTACCTGGGTTTAAGCATCTAGAGTACAGGGAGAGATTGGGCAGATTAGGTCTTTATTCTTTGGAGCGTAGAAGGTTGAGAGGGGATTTGATAGAGGTATTTAAGATTATGAAAGGGATAGACAGAGAGGATGTGGATAGACTATTTCCGTTAAGAGTAGGAGAGATTGAAACATGAGGACATGAGTTAAGGGGCAGAGGTTTAGAGGTAACATGAGGGGGAACTTCTTTACTCAGAGAGTGGTAGCGGTGTGGAATGATCTTCCGGGAGAAATAGTGGCGGCAGAGTCAATTTTATTATTTAAGAAAAAGATGGACAGGTATATGGATGAGAAGAAGGTGGAGGGTTATGGTCATTGTGCAGGTAGGTGGGACTAGAGAGGGGTGTTTGGTTCGGTGCGGACTAGAAGGGCCTAATGGCCTGTTTCCGTGCTGTAATTGTTATATATTTTATATATATCCCTATTAACCTGTGCCTGGACTGGGGCCGCCGCCTCCCACTCCCTGCCCGGACCGGGGCCTCCGCCTGCCTCACACGACTGAGGCCGGGGCCGCCGTCTCCCCCTTGTTCCTGCCCGGATCGGGGCCGCCGCCGTCTACCCTTCGCCCGGACCGGGGCCGGGGCCGCTGCTGCTCTCCCTGTGCCCGGACTGGGGCCGCCGCCTCCCACTCCCTGCCCGGACCGGGGCACAGGGAGAGCAGCAGCGGCCCCGGTCCGGGCGAAGGGTAGACGGCGGCGGCCCCGATCCGGGCAGGAACAAGGGGGAGACGGCGGCCCCGGCCTCGGTCGAGTGGGGCAGGCGAAGGCCCCGATCCGGGCAGAGAGTGGGAGGCGGCGGCCCCAATCCAGGCACAGGGTGAACTGCGGCGGCCTCGGCCCCGGTCCGGGCAGTATGGACCGACCTAGGAGGGGAGGCAGGCCCCTCCAGCCCGGGTAAGAAACCTGCATAGGAGAAGGCCACTCCGATATAAAACCTACGACCCAAGGACCTCGCTGCCACGTCCCAGCTTGCTTGGCCACGGCACACGAACCATGGGTGTAAAGGGTGGGGCCAGTACTGCGCGCACTGCACTCCACCTAAAAGCTCCTTTGCGCAGGCCCGAGGACAGGTCCACGTCCTCCCCCTCCACGTCCTCCCCCTCCACGTCCTCCCCCTCCACGTCCTCCCCCTCCACGACCTCCCCCTCCACGTCCTCCCCCTCCACGTCCTCCCCCTCAAAAGATGCTCACAAACTCAAGCTAGCATGCTGGAACATCAGAACCATGCTAGACAAGGCTGACAGCCACCGACCTGAACGTCGGTCTGCCCTCATTGCACATGAACTCCTCAGACTTGACATCGACATAGCCGCTCTCAGTGAAGTCCGCCTGGCAGATGTAGGCAGCCTCCAAGAACGCGGCGCGGGCTACACACTCTACTGGTCTGGCAAGCCTTCGGATGAACGACGCCTATCTGGTGTAGGCTTCATGGTCAAGAGCTTCATTGCCTCCAAACTCGAAAACCTTCCGACAGGCCTCTCGGACCGAATCATGTCCATGCGACTCCCCCTTCAAAACAAGCGTCACATCACCCTCATCAGTGTCTATGCTCCAACCCTCCAGGCGGAACCAGCAGAAAAGGACAAGTTCTACACCGACCTGCGCAACCTCATCCAACGCACCCCTACAGCCGACAAGGTTGTCATCCTGGGCGACTTCAACGCTCGTGTCGGCAAAGACTCAGAAACCTGGCCAGGAATCCTGGGCAAGCATGGCGTCGGCAAGTGCAACGACAATGGGCGCCTCCTGTTGGAGCTCTGCGCAGAACAGCGGCTTGTCATTACAAACACCCTTTTTCAGCAGAGGGACAGCCTTAAGACCACCTGGATGCATCCCCGATCCAAACACTGGCACCTCCTGGACTACATCCTGGTGCGAGAAAGTGACAAACAAGATGTGCTCCACACCAGGGTCATGCCTAGCGCGGAATGCCACACTGACCACCGGCTGGTTCGCTGCAAGCTCAACCTTCACTTCAAGCCAAAGCCCAGGAACAATAAAGGCCCCAGAAAGAGGTTCAATGTTGGAAACCTGCAGTCAGACGAAGCGAGAGGAAACTTCCAGGCAAACCTCAAAGCAAAGCTCGACGTTGCAACCCGCCTCACGGACCCGTCCCCTGAAACCCTCTGGGATCAGTTGAAGACTACCATACTGCAATCCACTGAAGAGGTACTGGGCTTCTCCTCCAGGAAAAACAAGGACTGGTTTGACGAAAACAGCCAGGAAATCCAGGAGCTGCTGGCAAAGAAGCGAGCTGCCCACCAGGCTCACCTTACAAAGCCGTCCTGTCCAGAGAAGAAACAAGCCTTCCGTCGCGCATGCAGCCATCTTCAGCGCAAATTCCGGGAGATCCAAAATGAGTGGTGGACTAGCCTCGCCAAACGAACACAGCTCAGCGCGGACATTGGCGACTTCAGGGGTTTCTACGAGGCTCTAAAGGCTGTGTACGGCCCCTCACCCCAAGTCCAAAGCCCGCTGCGCAGCTCAGACGGCAAAGTCCTCCTCAGCGACAAGATCTCCATCCTCAACCGATGGTCAGAACACTTCCAATCTCTTTTCAGTGCCAACCGCTCAGTCCAAGATTCCGCCCTGCTCCAGCTCCCTCAACAGCCCCTAAGGCTAGAGCTGGATGAGGTTCCCACCCTGGATGAGACATATAAGGCAATCGAACAACTGAAAAGTGGCAAAGCAGCAGGTATGGATGGAATCCCCCCAGAAGTCTGGAAGGCTGGCGGCAAAACTCTGCATGCCAAACTGCATGAGTTTTTCAAGCTTTGTTGGGACCAAGGTAAACTGCCTCAGGATCTTCGTGATGCCACCATCATCACCCTGTACAAAAACAAAGGCGAGAAATCAGACTGCTCAAACTACAGGGGAATCACGTTGCTCTCCATTGCAGGCAAAATCTTTGCTAGGATTCTACTAAATAGAATAATACCTAGTGTCGCCGAGAATATTCTCCCAGAATCACAGTGCGGCTTTCGCGCAAACAGAGGAACTACTGACATGGTCTTTGTCCTCAGACAGCTCCAAGAAAAGTGCAGAGAACAAAACAAAGGACTCTACATCACCTTTGTTGACCTCACCAAAGCCTTCGACACCGTGAGCAGGAAAGGGCTTTGGCAAATACTAGAGCGCATCGGATGTCCCCCAAAGTTCCTCAACATGATTATCCAACTGCACGAAAACCAACAAGGTCGGGTCAGATACAGCAATGAGCTCTCTGAACCCTTCTCCATTAACAATGGCGTGAAGCAAGGCTGTGTTCTCGCACCAACCCTCTTTTCAATCTTCTTCAGCATGATGCTGAACCAAGCCATGAAAGACCCCAACAATGAAGACGCTGTTTACATCCGGTACCGCACGGATGGCAGTCTCTTCAATCTGAGGCGCCTGCAAGCTCACACCAAGACACAAGAGAAACTTGTCCGTGAACTACTCTTTGCAGATGATGCCGCTTTAGTTGCCCATTCAGAGCCAGCTCTTCAGCGCTTGACGTCCTGCTTTGCGGAAACTGCCAAAATGTTTGGCCTGGAAGTCAGCCTGAAGAAAATCGAGGTCCTCCATCAGCCAGCTCCCCACCATGACTACCAGCCCCCCCACATCTCCATCGGGCACACAAAACTCAAAACGGTCAACCAGTTTACCTATCTCGGCTGCACCATTTCATCAGATGCAAGGATCGACAATGAGATAGACAACAGACTCGCCAAGGCAAATAGCGCCTTTGGAAGACTACACAAAAGAGTCTGGAAAAACAACCAACTGAAAAACCTCACAAAGATAAGCGTATACAGAGCCGTTGTCATACCCACACTCCTGTTCGTCTCCGAATCATGGGTCATCTACCGGCACCACCTACGGCTCCTAGAACGCTTCCACCAGCGTTGTCTCCGCTCCATCCTCAACATCCATTGGAGCGCTTACACCCCTAACGTCGAAGTACTCGAGATGGCAGAGGTCGACAGCATCGAGTCCACGCTGCTGAAGATCCAGCTGCGCTGGATGGGTCACGTCTCCAGAATGGAGGACCATCGCCTTCCCAAGATCCTGTTATATGGCGAGCTCTCCACTGGCCACCGTGACAGAGGTGCACCAAAGAAAAGGTACAAGGACTGCCTAAAGAAATCTCTTGGTGCCTGCCACATTGACCACCGCCAGTGGGCTGATAACGCCTCAAACCGTGCATCTTGGCGCCTCACAGTTTGGCGGGCAGCAACCTCCTTTGAAGAAGACCGCAGAGCCCACCTCACGAACAAAAGGCAAAGGAGGAAAAACCCAACACCCAACCCCAACCAACCAATTTTCCCTTGCAACCGCTGCAATCGTGTCTGCCTGTCCCGCATCGGACTTGTCAGCCACAAACGAGCCTGCAGCTGACGTGGACTTTTTACCCCCTCCATAAATCTTCGTCCGCGAAGCCAAGCCAAAGATCCCTATTAACCTTTCCTATCCAAACACCTGTCCAAATGTCTTTAAATGTTAGAATTTTCCCCTCTCCTGGCAGCTCGTTCCATTCACTCATCACCCACAATATGAAATAAGTACCCCATCAAGTTACACGTATACTGGAGGTCAGTGACTAGTGGAGTTCCGCAGGGATCTTTTTTGGGACCGTTGCTCCTTTTGATTTTTATGAATGACCTAGTGTAAAAGCTCACACGCAACTGGAGGGAGAACTAATGCTTTTAATAGCTTACACCACAGGTAGGGTTCAAGAACAGGCTTCAGAGGGGTTCAGGGTTTAGGCAGGAAACCAGGGTAATACATGGGGCCCCAGGGGACGAGCCAGTTGTCAGTACAGGACGCTTCTAGTGACTCCCAGTTCACTACACCTGGATGAAGATGTAGAGGGAGGGGTCAGTAGTTTCGCAGATGATACAAAGGTTGGAGGGGTTGTGGGTGGCGTTGAAGATTGTCATAGGTTACAACAGGATATAAACAGAATGCAGAGTTGGGTGGAAAAATAAAATATGGAGTTCAAATTGGATAAGTGTGAGGTGATGCATTCTGGAGGCAGAGCACATGGTTAATGGTCGGATACTTAACATCATGGAGGAACAGAGGAACCATGGGGTCCACATCCATAGATATGTTAAGGTTGCCGTGCAGGTTGATAGGACAGTTAAGAAGGCCTTTGGTATGCAGGTCTTCAGTAATCGGGGGTCTTGAGGTAACGTGGCAGCGGAATAAATCTCTGGTGAGACCACGTTTGGAATACTGAATTCAGGTCTGGTCACCTCATTACAGGATAGACGTGGAAGCTATGGAGAGGGTGTAGAGGAGATTTACCAGGATGATGCCTGGATTGGAAAATATGTCTTATGAGGCAAGGGTGAGAGAAGACAATGGAGGTCTACAAGATTATGAGAAGCATCGATGAGGTAGACAGTCAGCACTTTTTTTTTCCCACGATGGGAGTAGCAAACACCAGAGGACATTTATATAAAGTGAAGGGAAGGAAGTTTAGGGGAGACATCAGGGGTAAGTTTTTCCACACAGAGAGTTGTGGCTGCCTGCAATGACAGGGCTGGCAGTGGTGGAGGCTGGAAGAGTCTCTTAGACAAACACATGGATGAAAGAAAAATAGAGGGTTACAAGGTAGGGAGGGTTTTGTTTTCTTTTGGTAGGTATATATGGGTCAGAACAACATTGTGGGCCAAAGGGCCTGTACTTTGTTGTAATGTTCTATGTTCGTAGATCAAACAGGAAAGTTGTTTCCACTGACAGGTGAGGTGAGAACAAGGGGATCAGAGGACTGGCAGATGGATGGAAGAGATATAGAGGGCCATGGACTGAGTGCAGGTCAGTGGGACTTGGCAAAATAAAATGATTCGGCACAGACTAGAAGGGCCAAAGAGGCTTGCTTCTGTGCTGTAATGTTCTATGGAAGTAGTTAAGACAGAGGTGAGGAGGAACTACTTCTCCCAGAGAGTAGTGATCTTATGGAATTCTCTGCTCAAGGGAGCAGTAGAGACTACCTCATTAAATACATTTAAGACACAATATTTTATTTTGTATAGTAGTGGAATTAAGGGTCATTAATCCACACTCAGATCAGTCACAATCGTGCTGAATGGTGGAACAGGTTTTTTTTTTCACGCTGTGAATCATATCAATCAAAATGCATGCAAGCATTTCCCTCTTAAATATACACAGTGGCATTTTCTCCCCTTTTTTCCCACTACCTTCCCACCCCCCCTCCAAACTCATTAAACGTTAAACATATACAATAAAACCATTAAACGATACCATCACACAATGAAAATAAACAAGAAAAATGTGTCATCTCCTTTTACACACTGGATCAAGTCATTTTGTCTTCTTATCATTTTAGGGTGTGGAGGTCCGAGGCAAGCCCTCTCTGATATGTTCCGTGTACGGTTCCCAAGTTTTTTCAAATAATGTGACTTTATTTTTTAAATAATGTGTTATTTTTTCCAATGGAATACATTTATTCATTTCTATGTACCATTGCGGTACTCTCAGGTTCTCTTCCGATTTCCAGGTTGACATTATACATTTTTTTGCTGCAGCTAAGGTTATCATAATAAATCTTTTTTGTGCCTCATCCAGTTTGAGGGCTAATTCCTTACTTCTTATATTACTTAGAAGAAAGATCTCTGGATTTTTTGGAATGTTGCTTTTTGTGATTTTATTTAATACCTGATTTAGATCTTCCCAAAACTTTTTCACTTTCTCACATGCCCAAATTGCATCTACTGTTGTTCCCATTTCCTTCTTACAGCATGGTGGAACAGGTTTTACAAGCCAGACCCCCGATGCCTATTCCAAATCCTTCTTTCACCTTAAAATCTTTATCCTGTAGTTTTAGAGACCAAAACCAATGGAACAAGATGATGAGTGTTTACTTTATCCACGCCTTTATAAATTTCTAGATCCTCCCTCAGCCTCTGATGCTCCAGGGAGAAAAGTTCCTGCCCATCCAGCCTCTTCTTGTAATCAAGGCCTCCCAGTCCCGGAAACATTATTGCGAAGCCTTTTTGAACTGTTTCCTGGTTAATTTTAATTTTCTTCCATCTTGGTGGAGGTCTCACCCAACCTTTTGTACATGGTGCTGTAATAAATGCTCATTCCCTTAGTGCTCTGAATCTAAGTGAATACAAACATCTCTAGTCCTTAGTGCACACACTGCGCAAGAAGACACAGGTGGCTCGAGGCACGGAACCTGCAAAGAGCGCAGGCTGCTGGCGACTGGGGTCAAGGGACCCACAGGTGGCTGTGGGCTGCTAGAGACTAGCTCGAGACTGGCTGAAGGGGTGTCGGGTCTCAGAACCAAGATGGGAGAGGATGCTGGAGCTTCCGGGCCATGTCGGAGGTTTGCGTCTGGAGCTCGGATTGCCGACGATTTGGACGGAAGGTTATGTGCCAACGGAGGCTGAGGAAGCGCTGGATGTAAATCCATGGCCACTCAATGACTCTGGGGAGGGATCCCTCTTTTTCTTTCTTTTCTCTGACTATAAGGGCACTGGGCATGAGCATTGCCCGGCAACAAGAACTCTGATGTGGAATCAATATGAGTGGAGCTCTAGAAAACCAAGGAACTGTAAATGCAGGTGAAGGGTGATAGTAGAACCATAAATAGTTGTGACAACATAGGGGATAGCACTTAACAATAAATTAGAGATGAATGGATTAAGCTACAAATTAATTACGTGTTTTCAGTCTATATATATAAATCCCCTTTAATTCTGCGGTAATCCCATAGACATGGCCTGTCTTTGGAGGGCAGTTTGCGCATTCACTCAGAACCGAAAAAAACCTGCTCCATGAGTCAAATATGCTTCACTGCTGAGACTATTTACATAGGTGGATTGAAGACGGCTAAGTTTAGACAGCCCCCCAACCGACCCACCTTGTGATTCCTTCACACAGTGCTCGAAAGGCGTATAATGCCCAACTGTGTAAAAGTGGGTATAGATTGGGTGAAATAAATTAGCAATAATACTGTAGAGGAGGAAGTTCTGGAATGATATTTTAAGGACTCAATTGCAGGGTTGACTTATTTTGTACAACAAGAAAGGAATAATAATCATGGGGTGTAACAAGAAAGTCTGCAGATGCCGTCATTATCGTAAGAGCAAACAGAAATGTTGGATGAACATTTCACTTGTGAATCTGCAGGGGTCATCTACTGCATCTGGTGCTCCAGTTGGCGGCTCACGTACCTCAGAAAGCCTGGCTGCAGAGTGGGAGATTGCTTTGTTGAGTACCTCGGCTCTGTCCGTTGCAGTAACGTGGATCTCCCAGTGACCGCCCATTTCAATTCCCCATCCCTTTCCTTTGCTGACATGTCTGTCCATGCACGGCCAAACTGAGACCACCTGCAAGTCAGAGGAACAGTACCTCATCTTCCATCGGGGCCCCCTCCAACCAGATAGCATTAACATTGACTTCTGTTAACCTCCCCTTCTTCTCCCTGAGGCCTCACCATCAGGTCTTTCTCTCTCCTTTCAAAATCAATCCTCACCTTTCATCTCATCATAATACCTTATGTTGGTCTGGACTTCTTTCCCAGACAGTCTTCAGTCTCTTTATTCTTAAACTTTCCTGTTTCTGTTTATTACTTGAAGAGAAGGGCTCAGGCCCGAAACATTGGTAATAAACCCTCTATGAATGCTGCAAGACCAGCTGAGTACCTCCATTAGTGTTTTCACTAGGTATAATAATCAACCTTGTTGTGCAGGGGTCTCTCAGCAAACGGAGCCTGAAGCATTTTGGAATTCTTCATCAAGGTAGAGAGTAAGAGAGTTGAATCTGAAGCTAGCATCCTGAATCTAAATAAAGGAAACTAAGAAGGTTTTTCACTGACGTGAATTCAGCGGACGTGCATTAAGTGTGAAAGGAGAAAAGTTTGGGGCGGGGGGGATCATTCAGGAGAATTTCTTCACACAGAGAGTGTTAAGAATGTGGAGTGAGCTGCCAGCTGAAGTGGTTACCAGTAAATTCACCGACGGAAAATTCACCGAAAAAAATTCATCGGCTATCAAATTCACCGAAGGAGAAGTCACCGACTTTCAAATTCACCCCAAGAAAATTAACCACCTATCAAGTTCATTGACGTAAAAGTCACTGACCATCAAATTCACCGACATAATATTTAGTTTTAATTTTTAAGGAATTTCGAAGTGCCCTTTAATAAAGCTTTTAATTATGGGTTAATTGGTCATTCCTGCAGACATTTGTCTAACGAGCCTCCCCTTAGGTCGCTGGTCCTGCAGGGTCGGAGGAGGAAATGGAAGGCAAGCCCGATGGGGAGCACCCTGTCAGCTTCACCTGCTGGAGAGGTGGTGCTGAGAGGGAGCACCGGGCACAGGGTATCCCCCTCCTAAGGGATTGCAGGCACTCCGCTCTGACTGGTGGTGGCTGAACTATGCATCTGCTTCCCCCCCCACCCCCCCCAAATCATGTGGTCAGGATTTATCACCCCCCCATTAGCAGCATTTCACCTGTTGACTGGCCTGCAGTAGAAGGGAGGTGAGGTGGGTAAACGGCCTTCCCTCAAGCTCATGGATGAATCTGCTTCTCCCCCCCTCCCTCGCTCCAACATTTGTCGAACGAGCCTCCCCTTTAGGTCATTACTCCCGCGTCTCTAACTAATCCCTCCTCCCCAATATTTGTGGGGAGAGAAACATGTGAGGTCAATAAAAGTTAAGGTGAGAAGGGAAGCATGTTTTAAGTTGCAAAGACAGTAGATGTGGAGAGCACAGAGGGTAGGTACTCTCTTAACTGGTCTCTGAAATGACCTGGTGAGTCATTCCGTTCTGGAGAACATTAGGGGGCAGGCAATAAACGCCCAAATCTCCAGTTGTACCCACACTCCATGAACAAGTACCAAAAAAAATTAAGTGCTTAGAGCACATATACAATCCACCTTTCTGCCAGGGTAGCACGGTTGACTTAGCGGTTAGTGCAACACTGTTACTGAACGGGACCAGGGTTCGAATTCCTCGCTGTCGGTCAGGAGTATGTGCATTCTCCCCGTGTCTGCGTGGGTTTTCCCTGAAGGCTCCGGTTTCCTCCAACCAATTGAAACGTACCGGGGGTTGCGGGTCAGTTGGATGTAATTGGGTGGCAAGGGCTGTATGTCTAAATTTAAATATCTGTCATCAGTGAAAAAAAAGTGCATTTATGTAAGTATAGTAAGATTTACTATCAGTGTGGATCATTTATTTCTTTGCGTGGAATTCATATTGACTACAAATGGCTGAGGCCATCAGATTTATGATAAGCTCTTTTATTATTTCAAATTGGGCACAATATTTATGAAAAATTCCGTAACTATTTGCCTTCAGGCACAACTGACATTAATGATTAGTCAAGAGTTATGTGGATATATGAGGCATTAATACAATGAGAACCCGTTTTCGTAAATGTTCATTTCACTTCTTTCATTCATCTGCACCTTAACATTAATTTATTGCTTTAATTCATTGATATGCTTTGTTCTGATGATGTTAGAAAATGCAACACTAACCAAATTCCACCACTTAAATAATGTATATCACCATCCGAAATTAAAAGGACAACTTTGTAACAAACAGAACGGTTTCTTGGACCTCCATCCGTTTTCCCCATTAAAGTGTCACCTTTTTTGTCTTGGTACTGGATGCAACTATGAATATTTATCTGTATATACAGTAAAACCCTTGGTATCTAGCACCTATGGGGATTGGTATATACTGAATAAGTATATTCTTCTGGTTGCTTGAGATTCTGTGCTTAGCGAACTAATGCAACCTTCCCTGTTTTTTACCTATTTATTTTCTGCAGTTTTTTTTTGCCGGTAACTTGAATTCCAGATAACAGGGGTTTTCAAATATTTGGATATTTATTATCCCTTTTTCTATGTTGGCAAATTGTGGTAATACTGTTTTAGTTGGTAGATCTTAGATAAGAATTTTGGTCTATCTGCACATTGTATTCATGTATATGACTATCGATTCCTTCATCATTGCTGTCTACAGAGCACAGGCTCCTGGCCCACATAGAGTGGCTACCTCATGTAATAGAGTGGGGCTGTGCTAATTGGCCACCATCAAACCAGGTTTCAGACACTTTCAATTAAGTTTGTCCCATCACACATTAAACATGTCCATAAACAGATTTGTTCGAAATTTAAAAAAAAATTCGGCCCACGAGCCTGTGCCACCCAATTTACACCTAAATGACCTACAACCCCTGGCACGTTTTGAATGGCAGGAGGAAACCGGAGCCCACGGGGAAAACCCACACAGGCACGGGGAGAACGTACAAAGTCTTTACAGGCAGTGCGGGATTCAAACCACAGTCCCAATCACCGGCGCTGTAAAGGCGTTGGGTTGACTGCTATGCCAACCGTGCTGCCCTGCGTAGCGGTCAGCGCAATGCCTTTAGAGCGCCAGTAATGAAGACCTGAGTTTGAATCCTGCGCTGTCTGTAAGGAGTTTGTACGTTCTGTGTATCAATAATTGGGACATCCCTGTATCAAACGTCAGCCGTCAGAACACATGGGAGTCTCTGTGTCTGTTTTTAGAAGGGTGTAGACCGATGTGAATTGATTTACCCCTGTAATGTGTTTGAATACTTAGTGGTGTCTTGTTAGTTACAGTGTATAGTACCGAAGATTAGCGTATACAGAGCCGTTGTCATACCCACACTCCTGTTCGGCTTCGAATCATGGGTCCTCTACCGGCATCACCTACGGCTCCTAGAACGCTTCCACCAGCATTGTCTCCGCTCCATCCTCAACATTCATTGGAGCGACTTCATCCCTAACATCAAAGTACTTGAGATGGCAGAGGCCAACAGCATCGAATCCACGCTGCTGAAGATCCAACTGCGCTGGGTAGCTCACGTCTCCAGAATGGAGGACCATCGCCTTCCCAAGATCATGTTATATGCCGAGCTCTCCACTGGCCACCGAGACAGAGGTGCACCAAAGAAGAGGTACAAGGACTGCCTAAAGAAATCTCTTGGTGCCTGCCCCATTGACCACCGCCAGTGAGCTGATATCGCCTCAAACCGTGCATCTTGGCGCCTCACAGTTCGGCGGGCAGCAACCTCCTTTGAAGAAGGCCACAGAACCCACCTCACTGACAAAAGACAAAGGAGGAAAAACCCAACTCCCAACCCCAACCACCAATTTTCCCCTGCAACCGCTGCAACCGTGTCTGCCTGTCCCGCATCGGACTTGTCAGCCACAAACGAGCCTGCAGCTGACGTGGACATTTACCCCTCCATAAATCTTCGTCCGCAAAGCAAAGCCAAGGAAAGAATAGTACCAAATTATATACTGTACATACAAAATTCAAAGGGACCATTTCTCAGACTAAAATAATGAAGTAAACCGTGTTTTTGTAGTTATTGAAATTATACTGCTGTTAGCTTTGTTCTTAAATATTCTGAGTCTGGTGAATTTCTACCAGGAAAGTCTCCAGGCAGAATGAATGTTATGTTCACTGAAGACTTTTAACTTCTTTCCCAGTTTCAACTATATTGCTTTGTAATTCTGGACAAGTTATTAAAACTGGAAGACAAGTTCAAAATGCCAGGAAACTTTATATTGACAAAGTACATTTCGAGTGCTGCCCAGAGTCAAGACATTTCTTGCAAAACAGCATTTGTTGAGTTACTCTCCACCACTGCTATTTTGAGTGCATAAAAATAAATACATTCGATACTCCCACCCCAATCCTGAATTGAAATCTGCCCTGGAACACTTTTAACAGGCTCCAAGACTGAAAGAAGAGAACTTAGACAAAGTGATATTAACCCTGTTTCTACTGCACTGCTTTCATTAAAACAATGGTAGAATATGGATAATGTTCCATTTTCCAACTTCATCTCTGCCAAGTATTCAACTAAGGATGCAGTGAAATAAGAGAAATGGTAAAGGTTTTCTCCTTCTGGGTTCTGGGTATTTAATTCAAAGTTCAAAGTCCAGATTTATTATCAGAGCAGAATTACCATTTATCAACAGTACAAAAAAGGGTGGCCTATATGTAAAGAAATGTAAACAAACTGACTCAACACAGAAAGAAAAAAAATTCATTCAGCAAAATAACGAACAACTGGGGGACTCAGTCGGTCAGGCAGCATCTGAGGAGGCAAAGGGATAGTCAATGTTTGCTTTCACAGACTGCTGCCTGATTCCCTGACTTCATCCAGCACTTTCTCTTTTCCTCCAAATTCCAGAATTTGTTGTCTCTTGTGTTTTTAATTTATTCACTTGGCCCTAATGGTTCCACATTTCACATCCAGCACTCAGGGAATAAATGCACACATACAAACACATATGCATGCACTCAGGCACAGAAACACGTGGACGCACATATTCGCACACATGAACGCACACACATGTGTGAATGCGCACAGACACACGTGCGCACATGCACACACATGCGCACACTTGCACGCACCTACGCGTGTACACACCCACACAACACACACACACACTCTCTCTCTCAGAGAAGTAACTCTCTCTCTCACTCACAGAGAAGTAACTCTAAAATGGTATGGGGATTTCTAGTTCTCCATTTGAACAATGCATTGCCTGACCATTATAAATCCCAAAGAGCTTTACTCCTTGAAGTTTTCATTCAGACACATAACAGAGAAGTACGCTCTATTGTTCGCTGAGTCTGCACTGACTATCAAGCACCTGTTTGTTCTTATCCCATCTTATTCTCCCCCCTAACTCCCCCCCCCACCACATACCCATCAACCACCCCAGAATCTACCACTCCTCTGCACACTGGGGGCAATTTACAACAGACTTTTGTACTGTGCGAGGAACTCAAAGAAAGCAGGTTACGGAGAGAATGCTCAAGCTTCACACAGTCCTTGCAGGAGGTCAGGAGTGAACCCAGGTCACGGGAGCTGTGAAGCAGCAGCTCTGCCAGCTGTACCACTGTGTGGCCGTGCGAGAGTAGACCATTCTCACACACGCAAAAATAACGTGAGGAGGACTTTTAATTTGATCATGTCTGAGGAATTAAATACAGTAAAATCCCTGGTATCCACAATTCAAGCAACTGGCCAAAAAAAAACCAACGAGGAATTAAATAAATAACTAGGCAGATATATAAATCGATTGATAACTAATATGGATAATACAGATAGATAAATAAGAGCAACCAAAAGTTGAAATAAAAGTTTAAAATTGTAAAAGTAAACATTCTCCAAACCCCTTGGTGAAGTCAGAAGCAAACGTTCAGCCCTGGTCTTTTCCCGCCCGCAGCAGCTGTTTGAATAAAGTTGCATTTGAATAAATTGGCGGCGCCCAGGAAAATGAGCCGTCTGATGTCGAGCACCGCTGGGGTGACTCTCACAAAATGTCTCCTGATCTCTGCCTAGTAAGAGACTTTATTAAGTATTAAGTATATTATCTGTAAACTTGGGGGAGGGGAGATAACTATGATTTTTTAAAATTTTTGAATTTAGACAAACAGCATGGTAACAGGCCAATTCGGCCCTACGAGTCTGTGCTGCCAAATTTACACCCCCTTAACCTACATCACGGTACGTTTTTGAAAGTTGGGAGGAAACCAGAGCCCCTGGAGAAAGCCCACGCAGACACGGGGGAGAACGTACAAACTCCTTAGGGACAGCGCGGGATTCAAACCCAGGTCTGGTCCCAATCACTGTGTTGTACAGCCATTGTGCTAACCGCTAAGCAATAAAATAGGGTCGTTGTTGGGGCGGCTGGTGTACGCCCCTTCGCACAAACACATATTGGCAAGTCTTTAAGTCGCTGGGGACGTTGTGTTTGGTCTGGATGTGTGGTGGGAATTGTGGCGGAACCAGAGACCCCAATTTTCGCTGTGAGTTCTCAAGGGTGGCTGCAATCTTCCGGGCATTTGTCGGGGGCCAGTAACTCCCCTCGAATGATTAAAGGTGTGCCGTAGACTATCTCTGTCACCGAGGCGCTGAAGTCTTCCTTTGGCATAGTGCGAGTCCCCAGCATGACGCACGGCAGTTCATCCACCCAGTTAAGACCCTTGAGCCGGGCCATCAAGGCTGCCTTTAGGTGCCTGTGAAATCTTTCCAACAACCCATTGGCCCTAGAGTGGTCTGCCAATGTGTGGTGGGCCTGTGTCCCAAGAAAATTAGCCAGAGCCCAGAAGTAAATTGTGCCCTCCTGTCCGTGGTTAGGTCTCTGAGGTCCTGAATCTGGCCACCCATGTGTCAATGAGTGCCATGGCTCAGGTTTCTGTGGTAGAATCAGCCAGCGAGACCGCCTCAGGCCACCTTGTGGAGTGGTCAACTATGGTAAGTAGGTATCTCGCCACATGGGAAACTGGTAGCAGCCCCACTATATCAACATGTTCATGGCTGAACCTGCACCGCGCTGGTTCAAAAGTCTGTGTGACCCTCTTTGTGTGAGTCTGTACTTTTGAGGACTGACAGTGCATGCAGGTCTTGGCCCACAGATTGACCTGCTTCTAGAGGCCATGCTAGCCACCATCTTGACAGTGGCTCCTGTGGCCGGATGCGCCAGGTTGTGTATGGCATCAAAAACTTGGCAGCTCCAAGTGGCCGGGACAATGGGGTGAGAATTGCTGGTGGAGATGTCGCACAGGTGTGTCAGGTTACCTGGACCGACGGAGACGCCTTATAATGTAGGGATCTCAGGGTCGTGTTGTCAACTCCCTGGGACAGGGCGTGGACCAACTCAATCGCGGGAAGTGACATTGCTTTTCTCCACAATGTGTTGCATGTCTATGGTAAATTTGAACTTGTAGGACAAGTGTCTCTGCTAGGCTGACCACGGGTCCGATACCTTATGGAAGGCTTGTGATCAGTGAAGACTTTGAATTGCCGACCTTCCAAAAAGTAATGAAAGTGTTTGACCTCCAGGTACAGCTCCAATAGCTCTCGGTCAAAGGTGCTCTATTTGAGCTCTGAGGGGCAGAGGTGCCACTGGCCTTCAATGAGGTGTTCCAGAACACTTCCTACCACAGTGTCAGAACAATAAGTGCTTTGCTCTTGGGTGTACCAGGAGGGTGGCATTGACCAACGCATCTTTGGCATTCTGGAACGCCCTTGAAGACTCATTGTCCCAGGTAATCTCCTTTGACATGCCCGCCATTAGTGCGAAGAGGGGATACATGATGCAGGCCCCTGGCAGTGTGAACCTGTGGTAAAAATTTATCCTGCTGGCAAATTCCTGTAGCCCTTTATTGTTCATGGCTTGCTAAAGTGCCGGACTGCCTCGATCTTTTTGGGGAAGAATGTTGTCCCGTGTTTATTTATTCTGTGCCCCAGGAAATCAATAATATCCAAGCCAAATTACCACTTTGCGGGGTTAATAGTTAAGCCAAATTCGCTCATCTGGGTGCACAGTTGTCTCAGATGGGCGGTGTGGTCTTTGCTGCTGGTGTCTTGATCAAGTGCGCTTAGATCATAGAAGTAACAGGTGTCATCGGCGACGATATGTCGAAGCTGGAACTGAACCTCGGCCTGCTCGATCCACACCTGTGGCTGCGACACCCAAAACGTTGGGAGCTTGAATGAGAGACTGTGTGGATGATCGCTGGCTCTGCCTGGTCCGTCATCTTCTGGTTAGGCCTGTTGGGGTCACCAATGTAGCGTTCATGCCACGTGAGCATGGAAAAGTATGTCACGCACACCAAAGCCTTGAAGCCCAGACTGGTTTATTGCACTGGTCGTCGTGTTCATATGGGTCCCAGGCACTGACATCAGGGCATCGCGTCATCGGAGCGCCGGACTGGGATTGGTCAGTGTTCTTGCCACAGCTCGCTGTCCTCCCGCTGTACGAGAGGTTACCTGGGATGACGGCTGGTGTCATCCCCAGGTCCGCATGGACGCCACGCTCGTCGGCCATTTTGTGGGCCGGTCCGCACCTCCATGCACAGGCTGCTACAGTATTATTAATAGTTTTTAATAAAAATTAATGTTTTGAAGATACCATTGTCTTGGTAAATTTCTATTGCTGCTGGTCTAGGTTGTAACAATAGATAAAATTATTTTTATCAGTTTTTCTGACATTATGATCTCCTTTCCACATTCCATTTTACCTTGTGATATAGAAAAGGTGCAGAAGAGTCCTCTGAACCATAGAACATTACAGCACAGAAAATAGGCCCTTTGGCCCTTCTAGTCTCTGCTCAATTATTATTCTGCCTAGTCCCACTGACCTGCACCCAGTGGATCTCCCTCCATACCCCTCCAATCTATGTCCCTGTCTACATTTTTCTTAAATGTTAAATTGAGCCTTAATTCTGTAGTAAATGGAAGAGGAAGGCTCTCCTGGGGAAATTTTATAAACCTCTATAAGGTCATCCAAAATCGCGGGCGAGTCGAAGATCCGAGGGCACAGCTTTAGAATAAAAGGATGTCCCTTCAGAGGAGGTTTTTTTCAGCCAGAGAGTGGTAGAATTTGTACGGAGACCAAGTCATTGTGTAGATTTCAAGTGGAAGTTGATAGGTTCTTGATGAGTAAGGGCGTCAGTTATGGGGAAAAGGCGGGCCAATGAGGTTGAAGGGAATCAGACATGATTTGAATAGCAGAACAGACTTGATGGGCTGAATAGCCTCTCCTCGTAAGTGGTGGTTAAAACTGGTCTTAATAAACAACACTCTTAATTTTGCAAGAAGTTTCATTTCAAAGGCGCGATGTGCTACTTACAGATAAATGAAGGGCAACACAGAATTAGAGTGCAGAAAACAACCAGCGTTTTAACATTATGGCTCGCCGACATTATCTTCCAACTTTGAGCATTTACATCCACATTGATTCTTCTAATTGGTCTGTTAATGATAGCAAAGAAAAAGACATGAAACAGAATGCTCTAACGGTTACAACCAGATACTCCCGACATATGCCCGAGTTCCGTTCTGACCGACCAGTCGTATTTCGAAATAAATGTAGGGCAGAAGTACATGGCATTTAAAAGTCATTTAATGACATTTTTCATCGGATCTATCAGCAGGGGATGGATTTTTCCTCTTGCTCGTTATCCTCTTTGCCGATCTAGCTTAACAAATGGCAACTGAGAGACGGTCACTACAATGCGCACACACGCAGCCGTTATTTTTATTCGGTGGGGAGAGTCTGTGTTCTGAGTTGCTAATCCTCTTTTAAGTCGAGGCTGGCACCAGTACAATTTTAATGCAGTAGAACAAATCTTGAACTTGAAAAGACAGATACTGGTTAAGGGAGAAAAATGCATTCAAGGAATAGAAGGAATTATAAGCTTGTAGTCATATAAAAAAAAAAGACAATGCTCTCAGGTTCCCATCTTGAAAACAGAAAACTTAAATTTTAATCCTAACATCTGTGATAAATGCATAACTGAGGAAGGTTTTGGTTATGTCCTCTCTCTAATTTCTGGCAAGGGGAATTTTGCACTTCATCATTAGGTCTTGATATTAAGATCACAAGATCACATTAGGCCCATCGGGTCTGTTTCGTAAATCTACATTAAGCTACTCTAGTGTAATTTCTGGCCTTTTCCCCATATCCCTCGATGCTCTCACTAATGAGATACTTGTCTATTTCTTGTTTAAATGCTCCCAGTGATCTGGCCTCCACTGCTGTATGCGGCAGCGAGCTCCACGGATCCACGTCCCTCTGGCTAAAGGAGTTCTTCCAAATCTCTGTTTTATACGGATAACCTCTAATTTTCAGACTATGACCCCTTGTCCTTGATTCACCCACCAAGGGAAACATCTTACCCGCATCCGCCCTATCTAAACCTTTCAAAATACGAAATGCCTCTATGAGATCTACTCTCATTCTCCTAAACTCCAATGAATACAACCCAAGGGCTGCCAAACACTCCTTGTACGTCAGCCCTTGCATTCCAGGAATCATCCTAGTAAATCTCCTCTGATCCCTCTCCACATTCTTTCGAAGATAGGGGGCCCAAAACTGCACAGTTACTCCAAATGAGGCCTCACCAGTGCCCCATGGAGCCTCATCAACACTTCTTTACTTGACTCCTAGCCCTTTTTTTGTTATCTCTGGAGTGGGTGGGCCAATGGATTTAACACCGACAATTCCACGCAGTGCCTTTCGCGTCCCTCATTGCTAGAAGGGCCCTTTTGCTGAGAATGGAAAGAACCCCCCCCCCCACCTCATACTCCATGGTTGTAGGATGTGATAGCATGTCTGGCTCTAGAGAAAAAAAACAATTAGTTGTCCTATGAATCTTTAACTTTCTTTCTCCTTGGGGACCTTTTCTCAAGAACTATCAAAACTTGTAGATTATTGGTCTTTTTTTTTGCTCCTCATATTTATTATTAACTTGACCAGGAGCCCTCATAGGGTGGGGTTATATTCTTAGTTTAGCAATATATGGTTTATTTTTCTCTTTTCTTTTTTTCCCCAATTCATAACATGGTTTCAGATGTACCTTGTTCACTATTATTTGATATTTGTTACTTGATATTAATTTATTATTATGACTATATTATGACCAAAATACCTATGTATTTTGCATATATTAAAACCAATAAAAGATTGTGACACTTTGGAGGTGTTTTAAGGTTTTGAAAATACTTGCTAAGTAGTTCATGGATCTCGATCTGTTATTTTATAAATAAGAAATAAAATAATGAATCAGATGGAAATTATTTACTGGATTTTATCGACTGATTTCCATGCACTAGAATTTACACTTCACTGTTTTATTGACAATTATTACAGCGACTGGAATGAAAAGATGTAAGACAGTCAGAAATGGAACAAAAGCCTACCTTGAGTAAACGTAATATTTATCCTCATGCAGAGCTTCACCGAGGGAGAAGCAGATTCCTTGTGTTTTTATAGAAAAGCTCACTTTTTAACTGCA
Organism: Narcine bancroftii; assembly: GCF_036971445.1. Taxonomy (NCBI): domain Eukaryota; kingdom Metazoa; phylum Chordata; class Chondrichthyes; order Torpediniformes; family Narcinidae; genus Narcine; species Narcine bancroftii. Next base: position 14,836,818 of record NC_091479.1, on the reverse strand, counting down.
TTGAGAGGGGAAAAAAAAAGCAAGATCCTGTTGGAGCTGATTTGACTACACCTTTTAAAGAAACAGAGGAGGAAATGTAAGATAAAATAAATTCTCTGCCAAGTGTATTGTGACTGTGAAGGAACACACCTTAGAGGCGGCATTAATCATCCCTGGATTTCTAATGCCTTTGAAACTGTACACACATTTTAAAATATGGCATGTCTATTTTGCTGTGATCTTGTGTCATTTTACCCCACACTAGGAAATGAGACAGTCTTCATGTTGCTGCCAAGTGTGTCGTGTCTTTATTCCCTTTTCGGGCAAAAGGAATTTGTTGCTCTTGCTTTGAACAGATCCAAGTACTTTAGATTTCGGATTTTTCAGATTTCAGATTTATTGTCAGAGTATGTACATCACGTCACATACAAGCCTGAGATCTCCTTTTCCTGCGGGCGCTGCAGAATTGGTAGTGCAAGAAAAATAAGCTGTACACCACGTAAAACACGTAAGCAAAAATAGTAAATAGGTAACAAATGCAACAGAACATTAAGAAAATCAATAAAGTGCAAAGTAAGAGTCCTGAAATGAGTCTCGGATTGAGTCTGATGGTGGAGACGTAGCAGCTGTTCCTGAACCTAGTGGTGTGAGTCTCGTGGCACCGATATCACTTTCCTGACGGTAGCGGATGCTGGGTGGCCTAGGCTTTTGATAATCGCTGCTGCTCTCCGACAGCAGCGCCCCCTGTAGGTGTACGCATTGGTGGCAAGGGTTTTGCCTGTGATGTTCTGGGCTGTGTTCACTACCTTTTGGAAGGCTTTACACTCAGGGATATTGGTGTGTCCCCCATACCAGACCATGATGCACCCGGTCAGCCCACTTTCCACCACACATCCGTGGAAATTTTCCAGGGTTTCTGATGTCATGCCAAACCTCCACAAACTCCTGAGGAAGCAGAGGTGCTGACGTGGTTTCTTCATGATGCCATTGGTGTGTTGGGTCCAGGAAAGATCCCCTGAGATAGTGACTCCCAAGAAATTAAATTTACTCACCCTCTCCATCTCTGATCCCCCAATAATTGCTGGATTGTACATCTCTGGCTTTCCTTTCAACAATCAACTCCTTAGTTTTGGTGACGTTTGAGTGCGAGGTTGTTGATTAAATGACTGGCCCTTTTTTTCTAAGATGATGACCCTTCGTTCTGGAAACTCCACTAACAGTAAACAAGCTGCTGGCATTCCCTCTCCAAGAACATTGTTCTCGGGTGCACGTTACCACTAAAGTGGTCTCGCCAAGCCCCTGTACGTTGTCAGCAAGACTTGTTTACTTCAGCAGTCCAACCCTTTTGCAGTGAAGATTTTTAAAAATATTTTTTAAACCGCAACTGTAAATACACTTCTTTCAATAAAAAAACTTCAAAATTATTCATGTGGTGTACAAAATCTCCACCCTCCCAACCCTATAAAAATAGAAAAATAGAAAAAAAGGAAACAGAAGTAGAAAAAAAGACAAACGGGAAAATATTTAAAAAAACCCTATTTACATAGAGTTTTTAACCATGTAATGATGCTGGAGGTTACCAAGGAATGGGTTCTTCAGAGAGTGTATTAAACATTCATTCCCACAATTTTAAAATATGGGCACCATATTTTCTAAAATATCTAGTTTTTATTTTGTAAATTATAAGTAATCTTCTCAAGTTGAATACAGCTACAAACTTCTGCATGCCATCTCTCCATCCTTAAATCTATATCCGATTTCCAAGTAATGACCATACACTTCCATGAAAATGCTAAAGTAATGCATGCAGATTCAATTTGATATATTGTTCATTTTAATTGAGGTCTTACAGTCATAATATTACCCAACAAAAATGGCATCCGATCCTGTGGAAACTTAAACCCCCCCCCCCCCACCCCGTTATTCATTCAAAAAAATTCCAACTTCCAACCAGAAGTGTTTAACTTGAGGACACTCCCAAGTAGAATGCTGAAATGATCCAACTTCTTGACCACATAAATCTGATAGTATTGGGTTCAATTTTTCCTTTAATTTTGAGGAGTTAAGTATAATGGATGCAAAAAAAAATATTGAACCAAACTATATATAACATTAATAAAATTTGACATATTATATCTACATAGTTGTATCCAATATTTCTCACCTATTTATCTATTTAAATCCACTTCCCATCTTAATCTTGATTTATGTACCCCTATTTTAGGGGATATTTTAGAAATAAATTATACATTACAGAGATAAATTTATTCACATTACTATTACAAATCAATAGCCTCTTTCACACCTGCAAGTGATCCCAGGAATTAACTGTTAATCAGCCTTTAAAGTGTCTAGTGTGAAACCAAAATCAGCTCAATGTTGCCATCAAATGACATCATCTCATGCCAGGGATTGACAGCCTCGACCTCTGGTACAATCCCCAGCATCTGCCGACACTGGCGTTGCAATCAGGCAAGTGTGGAACAGGTAATTGCATTGTGGGATTGAAATGACCCAAGTTTTGGTGTTAGTGCAGGAACGTGAAGGCAGAAAAGATTAAAATGAAGGTACAGTGGGGGAGAGACAGGGGAAATAAATAACAACAGCAAGAGAAAGTTGGTAGCACAAAAGCGCATAATTTATAAAGACCGTGGGGGAAAAGCAATGGTGGACCTGACTTCCCAGAATGCCGCATGGCAGAGAAACCCCTCTATATATTCTCCATGCATGCAGCTGTGCATACAGCCCTTTCTCTGCCACGTGGAATCCTGGGAGGGCGGGTCCACCATCACTTTTTTTTCCCCATGTTATTATTTATATTTATATAAATTGAATTATTTGCCACTTAATAAAATTAAAGAAGATTTGAATAGGTGGAATGATTTACCTATAACTTTAGTAGGTAGTTAATTATATTAAGATGAACATTTTCCCTAGAATTCAATATTTTTTCAGCCAATTTCTATTTCAATTTCGCAGAAAGTTTTTTTAAAGACTTGAACATGAGTATTAGAAAGATTTTGTGGAAAGGGAAAATGGTGAGATTTACAACTTTCCCATTTAAAAAATGATGACAGCTTAATTGACCTTTATTAATGCATTGTTTGGAGTAGATAGGATTCCTGCTTGGACTAATATAGAACTTAGGAAAAGAGGAGAAAATAATACACAAGATCTTATTTATAAGTGGAATTCAAAATTATTGGTGGATACACATGATTTGAAACATTTGATTGGATTATGGAATGAAATTGATTATGAAATATGTGCAAGAGGTTTAATTTCATGAAAAATGCCTTGATGTCAAAATAGGCTTATTCCATTTTCTCTGGACAATCCATTTTTGAGGAGTTAGATGTGGATGAGTGCTGAGAGATTAGAAGATTGTTTTGAAACTGGAAAATGTATTACTTTTGGACAAATGAAGAATAAGTTTAATGATGTAGCGGGCTGAGCGACTGCACAATTAAACTGGCCAAATCGCCGGCCCAGTTGTCCAACACAAGATGGTGTAACCCCCCCCCCTTCTCTTCTGAGCAGAATTTGGCAATACACATTGCACAGAAGACAGCTCTGCTTCCTGGTTGCATGCCACTGGACAAGTAGTGACACCACAACATGCTGACATCACTCCCTAAAGCCAGCGCGCCCCTCACAGGAAGTGGGCAGTCCCCTCAAGCAGCATGAGGAATTTAAAATAAAGTTCAGTTACTGGTTCACCCTCGTGCTGTTAGGAGAAGCAACAATTTCCCAAATAATTTATTTCTGTTATTATCAAGTTAAGGCTTTTTTGACTGATAAGATAGGTCCTAGTTTGATATTACCTACTCAGAGTGAATTAGAATTATTAGCCCCTTTCACACTTGCATCCCACTAAATTGGCCATTCCTGGGAGAGGAATGGGGGGCTTTGGCTTTTCACACTTGACCACTCCTAACTGGGACACTGAATGGTTTCACACTTGCAAGGAGCCATCCCCGGGGTTAGGACTGTTCTACCTTATACCGGTGGCGTCATGACGCATCACGAGATGGTGGACCTGCCCTAAATCCCCATAGGGAAACAGTTTCTTCAATTCTGCGCAAGTGCGAACTTTTGTGCATGTGCGATTGCTCTTGAAGAAGCTACAGATCGATTCTTCTCTTCTGGACTCTGGGGCCCATCTTCTCCGGCCCCCGGAGAGTTGGTGCCGGTGTCACATGTATGCAGGCCGTCGTAGCGCGAATTGCTCGAGCAAGGAGGAGGAACTCTAACATAGAGGTAGGCCCAATTTATTCCAATTTTTTCAAGTCCTTTTCTTTGAAGCCATATTGAAAGGTAGGTTCCTAAAGCTCAATAACTTTCAAAATTTCAAAATGTTTTAAAGTCAGTTATTAATTAGTTCTCCCAGGAGAGGCGTATCCTCGTGTCTCCCACTTATGCCATCATGCCACGCCCCAACCCTTTTGCAATAAAGATTAACGTAGGATTTACCTTGGTAATTGCTAGCTGGGCTTGACTGCAAAAAGCTTCACTTAGAATACAACAGGCACTTCAAAGACAATTCATGCTTTGGGAAGCCAGAGTTATAAAATGTTTTTCTTCCATGCAAGTCCTGATTTTTAGGTTGTGGTCCAAGGTGCCTTAAGTCCACAATCAGCAGTCCTCATCCGTACAAATTTTTGGATCTACGGTGATGAAATGCTTTGAGAGGCTGGTCATGTACCTGAGCAAAGATCAGGACCTGCTGCAATTCACCTATCGTCACAATCGCTTCACAGCGGATACAATATCGCGGGCTCTCCACTCAGCTCTGGATCACCTCGAAAACAGCAATTCATACATACGGTTGCTCTTCATAGACTACAGCTTGGCCTTCAGTACCATTATTCCCTCAGTGTTGGTCAAGAAGCTACAAACTCTAGGCTTCTGTACCCCCCCTGCAACTGGATCCTTGACTTTCTTATTGGAAGACCACAGTCAGCACGAATTGACTCTGTCAAAACTTTTTAGAGTTGTTTTTATTTTAATATTTTCTTCCTTTAGCGGTGCATCTTCTAAACAGACCCAAAATATTGTAAACAAAAAGAAACTGCTGGGAGAATTCAGATGGTCAACCAGCATTTGTGGGAGCAAGTGGTGATTGAACCTGCACCGGAACTCCAAAGTTCAAATTTATTGTTCGAGTACAGAAACATGCAACATGCAACCCTGAGATTCTTTTTTCCTGTGGGCCAGGCCGAATTTCTACTTCCTTCTTGAGTGAAAGTAAATGGATTCAAAAAGAAAGAAATGTAAAAAAATAAAAATGAAAACAAAAGTAGAAAAATAAATATTCAGTAATAATGAGTAAAAAGTCCTGAAATGAGTCTCTGTTTGAGCCTGTTGTTCAGGATTCTGGTGGTGGAGAGGTGGCGACAATTCTTGACATGAGACCTGTGGCACCTGCACCTCCTTCCTGATGGCAGCCCAGAGAACAGAAGGCACCCTGGGTGGTGTGGATCCTTGATGACCTGCTGCTGCTCTCCACATAGATGTTCTCAATGGTGGGGAGAGTTTGGCCTGTGATGTACTGGGCTGGGTCCACTACCTTTTGCAAGGTTTTCCACTCAGGGGTATCGGTGCTCCCGTACCAGGGGGTGAGGCAATTGGTCAGCACCCTTTCCACTACACATCTGTAGAACTTTGTCAAGGTTTCCAATGACCTACTGAACCTCTACGATCTCCTGAGGAAGTGGAGGCGCTGATGTGATTTCTTAACAATCTCATTGGTATGATGGGTTCAGTAAAGATTCTCCGAGACTCAAACACATATTGTGCATCAAAATTAAACAGAGATATTTGACAACCTTGATGAAGGGCTCAAACCCTGAAACAGTGGTTATGTATCTTTATCTTGCAGCTGACGTGGACTTTTTACCCCCTCCATAAATCTTCGTCCGCTAAGCCAAACCAAAGAAAAGATAAAGTACACTGACTTGCTGAGTTTCTCCAGCAGTGTGTTTTTGACAACCCTATTTGCTAAATACTTCTCAGTCTTTGGAGTGCATGTTATTTTTGATTTTTGTTATCCCCTTATGGTTTGAACATTTGCTCACACTATATAAGAGAAAAACATCTTGCATCAACAGCCAGATGCTGGGCATTTAATTATATCATATTGATCCCCTCCATAAAGGAAATCAATTGTTGCTCATACATTGATTTTAGATCAGAATTATTTTTTTTTCATGTATGCATCATTGGGCCATCGACTGACTAGTAAGTGACTGGGATTTGTTTTATGCACATTATACTGGGAAACAATTTTTTTTCAATAGGTTTGCTTCCCCAAAAAAATGGGATTACGATAGACAGCTTCCAGCTGAACATGAAGATAATTTCAGATTTGCTGTTTCAAGCAGGAAGTTGAAGAAACATTAAATTAACTTTTATTGAATTTATCATGTTCAATCCCATCATGATGCTGACACATTGCGTTACTTCAACTGACCTAAAAATATTTTGCCACTGATTTTCATTTGTACTCAGCATCTGATACCTCTCATGTCAATGTCCAACAATAGTCGTCCAGCGTTGATGGATTCCAGTTGCCCTGATACTGCTTTTCCATGGTCACAATGTCCTGGTGAAACATTTCACCGTGTCCGTCACTGACCGCACCAAGATCAGCCGGGAAGGAGTCCGAGTGTGAATGCAGAAAATGAATTTTCGATGGCATGTTCCACTTCATGGCTTTTTTAATGCTTGAAGTAAACAAAATATGGCAGGAAATCACAAAATAGGTTATATCTAAAAAACAGTACGTGATAGGAAAATTTTCAGGTGATTTTTGTGATCAGCAGGCCAACGTCCATAAAATACATCCAAAAGTGTTCAGGTAAGAAAATATTTTTCCAGCATAATTTGTAAGTAGAAAATGGTCAAACAGCATTTTGCTGAATAAAGTGACCAAGTTTATTCAGCAAAATTGTCTGTGACCATTGGCTACTTATCCAGTCCCTCAATTTTGATGATAATCAAATTAATCGTCATCTGGCTGTACATATAGAACCAGACTAAATAGCATTTCTCCAGGTGCAGGTACGTTACGTAGGACTAGATGTTAATATCCCTTATTGCACTCCTGAGACTTGCTGGCTAGACTCTGCAGGGTAGCCAAGTGAGCGGTGGCATCTTCTGGGTTATCATCTGGGCACCCTCCTTCCTCGCTGATAGACCACGGCACATCCAGAGGGCTCAGCATTGAATCCAGATGTTCCGGCCTCACCCCCCTACATGCCATTCACTCAGTTGGGGGCCCAGATGGAATCCTTTCTCCATACCCAGAGCCACCATCTACCCTTTCCAGCAGCTCTGGAGAGATCTTTGACTGCTTGTCAGTGTGTCCTTCCTCGCACTCCCAACTTTCTGGAGTAGCCTTGATGTTGATGTGGCTACAAATCCTCTGCACCGACTTCAACTGGTCGGACCCTTTCCTTCCAGCCACTTTACTGCTCATCAACTGCAAGCTCAGTGTTCCTCAGTTTCTTGCGCTCATAGATCTCCCTCACTGCAACCTCCCAGGGCACAGTAAGCTCGATGATATAAACAAGATGGAGTGAGGCCGACTACTGCACAAGCTCTGGTCTGAGTTATAAACATGTAATACATAATGATCACATAAAAACATAATGGAAAATAAATGTGCATAAACCTTTCAGAACAATCTCATTTACAAGAGACCCAAGGTTACGGCCTGCAGGAGGAAGCTATGATCCTGCTTTTATTGGAAATTTACCAACTAATTTTGAATTCTAAATAGTGTTGTTTGTGAAAACTCAATAGTCTTGATTTGCTAAGAAAATAAAAATTTTTTCCTTAAGAATTTGAAGAGACATCATGTCCCAAAGGTCCTCCTCCTACGATCAAGTTGATGTATTTTTCAAATAATAAGCTGATTCCACTGTGTAAATGCATAATGTAAAATGACTAAATTTTAGCATTTTTGTTCATTGAACTTGGCAGATTGATCAAGCGAACATTTCAGGTTTATGGCCTTTGGCCAGAAATGACGAGCATACACACCCAAATTCTGACTTGCTGCAGCCAGACAGGTACTTCATAAAGCTGCTTAAGAACGCAGCCTCAACCCTCAAAGGCTCCCCCCACCCACCACCCAGGCCCATCCTCATCACCTTGCTACCAGCAGGGAAAAGGTCCAGGAGCCTAAAGACAAGCACTCAGCAGCACAAGGACAGCTTCTTCCCCGCTGCCAACAGGTTCCTGATTGATCAATGAACCAAAGACACTGCCTCACTTTTTGTGCAGTATTATTTTAATATTTTATAGTAAGATGGTTATTATATGAATGTTTGGACTACGATGCTGCCAAATTTCATGACTTGCTCATGACAATAAATTCTGATTCATAAAATTAAAAATGGACGATGAAAACAACACGTGGATAATAATATTCACCAATATCTTAGTGTAAGGGGAAAAAAGTGTAGGCAGCCATTTTGTAGTGTTGGAGCAGTGTACAATCAGTGTCACAGAGGGAGGTTCAAGAGCCTGATAGCTGTTGGACAGAGACTGGTCTTGAGTTTAGAGGAGCTGGTCTTCGGGCTTCTTTGCCTTCTGTCGGTAGGTGGCAGTGAGAAGAGGTTGTGGCTAGGGTTAATGGGGAACCTTAGTGATGTTGACTGCCTTCCTGAGGCAGCGCCTCATTGGTGCTTGCATTGGATGGGTTGTCAGAACCTGTGACGCAAGTGATTCAGATTTATTGTCAGAGGATATACATGACATCGTTCTTTTTTCCTATGCGCCAGGCAGAATTTTCATTTATTGGTAGTGCAAAATAAAACTGCATGTAAGCAAATAAACAATGTAAACAACTGACTGCAATACAGAGAGGAAAAAAACAAACAATAAAATGCAAAAGTAAGAGCTCTTAAATGAGTCCCCGGTTGAGGAGTCTGATGGTGGCGGGGGAGCAGCTGTTCCTGAACCTGGTGGAGCGAGTCTCTCCGATGGCAGCGTTCCCCATAGGTGTTCTCGATGCTGGGAAGGGTTTCTCCTGCGATGTCCTGGGTTGTGCCCACTGCCTTTTTCAGGGCTTTACGCTCAGGGGATTTGTGTCCCTGTGCCAGACTGTGATGCAGCTGGCCAGCACATTTTCCACCACACATCAGTAGAAATTTGCTAGGGTTTCCAAAACTCCGCAAACATGTAGGAAATGTTTTAGATTTTCAGCAGCGAGAATTGTGTGCACAATTACAGTCAATTAATGTACAACCCCAATAAATTTTGAATGGTGGAAGAAAACCGGAGCAACCAGAAGAAACCAATACAGAAACAGTGAGAATGTACAACTCCTTACAGATAGCACTGGTTTGGAACCCCAGTCGCTGGCTCTGTAACAGAATTGCACTCACCACTATGCTGCCCTATGAATCTCCGAGGCAAGGTCTGTGGTCAAATGAATGGAATATTGTGACACTCCTGGTTATGGGCCCAAAAGACCCCAAAACCCAGCAACAATAGAGATTCACTAAGACAAATGGTTACTTAAACAAAAGGTGCTTTTGATAATCTTTAAACATGAAAACAAGATCAAACTTTAACTTATTATTATTAACACCCCCCTTTCTAATTCTAAGCACAGGTGTATGTAATGTGTGTGTCAGTTCAGAAAAGTTCTTTGATTCACAGTCCAATCTCACTTCTCACTCCTCCAAGTTCACTTGTATCAGACAATTCTTAGACTGTGCACAGAATTTAACATTTATTAAGTTCACCAAGGCTTTGGTGCTTGAAAGCTAAATGGTTACCAGGAAGTTTCTGGTTGATTTTCAGAGAGATTTTCTGCTCGTTGGACACCCACAACTGATTTCTTCTCATCAGCCACGTCAGTGTCTTGCCGAAGAAACTTGCCCCATCAGGGTTTTCCAGGTGATAACCTCTTTCTTTCTCATCACCACAGAGCTCCTTTTCTGTTTCCCTTATTTCAAGTGAAGCATTATACAGCCAGCCATCTCCTCTTGTATGGGTCACAAGGGCTTTGACCAGGCTGAACTAAGAACTCACAACCCATCTTCAAAATGGGGTTTTCCACAAGCTTGCCAGCTTGTCAAGTTCCAGTCCCTGCTGCTGAACTGTAGAACTGAATTCTCTCTCTCTCTCGCTCAGAGAAAAACCACATGACCCTCTTAGAGCAGCCAACTGCACTCAGACTGTGACTCCAGACCCAATCTTCTGAGTTCATTCATCTGTGGCTTTCCAAAATAACAATCAATACCCACTTGTGAAGTCCTTATAGGCACCCAGAGCCTGGACTATCTGGTTTGAGCAGAGATCTGGCAATTTAAATGAGATCTGTTTTGAAGTGTTTGTATGACCTGCACGAGAAAACCTGTGATTTACCTCCCTTTAAAACATATCTATATACAATATAAAATATAACATAATCTGTCACACTGCAGAGTTGTGAATGCAGCTCAAGGCCATGGCACAAATCTCCATCCCTTCCTCCGCCACTTCTTCTGCCTTGTAAAAACCCAAAAAAAGAGGAAACTCATCCCACCCCAGCAAAACTCTCTTCACCCTCCCCACGGCAGGAAGGAGATTCACAAGTACGGGTGGGATGTGAGCATGGCCAAAGTGGGATGTGTCTTTTGACATGTTGGCTGTTTTCCCAAGGGAGCGGGAAGTAATAGTTGGAGGAGAGGGGTATGTGGGATGGCTTGAGTGAAGTTCGCAGTTTCTCGTGGTCTTTGGGTGGAGCAGATTCTGTCAATGGTTTCCATCTCACCCCACCACAGTCCTGTACTACGTGGTCTCTCTTTATACCACAATTATAATTTTATCGGATTCCAGTACCAGCAGTCGTTGACTTCCACCCTGTACGACTCACCTTCCTTCATCTGGCCCATTCCCTCGCCTCTCCTGCATCTGCCAAATCTTCCAACCATGCTTCACCTTGCCCAGGTTCACCAATTCCACATGCATCCCTCAGAATCTACCTTCATGAATTTTGTTGATCTGTGGTAAGGTAGCGTCACAAATGCAAACATTTCTATAAACTACCTTTCACAATAAAAAAAATGAAAGAAAAAAGATAAAATACAAAGTGAGGTAGTGTCTGTGGTTCATTCTTCTATCCTCTTCTATCCCTCCCAATCTAACCCCCTTCACAATAGCTTTTCTTCCATACATTCCCAGTCTAGACAAGGGGATCCAGATCAGAATGCAGTCCATTCCTTTTCTCCCACTGACGTTGCTCAACCCCCTGAATTCCTCTGGCAGATTGGATTTAACATCCCATTCAGCAACAGTAAGATAGCCTCAACTCCAAATATCACATTTCTGATATGGTACGAGATTGGTTATTGAGAGATAAGTGGTCTTACCGTGATATATTAGTGACCAGGCTAAAGGAAACAAAACAAGGTAAAACTGCTATCAGATATACTGTAAAAGTCCAAAAATCCAGACCATCAGGGATAGGTATTTTTTCAAAATCTAGCACCTAAAACCCAGACCACATGTACTTCTCAAAACCTCTTGACTTTTGCGTGCATATGTAAATGCCACAGATGCTCAATATACTTCACATCTCTAGTGAGCTGGGTTCATGCCTGACAAGCAACCACGTGGAAGTTGTGGAAAGGTAAGAAAAAAATATTTTGGGTTTTTGTAGTACTTTGTATTTTATATGAAAAAATGCTCTGCTTACTGAATGATCTCACAACCAGATGGGTTGAGTTCAGTGAGCAAAAGTTTGTTTATTGAGGTCTGTCTGGCTGGTCTTATGCTCCCAGCCTGGCTGAGAACCGCACCGAGTGCTCTGACGTCACCCGGGCATCACATGGGCTGCAAAGCACAGGCTTCTGAGCCTGGTGCCGAGATCGGCAGGAAACCGCAGACAGTGCCATTTTGGCCGGCTGCCCCACTGCGAGCATGACATGCAGGGCCGGTTCACCTGTCTAATGGCGTGCTGCCACACAGCCACCCTCCAGAACTGGCGCCAATGTCCTTTTTTGCCGGGCGGCCTCGCTTCTTGGGTTGAGCCATGACCGCTCGCTTGTTGGGGTCAAGGTGTGCTGGCTTTAATCTATCCACAATAAACGGTTTCCTCTTACCACCAATGTCCAGTGGGAAGGTGGATCCTGAACGCTGGATGACTCTGTATGGCCCTTCGTATGGTCTTTGAAGGGGTGCTGTGGAAGGGCCTCATCTGATAAAAACATACTCTGCAGAATACAGCTCGCTGGGGACGTAAGAGACCTATGTGCCATGTCTGGGCAGTGGTGGGGGTGTGAAGGAGTCCAACTAGGCCCTGAGGTGGGGAAGTAAACCATGCAGTGACTATTGCGGGTTGTAAGGTGCATTGATAAACTCACCAGGCAGGGATAGCGGTGCACTGTAGACCAGCTCAGCCGACGAAGCCTGCAGGTCTTTTTTGGGTGTCAAGTGTATGCTCAGGTTGATGCATCCGCTTGATAGTCCCATACTCATCTTCTGCGGGTGGGTGCTGAACTAGGTGCAGCACTCATTTGGCAGTGGCCTGGTACAGGGCAGTGACCACATGATAAAACTTGGTCAAGGCCAAGTGGCGGAGGTGAAACTGAGACTCTGCGTGGCTGAACCAGGCCTCAGGCTCCTGAACCCAGAAGTCAGGAAGCTTGATGGCTATAGTGTTGATCGAAGAGTCGTTCATATCGGGTTCAAAGGCATTTGAACCTGTTGGGGTCACCAATGTAGCGGTGGCTACTCTGCTTACTGAAGGATCTCACAACCAGATGGGTTGAGTTCAGTGTGCAAAAACTCATTGATTGAGGTCTGCCTGGCTGGTCTTATGCTCCCAGCCCGGACTTGGCTGAGAACCACGCCGGAGGCCCTGACATCATCAGGGTGTCACATGGGCCACAGAGCGTGGGCTTCTGAGCCTGGTGGCGAGGTCGGGGAGAAACACCCGACGGCACCATTTTGGCTGGCTGCTCCGCCACATGTATGATATGCGGGGCCGGTGTGCCTGCCTAATGGCGTACCGCCACACTTCATTAATAAACCATTAAAAACTACCTGTTTATTCTCATTAAACCTAAATTATAAAAGTACTGCCTGAGAATCTGGAAAATCTGAAAACCCAATCCCAGATTTTAGGATTTCTACTGTATTCTTTGAATTTTATCCATATATCCACAGCATTTGATTGTTGTGTGGTAGTCTAGAGAAACACTGGTTGTAAATTTACAGTGAGGTGATAATAAACTTGAACTTGACATGGTAATGCAATGCATTTAAAATAAAATTATGTTGTGTGCCTTTTCTGAACTCAGGATGTCAAACTACTTTACAACCAAATTACTTCTTTATTTTAACATAATCACCTTTAAAGATTGGCATGGTGCACACAAGACACTGAAAACATCTACGGGGAACGTTGCCATCGGAAAGCACCAGCAATCATCATCCAGAACACGCTCTAATCTTAGTCCTGCCATCAGGAAAGAGGTCTCGGTGCCACAAGACTCATACGACTGGGTTCAGGAGTAGCTGCTCCCCCTCCACCATCAAACTCCTCAAAAACAAATTCAACCAGGGACTTATTTAAGGACTCTTTCTTTTGCACTTCATTGAGTTTTTTCATCTCTCCGTATTATAGTTTGTTTATATTTCTTTATTCGTTTACGTGTACATTAAAGTATAGTTTTTCTGCACTACTAACGAGTGGCAAGTCTGTCCCACCTGCAGGAAAAATCTCAGGGCTCTACGTGACGTACGTACTCTGACTATAAATATGAAGTCCCACCACAACAATTTATGTCAACGATATTTTAACAGAAACATTGTCAAGAAAAATATCAAGGATAGTTGACTTCAGGAAGGGATTTGAAACTACCCAAATACTGTCAAACATCCCAGCAGCGCACCTCAATATACTTTACATCTCTCGTGAGCTGAGTTCATGCCTGCCATCTCGTGGTGTCTGTCGAACGTTTGCCTTGTCTTCCCTAACCACATGGGTTTCCCCCAGGTCCTCTAGTCACCCAAAAATTTGAGGATTGGAAGGTTAATAGCAATGCCTGCACAGCACCAGCGACCTGTGCTCTAATCCGCCACGGTCTGTAAGGAATTGGTTAGTTCTTCCCGTCTCCTGCATGGTTTCTCTCCCACCCTCCAAAACGTACGGTGTTAGTAGGTTAATCAGATTTCATGGGCTGGAATGGCCTTCCAGCAAGTGGAATTGTTAAAATTACATTTCAAGCATAAAACTCCCCTAGTGTGTACTTTGGCGACAGAATCCTGGGGGAGGCTGATGTACACGTGGCGAGGCTGAAATGGATAAGTTGGTACAATAAGCCAATGGGAATGAGTCATAGCTGACTCAAATTGATCTGTTTTGAGGTGTTGCTGAACAATGAACAATGCTGCACAAGTTGTTCGACCACATAATGGAAAATGACATGCCTTCTAATTCGACATCAATTGGATTTCCTCATTCTTTGCCGCATCTTGCACAACTGGTTTTGTGGGCTTTTTTTCCAATGCAATGGAGAAAAAATGTTATGAAAATGAGTACGACCGTCAACTGAATCTAGATTGGCCACTCTCACCCTTTATTTGACTCTGGTCTCATTATAGAGTTTGCTCAAGTTTAAGGGCTCTCTTCCTCGTCTTCTGTACTTCTCTCGTACCAACTACATTTTTAAAAAATCCATGATTTCAGTCTGCGACCCCTAACACCCAATTTACCTATAGTTTTTTTGAACGATGGAAGGAAACCAGAGCCACTGGGGAAAACCCATGCAGACACAGAGAGAAGGAACAAACTCCTTACAGACAGCCGGGGAGGATTTGAACCCTGGTCTCAATCACTGGTGCTGAAACAGCATTAGGCTAACTGTGTATGGCCGTCATTAAGAATGGCGATCTAGATAACTCATTCTCAGATTGCTTTCCAAGTAGAAAGTTACACTGACATTCGGATGAGGCAACGCTCACGGAGTTAACGTTTCGAATTGACGACCTGTCGGGTTTCTAACTCTGCAACAGCCCCGATTCACTTGTGGTTCGGCGATCTTCTGACTGGCTCTACTGAGTTGTACTGGATGGATCAGTGCTTGGATCTTTGCTGATTGGCACAGAGATGGATAATGAAAACGCTCCGATTGCTGACCTTGTTGGTGACCAATCTTCTGACAGCAGCGCCATCAACAAATCTCAGCCTGGCACACAGGTCCGTGGCAATGATCGAATGCAGCCACTCTCAGCCAGAAGAAACCAAATGGACTTGACTGCTTCACGGTGAAGGGGGCCCGCAAGTTTGAAGAGAGTCCCAAGGGGGCCGAAGCAAGGTTGAAAACGGCTGATGTAACGCATGGACAAGTCAAACCTAGCTGACTGTAGCCCAAGAACTGACCCCTGACCTCTAACTTTATGTCATACTAGTTTGGATCTCGGTTTCTTAGTTCAGTTCTTCAGTAAAATCCCTGTTATCTACCGGGATTGCTTGAGACTGCGCGTTGAGTGAATGAAGAACTAACCACTAGCGGGTGCCAGTTTATTTATTTTCAGTGATTTTTTTGCCAGTTGTTTGAATTCCAGATAACAGGGACTTCACTGTAATTTGCAACAGAAACATTAAAGCTATCTCAGTAATTATTGCAAGACAAAAAATTCATAAGAAATTCCTCACTTTTAATTGTCTGAAAGACTTTGGATTTGAGTTAACAAAAGAAATAACAAACTCTATGTTCATGAAAACATTAGAAGATGCTTGCAAATTAATAACATAGAAGACTAAAATGACGAGATTCATTAAAATATTGGAAAAAAGAAACAAACATGCAAAGAATTAAGAAAATTACGATTTGTGGCAATTCTCTTCTGCAGCACTAATGTAGGAAGGAAAAGAAGTCATTCTTCTATCAGCTTTTTAAGTTCCTGCTCCACCTGCTCCACAAATGCTGGGAAACTCTGATCCAAAAGACAGAGTTTCAAGTAAGGACCCAACTCTTCAGTGGTCAACGCAGATTGCTGATAAGCCAAAGGCAGATTAGAAACTGCACCTCCAAGCATAGACTGTGGGGGAAAATAACAAACAAGTTACAGGCCTCAACCCATTTGAAAATGGAATTCAAGCTACCGGCAACCTCCAGCGACCGGCAAAAAAACCAAATGCGGAAAGTAGGGGAGGCACAGTTTGCTCAGCGGTTAGTGAATCACCTTTACAAGCGATTGGGACCGGGGTTCGAATCCCACGCTGTCTGTAAGGAGTTTGTCTGTTCTCCCCATGTCTATGTGGGTTTCTCCGAGGCTCCCGCCGTTTGAAATGTGCAGGTTAATTGGGTGTAAATTGTGCAGCAGGAGCTCGAAATGGCCTGTTTCTGTGCTGCATGTCCAATTTAGAATAATTTAATTAACAAACTGTGGAAGTTTAAAATTGGCGCCCTCTAGCAGACAGTTCACAAATCCTCGCAACGGTCAATATTTAGCAACCGGAAATTCACTTATCCAGCATCGATGAATCCCCATAAGGTGCTAAATAGCAGTGGTTTTACTGTACCAAAACATCTGATAAAAATGAATTACATCAATTGAATAGACTATACAGTTTATAAAATCACAAGGGGCAGAGAATAGTTAAACATTGGTTTTTGTAGAGCAGGCAAATCTAAAACGAGAGGTGAGAGAGCTGAGAGGGGAAAGATTTCAAAGGGACACAAGGGGCTGTGGGTATATGGGAATGTGCTGCTAAAGGAGGCGATAGAAGCGGAGACAATCGTAACATTAAAAAAAAACATTGCAATAGGTACATTCACCCCTTTCCCACCACCAATTTCGTGTGGGTTAACCAGCTAATTTACTGGGTCCGTTCACTACAATCGTGCGCTGTGAAACGTCCCAACCTGGCAGGGCAAGTTAAATTCCAGTTACATTCAACCCGGCTTGGTCACTTGGTTATCCCCTTACAGTTATCTTTCCCTGAACTAAAAGCGGTTTTCTTGCAGCGGAGGTTGACATCAAAGTCCTTAATCCCCGAAGAGACTGATAATGATGAATGTAATCAAAACATCTCACCCACAAGCCATCAGTTGAAACACAGACAAACAAGAACCCACTTACAGTGTACAACGCAAGGCAGGGAAATACACACACTGCTCCCTCTGCTGGCCACTCAGTTAGTTGTTCTAAATTTGCAGTTGACCTCGTACCAAGAAAGAGGTATGAGTTTGTTGTATGTTTGTGGTGGGCAGGATTGTGGTCTGGGAGCAGCAGCCCAGAAAAAGTTTGGGAACCACTGTTCTTAAACCCTTCCTATCCATCTATTTGTCCAAATGTCTCAGAACTCTGTGATTATGCCAACTTCTATCAACTCCTCTGGCAGCTTGTCCCACCCTCGAGTGAGAAGGTCATTCCTCAAGTCCTATTTTAACGTTGTTCCCTCTCACTTTATACCTATTCCCTCTAGCTCTAAAACTGTCTACTCTGGGGGGGGGGGGGGCAGGGGAGACTGGGAGCGAAAAAAAGAGTCCAAGTTACAGAAGATGTGATGTTGGAAGTCTTAAACACAAAGTTAGATTAATCCATGGGGTCGGATACTGTGGGAATTGAGGGCTGGAACTGTGCAAGTCTGGCAGACATATTTGTATAATCGTTAGCTTAGGGGAGGCGACAGAAGACTGGCAGGTGGCTAATGCTTTGCCTTTATTTAAGGTTGCTAGCAAAATTTAGATCAGTGATGGGTAAATTATTGGAAGGGATTCATGTACGTGCATTTGAGGATTTTAAAAAAAACCCAAACTCTGATTAGGGATAATCAATTTGGCTTTGTGCATCTCTTCAATTTGATAGAGGTTTTTGAAGAGGAGACCATGAAGATTCATGAGGGTTGGGCAGTAGATGTTATCTACATTGTCTTCAGTCAGGCCTTTGACGAGGTTCCACAAGGCAGGTAGGTTAGATAACATGGGATACAGAGTGCGCTAGCCAAAATGGATACAAAATTGGCTTCCAGGAAGCCAGAGGATGATGGTGGAGGATTGTTTTAACAGAGTGGTGGCCTGTCTCAAGGGTTTTAAGCTGGGTTGTTTGTGATTTATGCTAAAGATTTTAGTGGGAAAGTAGATGGTATAGTTTGAGTTTTTGGATGACACTAAAATTGGTGAGATAGTGGCAAACAAAGAAGGTTAACCTGATTTCAATAAGCAGGATTCAAAGTGAAACATAAACAGACTTAAATCTGATTGTTTTGACCTACCTTTGCCAGTTGTTTTATTGACATCCTACCCTCAGAAGGGATGCTTTGTGGGACTGATTGCCCATCCTCTGAACATGCCTGCCAATAAAAATCAAATAAGGTTCCTTAAACATTAATGCAATAGAGACAGGATAATCTGGTGCCTTTTTTCACTTATTTAAGGATGAGTGGGTCCATAAAAAGTAATTGCCGACTCAAGTCCAGTTTATTGTCAAATGATTGTATAAGTACAACCTGGCGAAACAGTGTTGTCCAGTCCTCGGTGCAAGGCGTGCAGCCACACAACCAGACATAATACACATATATACAAACACATATACAAGACAAGTATATTGATTTATTTGTACATGTACAAATAATTCAATGATTAATTTTGTAAATATGAGAGTCTCAGATGGTTAGGGTAGGCAGATCCTTTGGTCATTCAGTGTTCTCACTACCCACAGGAAGAAGCTGTTCATCAGTGGTGCTGGTTCTGATACTCCTGTGTCTCTTTCCCTACAAGAGCAGCTCAAAGTGTGTGTGTGTGTGTGTGTGTGTGTGTGTGTGTGTGTGTGTGTGTGTGTGTGTGTGTGTGTGTGTGTGTGTGTGTGTGTGTGTGAGGGAGATTGAAGGCATCCTCAATGATCTTGCGTGTCCTCTTCAGGATAATGGACCTGGTAGATCATGTCAATGTGGTAGGGAGACTCCAGGGTTCCTCTTTGCCACTCTTATGGTCTTTTGGATTGAACTCCGATCCATTTCTCTACAGCAACCATACCCCACTGTGTTGCAGCTGGCCAAGGCACTCTCTACAGAGCTCCTGCAGAAGGCTGACATGATGGTGGCTGGCTGCATCTCAGTGTAGTACAATTATTGCTAATCATACTTGGTGATGAGACCCCCCTTCCTGAACCACTGTAATCTTTTGGTGAAGGCATTTGCATAATGATACAGGAAAGTAAGTTCAAGGATTTAGATCTCGCAGCAAGAGATGTGCAAGTCACAATGGTTGAAACCAAGAGGGAACAAGCAAGTGGTGTAGGTGTATAGTGTTCTTGGGCTTGGGAGGTGCTGTCAGAATGCCTTGCAGAGTAACTGCAGTGTATTTTATAGGTGGCACGCACTGCAGCAACAGTACGAAATACTGTAAATCAACCTACATTTAATTTACAATTCTCTTGTTTAATCCACCAACTCTAATCCTTGGATGCTTGTTCAATATCCAGTTAAAAAAAATCTTTAAATACTGGGGCAACAAAGTCATTGTTTGAACTTCGTCACACTCCAGCTGAACCCTATCATCCAGCCATGGAAATACATCCTTTCTGCTCACAAGTCGAAGAATTTGAAGCAGACCGTTTACAACCTTTTATATCTGACCTTGAAATAAGCTTCAAGGTGTGTATTGTTAGTCTTGGTGGGACAATTCAAGGAAAGCGACATGCTTATCTTGCTCAACCTTGATCGCTTGTGCGCAGAAAATATTACCAGCAACTTTTCATCAAAAATCTGGACATTATGCAGACCCTGTTGGAGGTTGACACCTGCTGCTTCATTATCAAAGGAGCTCTGAACGGAGCCAAGAGCTGCCAAGTGTCAACACAGACCAAAACTGACCTTATTACAGGATGCAGTTATTGATCTCTGAGGGCTTCCTGCAGAGATGCGATAGCGCTGTGATGACTGGTTTCCAATAACAACTAATTTCCTGAATGGCAGATCTCAGTCGAGTCATTGAAGAGGTCTCCATGCGTTCCCCTGACTTTAGTTTGGCAGCTATTTCAGATACCATTGCAAAGATAGGAGATAACTAAGAGGTGGAGGATTTCAAGTGATCTCCTACTTCTGTTGAAACTCATCTTAAATCTGCAGATTATGACAGCTGGATTCAGTCACCAACACCGGCACAAATAATGATGCTTCTCACACTGTGCAACTTTTCATGCAGTCTACTCTGTAGCGCCACTTGCAGATTAAGTTGTTGGCCAGTGATGCATGAGATTTCACTGAGGCATTCATGTTATCGAGAGGGATCATTTCAAACACTTTGATGGTATGTCAACATTACACTGCTGAACAAACACCAACACAAGTTTAACGAGAGGGCTTTACCATCAATTAGGACGAGGTAATAGGTGTTACTTCACCCTCTGCTATCTTACCTCTGGCTCCAGACTTCCAATTTGGTGGCTTGCTGACTGACTCAGCAGTAGCGCTTGATTCACGCATCTTCCCTCATGATTCTGTACATCTAGGTACAGAAGTAGTTTTTGCACACAGTTAGAGCAGTTCTCCAGGGCTTGCTCGTGTGAATCACCACTGAACTGCACTCGAAACATGCGACTTTCATTCTATCAGAGGGAAGGGGGGAAAAAGAAGGAAAATTACAAATGTGCCCTTTTTCCAATTTTCAGTTTTACAGAATAGAATAATTTTCATTTTCTCTATACGAACTGTCAAAACTTATTGGAATGAAATATATTTAGATCCTCAAGTTTTGTAAATTGAAAGGTATACATTTCCAAAACTTCTATTCTTAGATGTCACAGCATAGTTTCACAGCACGAACTCTCAAATTGCTTAAATTCATCACTAGATTTTTAGTTTCTCTGCCAGATAAATGGAAGTCAAATATTATCTATTTGACAGTTGTTTAAAGACACAATCAACAATTATGTTTGACAGGGTAGTGCTGAGAGGGTAAATTGTCTTTGAAGGAAGACTTCAAAAACTGGGATGATTTTCCTTGCCAGTTAGAAAGAAACAATGGGGCAGCAAATTCAAGTTTATTTATCACGTGATATAATAGTACAACCCGACAAGTCTTCTCCAGTCCGCAGTGCAAAACAGGGCAAACATACAATGCACCTTATGCAATGCAGTGATAAATATACAAGACAAGTTTTAAATACATATTAAAATAAATATTAATAAAAATATTGAATGTACAAAGAGTAAACAGATTGTACTTCCGATTTGCAGTTCCATTGAAGTCAATTTGATATCTAATCAGTAAATTAAAATCGAAGATTAAAAATTAAATTAAATACATACTGTTATATACTCATGTAATTATCAAGTTTTGTGAGACAATTTTTCAGGTCAAATTTGGGGGGGGGGGGGTAGAGTCAACTTTTACATGGACACTACCTTTGACTGCAGTTAAGTACCTGCATCGTTCAAGGCATCGGGAGCTCAAATAGCCGGAACCGGATGGCAAGTTCACTTTCGGAACATCAGGAGCTCAGATGGGCAGATGGCCGAGGCAAAGATCCATGGTTAGGGCATCAGGAATTCAAATGGGCGGGTAGTCAGGGAATCAGAAGCTTGGATGGGCAGGCCGCTGAGGCAGAGATCCATGGCTGGGGTATCATGAGCTCGGATGGGCGGTTGGTCAGGGTATTGACCTTTGCACAGATATGAGGAAAATACGTGATTTTGGGGCCAAAAAAGGGATCGGTTCGACTTTTACACAGGAGCAACTATTACATGTGTTTATGGCAGGAAAACAAGTTCTAGCAAAGTCCTAAGAGAAAAAATTTCTTACCTTAACTTTAGATCCAAACAACACACAGTCTCTCTTACGTACTGCCTTCCACCACTTGTGAGCTTCCATGAGAGAAAATCCTTCCTGAAAAAATTAAGACCCTAGTTCAGCCCCAAGGTGGACCTCTGTGCAAACACAGTAAACAAGAATATTACTTCGGGTCTTGCTTTGAATGTAATCCTGGTAAAGGGTACAAATCTCTTCAAGTTGTACATGAAATAAGCATGAAACATAGCAAACATGAACATTTAGTTGAAGCAGACTGAAATTTTTAAAACGCACAAGTTCAAAGTCAGAATGGACAGTGGAGCTCAGCTCGATACGTGCATTGCTTCCCTGAAAATTGGATGGTGAAAAAGCAAGTCCAATTGAGTCAATGTCTGAGGAATTGATATGCCACTATGCCATCGTGAATTTATTCAGAAAACATTTCATGATCCCGATTTATAAATAGAGGAATTGAAAGTACAAGAGGTACACCAATACTTTTTTGAACATCCAATTAGTTGTCCACTGATTAATTCCAGGGTCCACAATGTAGATAGAGGGTAGTAACCTCTTGCTACCTTTAAAAAGGTGATAATGCACCTTGAAGTACTTAGTCCAACTAAAGTTCCGTGTTATCCTCGGGATTTTAAAATAAAGAAACAAATTATGACAGACTGCAGAACGTATTCATTCAATTATTAACTGGAGTTTTGTTGCATATAAAACCAGACATCCCAACCCAAGAGTGATTTTAGATAAAAGGGAACATTAAAATTGTAGACCGCAATGCTGAAGAATGTGTGCCATTTTTATACCACTGGTTCAAATAATATACGATTGAATCCAAATAGAGTGGATAAACAAAAAAAAAAACAATGCACATTTTTAAAATCAGTTGACTGCAAGACTAATTTAGAGGTTTTCTTTAAACAAGTAACAATAGAGGGATATGAACTGTTTTACACAATACTAATGGGTGTCAACATACTGCTCAAAGCAAAAAAGACAATTACAGTTTTTAAAAATCAAGAAGCTGGAGGCGAAACAAGGCATTAGCATGGTTTTAAATTATGATTCGGTAAAATTAGTAGATGCCCGATAAAGTGAATTTTCCTTTTGCTGGAGATTGTGTTGCGTGATTGGTGGACTAACAGCAAGAAATGCCAATTTTAAACTTCGGTATTTTTTTTTAACCAATTTTTGTCATGTTTTGCTGGTTGCTTGAGGCTAATGGTTACTTGAATTCCGGATAATGGGGTTTTACTGTAATTCAAAACTTTTATTCACATAAAGCAAATGTTAATACATCATAAAAGGGCAATATTAGATTAGTAAAATCAGAATAGCACAGAAAGAGGGCCTTACCCTACAATATTTGTACTGATCTATTTTAAATGGACCATTCAACTCACCGATTTGAAATGAACACTGAAGAAGAAAAAAATCAAGAGGGCTACTATTTAGTATCCTGGTGTTATTAGCTATTAAATTTTTAACTAATTATAACTAGAATCACTGACCTTACTCAATATTTGGGCCAATAGCTGTTGCACGAGAACTCATTGCCCTAATGGCCAATCGTTTCAATTCCACGCCCTACTCCCACGCCGATTTATCTGTCCACGGCCTCATGCACGACCAAACCAAGGCGGGTAACTTGGAGGAACAACACCTGATATTCTGACGGGGCACTCTCCAACTGGATGGCTTTGCAATTCCATTACACCACTCGCCTGTGTCCCTCTCTTTCCACATCCCTCTGTCTCCTTTCATCCAGCCCTCAACCCCTTCCCTCTCCCCTCATCATTTCAGTTTTCTTCCCCCTCTTGTGCCTCTCTCCCATATCCAGCTACTGAACCTGTGCCCCTCCCCCTGTCCCACCTCTAACCATTTTATTCAGGCACCTGCCTCCTTTTTCTCATTCCCTGATGAAGGGCTTAGGCCCAAAACATTGACTATATATCTTTATCTCCTCTGGAAGCTGCGAGACTGGCCAAGTTCCTCCATCAATGTCCTACTTCCTACAATGGAACATTCAAATGTCACCTGAACGCTGGCTGATTTTGCAGAGTGGAACGAGGAAGGAAGTTTTCAGCCAGTCTAGATGCAATTCTGAATTCTGTCACCTTACTGTACATCAAAGAGTTGCTGGACGCGCAATGCATCTGGCATTTTGAGAGGGCTGACAAAACAGATAAGTGAATTTCTCCACTGCGTGCTGGTTACATGTTACAGCAACAGTCAGCAGAATGATGCATCTATTTTATTTGCACGAGGTGTTGCAGCTTGCATAGAGGTGACCTATGGAAGATCGTCCAACGGGCAAACTTTGCACCGTGGCGCAGGTTTTTCCATCACAGAATTGGACTTGAGGACTTCTGTCACCCTCGTTCTGCTTCTCAGGCATATCTGAGAGACTTAAGTTCTTGGAAGTTTCTGGGCATCTATGAAATAATGTGCACAAGCTTAATTTTGGAAAAAACAGCAGGACAGATAGAAAGAACAGTACAGGAACATAAATGCAAATTCTTAGTTTGCACAATTAGGATCAAGTCTATGAATATTCAGAACATTCTTGCATTTCTCACTGAATAACTAAAAATACTGCATATAACAGAATCAAGGATCACAGGTAAATTTGTTCTTTTTTCGAGCCATTGACCTTATTTGGAGGGATTTTTTTTTTTTTTTAAAAATCACTACTCTCACCTTTATAGCTCATTAAATTTATAAATGAAGTTTCCAGATCGTCCATTTTTTTTCAGGACTTAGGAAATTTGAACACCTCTGCAGTGTAAATGTCATTGGTTCCTAGAAAAATAGCATGCTTGAAATCAAAATCACATCCAGTACAGATCAATGTACTTCAATAAAATCATCACCTCACAAAAAGACTCCATCCATATTTTTTTTTTCTTTTCTAACTGCTATTTTAATTGTCTCTCATTTCCAGTGCACATTATATCGTCATTTATGATAGCTTACGTTACTCCTTGTTCCATCTGAATTACTTCAACCACTACCCACAGAATAATTATCCACCACAGTGGCATCTTAAAGATGACAAGACAATTACAGTTGAGGAAGGCCAGAGACATCACAAGCATCAGTCTTCACTCCACTGAGGACATATGCAAGATTGGGGGGCAGGGGTCCTTAAGAAAGCAGCCTCTATCCTCAAGGACCCCCATCACCCGGGCCATGCCTTCATCATACTGCTACCATCAGGTCGGCGATACAGGAGCCTGAAGACGAGCCCTCAGCAGCACAAGGACAGCTTCTTCCCCGCTGCCATCAGATTCCTGAATGATCAATGAACCACAGGCGCTACCTCACTTTGTCTTCTTTTGCACCAACGTATTTTGAAATGTAATTTATAGCACTCTAAAGTAATACACAAAATATTGGTTAAGATGAGAGCAAATATTCAGCCAGCAGAGAGCCTTGGTTGTGCTTTGCTCGTGGCAAACGTTTCAATAAAGTTGTGTGAAACAGCAATGACGTCGCCCAGGACGAAGAGCTGGTTGACGCCGCTCGCTGTTTTGGTGACTCTCTTCGTGCTGTTCACTAAGAGCCGCCCCAAATCAGAGGCTTTATCTGTAAACTTAGGAGGAGTGGACTAATTATCTATAATATTATTGTTCCTCTTTCGGGCGGCTCCGTGGAGGGGGAGGAATCTGCAGATGCAGCGATGGTAAAATGTTTTCAAAGAATGTGACTGAAAATAAAGTACTTTAAGGTTTACATTCATGCAAATGAAGTTTGTTCAGTGCAAGTACAGTGTGGTATTTTTGACTTTTACCACTGTTTATTCTTAATGAAGATTTATTAGTTAGGCGTTGTAAGCACAAGTCTCAAGCATCCAGAAAATACACTTATTCAGCATCTATCATCCCCATAAGTACAGGACGCCAGGGTTTTTTTTTTGACTGCACTTGTTCTTCTATGAACATACCAAAAACACATCTAGCAATTATTAGTTTGCCGTCTGTGAGAATTTTATTGTTCATAAATTGTCCATCACATCGAGTGTAAAGCATATTAAACACTTCACGGCTCGTGAAAGCCCTTCAGTTTGTTCTGAAATAGAGATGGAAACTAATATACAACTGCAAGTCACTCATCTTAAGACAATATTATTTATAAACCTCAGTCGAAAACACAGTTTACCTCTTTTTTTTTCTCAAGAGCAGGACAATTAGCTCTTGGATGTCTATATTCCAACTCCTTTTCTTATCTCTTCCCCACAATCCTTATTTCACCAAAATTAGGCAATCTTGAAAAATTAATTTATCTGTAACATCTTATGGGAAGAAGTCCTGAATTAAAACTACCCGTTGCCTGCAAAACATTGTCTTATGAAAAGCCCAGCTTTAAGATGATGCATTTATTTTGTTCTGAATTATTCCACAAGGAACAGGTTGTACCTTTATTGTCAAATAGTACCGAACATGTGTCATTACACAAAATTGCCGTCTGCCTGCCATCAGGCAGACAAAGAGTCATCATTAATGTCATCCGGTGCCCCGAAAAGTGAGAGGGAAAGAGAAGCAAAAGAGAGCCCTTTCAGTCACTGTGGGTCCACAGATTCCCCTCCTGAGCTCCCGCAGCCAACACATACTCCTGTTTGACCCATCAGCAACCTGAGCTCCAGATACTCCAATGTAATCAGGAAGCCTACAGGACCCAAGGCCCTTCAGGAGCCCTTCTTGCTCTCTTGAATCCCGGCTTCGGCACCTGATTCCCACAAGCCAGTCTCCAGCAGCCCACAGCCCGTGCGGTCCCCTGACTGCAAGTCGCCAGCAGCCCGCATGGATCCGTCACCTCCTCTGCTTCTCCTTCTCAGTGGAGAGGTCCCCATACCCCCCCCCCCCCCATTTCTGGCGCCCTGCACTAGTCTGCTGTTCCAGGGAGTCTGCAATCCTCGTGACCGCTGCCGAGCACAGGTGTCACCATCTTGGGCACAGAGCCCATGTTTACAGGATTTTGCCTACAAACACCATCAACTCCTAAAGCGTTTAACATGTACGCGAGCCATTGGGGTATGAGGACAGGGCAGTTCAACCCTTAGGAGTAGTCCTGTTTGTACTCTCTCATGTCCACATGATGCAGCGGCTCAAGTAGTGCCACTCTCTATTACATTTAGGTTTATTGTCAGAGTCCAAACATGACATCACATACAGGTGCAAATGTAAGAGTCCTTAAATGAGTTTCTGATTGGGCTGGTTGAGGAGTGATGGTGGAGGGGAAGCACCTGATGGTGCGTGTCTTTTTGCCACGTACCTCTTTCCAGCGAGAACAGAGCCTGTGCTGGGTGGTGCGGATCCTTGATGATTGATGCTGCTCTCTGGTGGCAGCATCTCCTGTTAATGTTCACCAGTGATACCCTGAACAGTGTCCACCACCTTTTGCAGGACTTTACACTCGGGGGTTTTGGTGTCCTCATACCGGACCATGATGCAGCTGGAGTCACCATCTCGGAGGACCTTTCCTAGACCCAACACACCAATGGCATCATGAAGAAAGCACATCAGCACCTCTGCTTCCCAAGAACAAATTTGCTCATTCTCTCCCTCTGAACCCTACTGGATTGTGCACCTCTGGCTTTCCTTTCCCGAATTCAACAAAGAGCTCGTTGGCAAATTGGTAGATGTTGGACTGATCCACAGTCATAGGTGTGAAATGAGTAGAGCAGTGGGCTAAGAACACAGCCCGTCTTGCTCCGGTATTGATGCAGATTGCGGAAGAGATGCCTTACCAATCTTCACGGATGGTGTCTGGAGGCAAAGAAATCCATGATCCAATCACATAGTATTGCCATCGTGAAGAAAGCACGTCACTGCTTCTGCTTCCTCAGGTGTTTGCGTAGGTTTGGTTTGACACCAGAAACGCTGGTAAATTTCTGACCGGCTGCATCATTTTATGCTATGGGGACACCAATACCCCTGAGCGTAAAACCCTCCAAAAGGTAGTGGACACAGCCCAGGACATCCCAGGCAAAACCCTAACCCGCAAAGAGATCATTGCTGTTGGAGAGGAGCAGCAGCAATCATCAAAAGGCCCAAACCACCCAGCACACGCTCTTTGCTGCCATCAGTAGAGGTGTCGGTGCCACAACTCTCGCACCACCCGGTTCAGGAACAGCTGCTCTCCCCACCCCCCCCCCCCCCCCCCACATCAGACTCCTCAACGACAAACTCAATCAGGGACTCATTTAAGGACACTTGATTTTCTCGGTTTTGCACATTTTTGTTTTAACATTCATTATCTGTTTACAGTTCTTGGTTTTTATGTATTTGCTGTTTGAATGTGATCTCATGTACGAACACTATTATTTTAACCATCAAAAAATTCATGAGGTCAGTGATTCACGAGGAAAGCCAAACATTATTCACAGTTTGGATAATGTCTAAACTGCTAAAGTACAAGAGTCTTCCTCGGAATCATTCTTAATTGTGCACTCTTTGGGGAAAAATGTAGCTGATGTATATAACATCACTGCACAGCAGAGGGCAGAAGAGGACACCGTATTCTTCAGCACATTTTCCCTGCCCTTATTCACATGACTATCATCTACAGCAGTTTCTGTTTTCGAAGGAAGATTGGTAAGTTTTATATCCATAATAGGAGACTGCATAATATATTAAACAGTAATATTTTCTATTTCAAGTTCCAATATTTGCATTTCTAGAATTCCCATCAAGATCTATGAGAATTCACAAAGGTACTGGAAATAATTACCCCATGCTCTGAGTGAATAATTGCAAATCTCTCCCATTTAAAACTTTGGCCATCATCTCTCAGAGCACTATTCTCAAGTCCAGGCATGTCTTCAGTCAGAAGGAGGTCACAAAATAATGCTTCAAAACTCAACATTATACATTTTCCACTGCTTTCTTTTGCCATATTAATACCCTAGCAGGCAGAACTGCAAGAAAATTGCACTGCAGTCGCCATTCTTGAAATGCAAGGGAGTCAGTAATCAATCTGTGAAACCAGACCTAATCATGGTTCTCTCTTACAATTCTTTTTATTTATCCAGGGGTGTGGATGTTGCTAACATAGATGGCATTTATTGTCCTTCCTCATTCCACTGACCCACACCCAAACTGAGTGTTTTATTAGGCGATTTCAGTTAAATCAGGTCCATTCTTTACTCCATCATAACACAGGAACGAGCTGCCAGCTGAAGCTGAAATGGTGAATGTGGGCTCAGTCTTAACACTTAAGAAAAAATTGGTCAGGTACATGGATTGGGTTGGGGAGGTATGGACTGGGTTCAGGTGAGTGGGACAAGGTAGCATAACAGTTTAGCACAGACTAGAAGGGCCTGTTTTCTGCGCTGTAATGTTCTATGGTTGTTGGAGACCAAGTGGCCCATTTCAGATTCCAGAGTAACGCCACGAGTCCTGCCACCTTGCTCTTCCTTCCTGAAGCCCAACACTTCAGCCATTCCCAAATGCCCATCAACTCCCCTTTGATTCTGCTACTAAACCAATATTAGAATGTGGAACAATACAGCAAAGGAGCTGCCCTTTCAGTTCATGATGTCTGAGCTGACCACAATTAAACTCCTGCTACCTTCTGCACAGGGCAAGTACCTCATAAAAGTTGTTTATTTGTATTAGTTTCCAACACCTTCCTACCCCCCCCCCCCACACATGAAAAAAAACTTTATTCAAAATAACTTGTTTACAAAAAAGAAAACTGTTCAGTCTTTTCATATTGTTGTGTCACATCCATCTTCGTTACATATGCTCTCTTGTTACACCATTACTTCAGCCCCTCAATGCTCAGTAATGGGAGGACATTAGACCGTGGTGCTTCCCCACAGCACCTTCGCATTGGCTGCGCAAGCCTCAGTGCTCAAACAGCACCCTCGTGTTGGCTGCGCCAAGCCTCGTGCTCCCCTCAGCACGCATCCTGCAGCCTGAAATGTGCCAATCGGCAGCATTCCCTCACTGACATCTCCGTGTGCTGAAAGACCAACAAGTTTCAGGCAGATGAAAGGGTGACTTTCACTGCTGATAAAGGCACAAACATCCACTAGGTTCAACAGGTCCACTATATTGGCAAGGTGGGAGATGGCCTCAAATTCAGGGAATAGATTTACGATGGAGATTAATTGCTTTTACTAGAATGTTACCCCTGATGTCTTCCCTAAACTTACCTCCCTAACTTTAGGCATTTGCCATTCCTGCCCTGGGAAACAGGCACTGACTGTCCACCCTATCTATGCCTTTCATACCTGTCCAAGTTCTTTTAAATGATAAAATTGAGCCTGCCTTTAACACAAGAGTTAGAATTGTGGGGAAGGAACGAGGCAGGCATGCTTTGGATGAGCTCTCTGTGAAGAATTTAAAAGATGGTTTAAAGGTTAAAATTAAGATTTTTTCCCCCCACTGTAGACAAACAAAAATGAACTCTAAGAAGCCAAGGCAGGAAAAAAAAAAATCAAAATCGGAAGAGACACCAACGCAGCCAGGAACGTTGAGTGAAAGCCCAAAATTGAGTGGCACAAGGGCGTTTGGGACCGACTTAGCTTGGCAGTGCTTTGTGAGGAGGGGGGGAGGGGGTCTGCTCGAGATCTGAATATAATCCTAGATAAGATGGAAGCTTTATGCAATCATTTCGTGGGCATTGAAACCACAGTGAGAGGCATGTCAGAAAAGATGATTGAATTCAGAGTCAACTGATGATTTAATGGAATGAATGGGCCAAGAGGAAGTTGACTCGGCTTAAACGCAAGCTTAAAGCTTTGGAAGATGACGTGGAGAAGTGGGACTTGGATAAGCAAGATATGCTGGATACGACGGGCACATGGAGAATATCAGCAGGGGATGTGATAATGTTCGGATTTTATTGTTTTGAAGGAAGGGACCGAAGGGAGAGATCCAGTGAGCTTCTCGGAAACTTGGATCCCACGGAAAACTACAAATAGAGAGGGCTCATTAGAACCAAAAGATCTGACGAGCAGTAACCAGTTTTGGTAAGACTTTTGGGAGCACCATTTGATTACTGCAAGCAACAGAATGGCCCACTTGAAATTGACGGCAGGAGGATGTTATTCTTTCAAAACCATAACCCAACTTTCATCAAGCAAAGGAAGGCATTCAATTATTTAAAAAGGCGATTGTGGTCAAAGAATATTAAATACTCAATGATATATCATGCAACTCTGAAGGATGGCAATCAACATTTTATCAAGGCAAAGGAAGAAATTAAAGATATTAAACAAGATTAAGAATAAAAGTTTACAATGGACCAAGTAAAAAGTGTACTTTTTCCAAACTGTCTTGTATTTATTAAATGCTATGGAAATTTGCACAGAGAAAGAGCAAGAACTAGGTTGAAAAAAGTAGCAGCAGGTGATGACGCCGGTCTAATGGCACCAGGAGAGAAGGAGTTTTGCAAGATGGCGCCAATGGAAGATTCCACGGGCTTCTGGGATTTCTTGTTTAAGTCACCGTCAGAGCAGGAGCCAATTTTTTTTTTTTTTTTTAAAGGGGAAATAATTATTTGAATAATCAAAAACATTTTATGGCTGGACAATATTTGTTTAAAAACTGGTGTGGATAGAACGTTAAGTTTATTAGTCTGAATGTTAACAGGCTAAACGGGCCGGTGAATAAGAAAAGGGTCTTGACACACAAAAAAAAACTAAACCAATGTTTCCTGCAGGAAACATTTTTCTAAATTGGAACATGCTAAATTAAAAGAGGATGGGTGGGCAAGTAATATCGTCTTACTTTGGTTCAAAGGCAAAAGGAGTAGCAATTTTAATTAATAAAAATGTACCAGTGACAGTAGAAGATGCATTGGTTGACCAACCCAGAAGGTTTGTAATGGTACATTGTAAAATTTATGCAGAATCTTGAACGTTTATGAATATTTGACAAAATATATTGGTCAGGGGATTTTAATTTCTCTCTCGATCCAATATTGGATAAATCAGGAAGAACAGTAACGAGGGAGAAGGTCGCAGAAGCAGCGTTATCATTTATAAAAGATTTAAATCTGATTGATAGCTGGAGGCAGCTCAACCCCACAGAGAGGGACTTCTTGTTCTACTCCAGAGTCCGTGACTCACATGCAAGGTCCGATTTATTTTTAATGTCTGCACAGTTAAAAAGGAGTGTGGTAAAAACGGAACACTTGGCAAGGCTATGTCAGACCATTAACCTTAACTACTGCAATAGTGGAAAAACAAGAAAATGTGTACAGATGGCGTCTTAATGCCACATTGTTGAAAAAGGCAGACTTATTCGGAGAAAGGTAGAACTATTCTGTGAGACAATCTCTCTTCCACCGATAACAACTTTTTGATATGGGATACGCTTAAAGCTTATCTGAGAGGGCAAATTATACAAAATTTGGATGTTTTGAGAAAGAGATAATAGAACTGGAGAAAGAATATCAGAGGACGGGTTGACAAGAAAAATATAGACTCTTAGAGAATTTTAAAAAAAGACATAAGTCAGATTTATTAGATAATGAGATGGACGAGCTCCTAGTGAACGTTGAGCTTCCAAAATTAGAGGTGAGAGAACAGACAGAGTTAGATGCCAATTTCACAAGAGTTGAAATTGAGGAGGGTCTGAAGACCCGGCAGGCTAACAAGTCTCTGGGGGGAGGATGGGTTCCCACCTGAGCTCTATAGACAATTTAAGGATTTGTTGATTCCTCTTGTAATGGAAGTGCTAAACTGGGCAGTGAAGACTCAGACTCTCCAGGATTTTTTCCAACAACTGTTATTACAATGTGACTAAAAAATAAACAGGGACCCATTAAAAAAACCTCATCGTACAGACTTATCTCACTTTTGATAGCTGATTGTGAGATACTGGCGAAGACGTTAGCTAATGGAATGGGACAATAGTTATCTAAAGTGATACATACAGGAAGACACTCTCAATTAGTCTGAGTAGGCTATTCAAAATAATACGTATGGCTAAATCAAAATTGAATTCCAGTAATAATAGTCTCCCTTGAATTAGAAAAGGCATTCGACCGCTTAGAATGGCCTTTCTTCTTTAAAATGTTGGGAGAAACCTGGAATAAGTCGTTTATAAATTGGATAAAAACTATCATAAACCACAAGCCAAAATTATAACTAATAGTCAAATGTCAGCAGTTTTCCCTCTGAGTAGATCAAGTAGACAGGGGTGTCCCTTGTCCCCAGCATTTTTCCTTCTTGTGATTGTACTGGTGGCAGAGATTACAAGGAGAAATCAAGGCAGGTTGAAAGTCAATCTCAGTTAGCCCGCCCAGATTGCTATTGGCTCCTTTGAATGTATGCACACCTCACCACTGGCTCCCTTAATTACCTTCCCTATTTTGGGAATACCTGAGTCTGTCCCTCCAACTGCTGCACAAAGACAATCGCACGGAGAAGTTGGCAAACCCAAGCTCCTTTCCAGATCACATGTGAGATGGCGCAGGAGAATTAATCACAAGGTGTGTCCTAGTAACAGGTTGGGACCTTACTGTGAGGCACACGCACAAATCGATCACCGTAACTTCTAACTAATTGAAGTGCCGTACCTACACCGGGGCGGGGGGTGGTCGGTACTATTGTAGCATCTTTCTGCTCCAATACAGTAAAAGTCCAAATGCCAGAAATCCAGACCACCTGAGAATCTGGACTTGGCGAAAACTCTCAAGCTTCTTCAATTTAGCGGGCTTTTGTGTGCAGGCACAAGTGCTGGGGATGCACAGAAGCAACTGTACACAGCATTCAAAAGTATTTAAAGGAAGCAGAAGGAGGGTTTTTGTCATCCTTAAATTTGTATTTTAACAGTACTGTCCAAAAATCCAGACCGACCCAATGCTTGAGCAGTCCAGATTTTCGGAGTTCTACTCCAAATAGATCACGGTGTGTAGCAAATATTGGCACTGATTTTTTTTTTAAAACAAGAGACACAGCACAGTAACAGGGCCATTTCGGCCCACGAGTCCAATTTACACCCAATTGACCTATACCCCGGTACGTTTTGAACAGTGGGAGAAAACCAGCGCCACTGGGGAAAACCCACGCAGACATGGGGAGAACGTACAAACTTTACAGATAGCGCAGTATTCAAACTCCAGTCCTGGTCACCAATCGGTTATTGCATCTGAAGCAAATGTACCGCACGAGTCTTGTCTGACGGTGCGCGCGCCCTGTTGCCACTTTCCACCCCACCACAGGCAAATAAAGAGAGTTTGTCACAATCAACCTGCGGTCAGACTTGCTGCCAGCTCAGACCCGCCAAACTTGTTTCTCCCATCACACACGCAAAAGACCCTCGTTTAATAAATCAAGAATACCGGCTTCTGCTTCAATAGGATTATGAATGAACACAAAAATGGTGCATTTAAATTTTCTTCAATTGCATTGGCTACCTAAAGACCAGGGACCTGCAGAGGCAATGCACAAATATGCTGGAGAAACTCAGCAGGTCACGCAGCAACCAAAGGAAGTCAACCAAAGTTTCAGGCCTGGGCTGGCAGAGGCTAGACAACATTACTCTGGGTCATTTTTCAATTTCAAAGACTTCCTGAGCCACACTTACCAACAAGGTTGTCCCACCCTGAGAGATAAGGAAATGCCCTGAGTGCACAATCAGCAAGGTGATAAACCCCTTTTCCAGGCATGATTCAATAACCTGAAAGCGAAGAAAAAGCATGGTCATTGCAGCACTGTTAAAAATACATTCACAGCATTTTGAAATCTATGACGCTCTCGAGTGTAGAACATCAGGAGATCCAGGGGGGGACCACTCTTCACTGACCATCAATGGCTCCACATCGAGGTAGTCAAGAGCACCGAATTCCTTGGTGTGCACCTGGCGGAGGATCTCTCCTGGTCCCCCAACATCAGATCCATTGCCAAGGCGGCCCAACAACGCTTTTACTTCCTATGGAGGTTGAGTGAAGTTCAGCTTCATCTCTCGACCCTCAATACATTTTACAGGGGATGCATTGAGAGCATCCTATGTAATTGCATCACTGACTGGTTCGGAACTGTACTATCTCAGAATGCAAGTCTCCACAGCAAATCGTAAAGACTGCTGAGGGGATTACTGGGGTCTCTCTCCCTGCCATAATGGACATTTATAATGGCCGTTGTGTAAGTAAAGCCATAAACATCATGAAGGACTCCATGCAACAGCTTTTTCCCCCCAAGCCACGAGGCTTCTGAACTCTGAGGACACAGGGACAATGTAATATGATATTATTTATTAAAAAGTTTCTAATGTAATTTATCCATGTAAATAACCAGCTCCACAGTCCAGAGAAACGCTATCTCACTTTCACTGTACTCTGCAAAGTTTATGGTATGAACGACTAATAAATGCAACTGGTCTTGAAAACCCTCCCCACCATCAAGAATATCTACAGGGAACACTGACTTTGGAGAACAGCAGCAATCCACATGGATCCACAACACCCAGCACACACTCCGTTCTCACTGCTACCATCAGGAAAGGGGTATAGGTGCCACAAGACTCGCATTACCAGCTTCTACCCCACCACCATCAGACTCCACAACAGCAAACTCAAATTAACGAAAGGAGAAGGAAATGAAAAGAATTGACTCAGTGGAATTTCTTGTTTATTTTTATTGAATGACAACATTGTTTGACTGGTTTAATGTATCTTAGATTTTGTACTTTAAATGGATGGGGGGGAGGTAGGGAGGGTGGGATGGGAGGAGGGAGGGGGGGGGAGAAAATGACACTGTATATATTTGAAAAGGAAAATGTATGTATCATGGTCAATGTGGTTTATGGTGTGAAAAATAAAAAAATTTAAAAAATTAAAAATCAGGGATTCATTCTTGTACATTTTATTGACTTTTCTCTCTGTATTGTCAGTTTGTTTACATGTGTAGTTGAGTGCAGTTTTTTTTGGCACGACCAATAAGAGGCAATTCTGCCTTGCCTACAGGAAAAAGAATCTCAGGGTGGTATGTAATTACGGTATGCAGAGTCCAGAGATGTGCAAAAGACCAATGCTGCCCACAGCATTCATCATATCCAACAAATGACTCCCACAATCAACCCAAAAAAAATCACCCCCATGCCACCCCAGCAAATAGCCCACACAATTACAAAAGCCTAAATTGCTTTTTACCCAAACCTTCACCACTCTGGCCCACTTCATCTACCCATCACTCCATTCCATTTCACCCACACACCAATTTTTTAATCACTCTGACCCACATCCCCCCACACCGTCAACTTATTCGGACCACTACACCTATCCCCACACTCCTACTATTCCAACCTACTTCACCCATCCCCCCTACATGCTCCCCATCAATCCAATTCCCGTAGATCTACCCCTATGAATACCCCATCATCCAGCCACCCGCAATCCTGTCCCAAATCACCCAATCTGCTCAATCTAACCAGTTACACCCCCCTGTGCCATCCAAACACCCTGGACCAGCCCACTCCTCCCCAGAGCTTGAACATAACCTCAACCAACCCATCCTTCAGGGCCTGAATCCCTCCTCCTCCCACCATTCTCAGGGGCCTGAACACCCCCTTCAATGCTTCGGGGCCTGGACACGCCCCCTTCAATGCTTCGGGGCCTGGACACGCCCCCTTCAATGCTTCGGGGCCTGGACACGCCCCCTTCAATGCTTCGGGGGCCTGGACACGCCCCCTTCAATGCTTCGGGGGCCTGAACCCCCCCATTCTCGGGGGCCTGAACCCCCCCATTCTCGGGGGCCTGAACCCCCCCCCATTCTCGGGGGCCTGAACCCCCCCCATTCTCGGGGGCCTGAACCCCCCCCCATTCTCGGGGGCCTGAACAACCCCATTCTCGGGGGCCTGAACCCCCCATTCTCGGGGGCCTGAACCCCCCCATTCTCGGGGGCCTGAACCCCCCCATTCTCGGGGGCCTGAACCCCCCCATTCTCGGGGGCCTGAACCCCCCCATTCTCGGGGGCCTGAACCCCCCCCATTCTCGGGGGCCTGAACCCCCCCATTCTCGGGGGCCTGAACCCCCCATTCTCGGGGGCCTGAACCCCCCCATTCTCGGGGGCCTGAACCCCCCCATTCTCGGGGGCCTGAACCCCCCATTCTCGGGGGCCTGAACCCCCCCATTCTCGGGGGCCTGAACCCCCCCCATTCTCGGGGGCCTGAACCCCCCCCCATTCTCGGGGGCCTGAACCCCCCCCATTCTCGGGGGCCTGAACCCCCCCCCATTCTCGGGGGCCTGAACCCCCCCCATTCTCGGGGGCCTGAACCCCCCCCATTCTCGGGGGCCTGAACCCCCCCCATTCTCGGGGGCCTGAACCCCCCCCATTCTCGGGGGCCTGAACCCCCCCCATTCTCGGGGGCCTGAACCCCCCCCATTCTCGGGGGCCTGAACCCCCCCCATTCTCGGGGGCCTGAACCCCCCCATTCTCGGGGGCCTGAACCCCCCCATTCTCGGGGGCCTGAACCCCCCCATTCTCGGGGGCCTGAACCCCCCCATTCTCGGGGGCCTGAACCCCCCCATTCTCGGGGGCCTGAACCCCCCCATTCTCGGGGGCCTGAACCCCCCCATTCTCGGGGGCCTGAACCCCCCCATTCTCGGGGGCCTGAACCCCCCCATTCTCGGGGGCCTGAACCCCCCCATTCTCGGGGGCCTGAACCCCCCCATTCTCGGGGGCCTGAACCCCCCCATTCTCGGGGGCCTGAACCCCCCCATTCTCGGGGGCCTGAACCCCCCATTCTCGGGGGCCTGAACCCCCCATTCTCGGGGGCCTGAACCCCCCCATTCTCGGGGGCCTGAACCCCCCCATTCTCGGGGGCCTGAACCCCCCCATTCTCGGGGGCCTGAACCCCCCCATTCTCGGGGGCCTGAACCCCCCCATTCTCGGGGGCCTGAACCCCCCCATTCTCGGGGGCCTGAACCCCCCCATTCTCGGGGGCCTGAACCCCCCCATTCTCGGGGGCCTGAACCCCCCCATTCTCGGGGGCCTGAACCCCCCCATTCTCGGGGGCCTGAACCCCCCCATTCTCGGGGGCCTGAACCCCCCCATTCTCGGGGACCTGAACCCCCCCATTCTCGGGGGCCTGAACCCCCCCATTCTCGGGGGCCTGAACCCCCCCATTCTCGGGGGCCTGAACCCCCCCATTCTCGGGGGCCTGAACCCCCCCCATTCTCGGGGGCCTGAACCCCCCCCCATTCTCGGGGGCCTGAACCCCCCCCATTCTCGGGGGCCTGAACCCCCCCCCATTCTCGGGGGCCTGAACCCCCCCCCCATTCTCGGGGGCCTGAACCCCCCCCCATTCTCGGGGGCCTGAACCCCCCCCCATTCTCGGGGGCCTGAACCCCCCCATTCTCGGGGGCCTGAATGAACCCCCCCATTCTCGGGGGCCTGAACCCCCCCATTCTCGGGGGCCTGAACCCCCCCATTCTCGGGGGCCTGAACCCCCCCATTCTCGGGGGCCTGAACCCCCCCATTCTCGGGGGCCTGAACCCCCCCATTCTCGGGGGCCTGAACCCCCCCATTCTCGGGGGCCTGAACCCCCCCCCTATTCTCGGGGGCCTGAACCCCCCCATTCTCGGGGGCCTGAACCCCCCCCCATTCTCGGGGGCCTGAACCCCCCCATTCTCGGGGACCTGAACCCCCCCATTCTCGGGGGCCTGAACCCCCCCCATTCTCGGGGGCCTGAACCCCCCCATTCTCGGGGGCCTGAACCCCCCCATTCTCGGGGGCCTGAACCCCCCCATTCTCGGGGGCCTGAACCCCCCCATTCTCGGGGGCCTGAACCCCCCCATTCTCGGGGGCCTGAACCCCCCCATTCTCGGGGGCCTGAACCCCCCCATTCTCGGGGGCCTGAACCCCCCCATTCTCGGGGGCCTGAACCCCCCATTCTCGGGGGCCTGAACCCCCCCCATTCTCGGGGGCCTGAACCCCCCCATTCTCGGGGGCCTGAACCCCCCCCCCCCATTCTCGGGGGCCTGAACCCCCCATTCTCGGGGGCCTGAACCCCCCCATTGTCGGGGGCCTGAACCCCCCCCCATTCTCGGGGGCCTGAACCCCCCCATTCTCGGGGGCCTGAACCCCCCCATTCTCGGGGGCCTGAACCCCCCCCCATTCTCGGGGGCCTGAACCCCCCCCCATTCTCGGGGGCCTGAACCCCCCCCATTCTCGGGGGCCTGAACCCCCCCATTCTCGGGGGCCTGAACCCCCCCATTCTCGGGGGCCTGAACCCCCCCATTCTCGGGGGCCTGAACCCCCCATTCTCGGGGGCCTGAACCCCCCATTCTCGGGGGCCTGAACCCCCCCCATTCTCGGGGGCCTGAACCCCCCCATTCTCGGGGGCCTGAACCCCCCCCCCCCCATTCTCGGGGGCCTGAACCCCCCATTCTCGGGGGCCTGAACCCCCCCATTGTCGGGGGCCTGAACCCCCCCTTTCTCGGGGGCCTGAACCCCCCCCCATTCTCGGGGGCCTGAACCCCCCCATTCTCGGGGGCCTGAACCCCCCCATTCTCGGGGGCCTGAACCCCCCCCCCATTCTCGGGGGCCTGAACCCCCCCCCATTCTCGGGGGCCTGAACCCCCCCCATTCTCGGGGGCCTGAACCCCCCCATTCTCGGGGTCCTGAACCCCCCCATTCTCTTGGGCCTGTAGCCCCCCCTCTCTCTCACCTCCCAGGAACCTGGGCCTCCTCCTCCTCGTCCCGGCGCCACGAACCTCGCGTAACGCTTCAGCGGCCACTGAACGCCGGGCAGCGGCTCCCCCGGGCCGACCGCGTCCTGCCCCGATCCCCCGAGCGACGGCGACCCGTCGAACGACGCCATTTCCCGGCCAGGAGAAGAGGGAAAAGCCCGCATTGGTGGAGAAACCTGCCAATCAGCTGCAGCAGCCAATGACCAATCACTGCCTAAGGCTGCTCCGACCAATCGGATGGATGGAGGCGGGGGGGGTGGGTTCACTTTAGACCAATCAGATTACGAG
Source organism: Narcine bancroftii (assembly GCF_036971445.1). Taxonomy (NCBI): domain Eukaryota; kingdom Metazoa; phylum Chordata; class Chondrichthyes; order Torpediniformes; family Narcinidae; genus Narcine; species Narcine bancroftii. The sequence goes on along the minus strand of NC_091479.1, from coordinate 14,797,150 downwards.
ACTGGGCCAACCTGGCCCAGGTGATTCCTGTTAAGGACCTTAATGTCACCAGCTGTTCATGGCTGAGTTTAGAGGGTCCTGTCCCTCTTAATGTCCTCCAAATAGTACTTTGGGGACTTCCATAACTCACTGGGAAAGGACGGTCTGGTCTGATGTTCCCTCCAAGGTTGTCCTTGGGTGTTTAACTAGTATGTTATTGTAGATTTATTGGTGGGGAATTATTCATCACCCACAACACAGGGAAGAGGGGAGGAAGGGGAGGGAGAGGGAGGGGGAGGGGGGGGGGAGGGGGAGAGGGAGAGGGGAGGGAGGGGGGGAGAAGGAGGGGAGGGGGAGAGGGAGGGGAGGGGGAGGGGAGAGGGAGGGGGAGAGGGAGGAGGGGGAGGGGGAGAAGGAGGGGGAGGGGGAGGTAAGATTAAAAAAACAGTGCAGGAGTAGAGATTTCAAATTTCTTATCAAAGTACAATTATGACATCACCTACAGCCCTGATATTTTTTTCCCGTGTGGGTGAGGTAGAATTACTGCTTTTGGTAGTGCAACAAAAATGTACTCAATGTACACGCGTAAACAAACTGACAATCCAAAGAGAAAAGTTTCTTTTTAAAGTGCAAATGTAAAAGTCCTTAAATGAGTCCCTGATTGACTTTTGTGTTTTGGCGGGGGCGGGGGCGGGGGCGGGGGCGGGGGCGGGGGCGGGGGCGGGGGCGGGGGCGGGGGGCGGGGGCGGGGGCGGGGGCAGGGGGCGGGGGCGGGGGCGGCAGCTGTTCCTGAACCTGGTGGTGTGAGTCTTTTTCCTGATGGCAGCAGTTAGAACAGAGCATGTGATGGGTGGTGTGGATCCATGATGATTGCTGCTGCTCTGTTAAGTTCTCTATAGTTGCGAGGGTTTTGCCTGTGATGTCCTGGGGTGGACCACTTTTTTTAACAGGGGTATTGGTGTCCCCTTAGCAGGCCACGATCCTGCCATTCAGCACACTTTCCACCACACGTCTGTAGAAATTTGCCAGGGTTTCCAAAGTTGTACCAAACCGCCACAAACTCCTGAGGAAGGCACTGAAGTGTTTTCTTCTCAATGTCATTGATGTGTTGAATCCAGGAAAGATCCTCCAAGATAGTGGCTCCCAAGAACTTAAATTTGAACCCTATGTCCAAGAGAACAAAAAATGATCGCACGTGTAAAGAGCGAAGGAGGGGGAGGGGTGGGAGCACAAAATTCGAAGTTGTCTTGTGTTGCTGTAGAGAGATGAACAACAGGCTTGGTCCGGATCCTTCGGGCTGCCTTTGGAATGTTCATCCCTTTTAAAATGCCCAACATTCTAAACTGTCCTCCAGACCATGACTCATGCTCTGGGCCTCCTTCCACTCCACAGCACCCCCCAGTGGTGGTTTATCATCCAATTCCAAAAATTTTTAGATCTTTTTCTCCACATGCTCAGTCTGTCTCCCACTCTCTCCTTCACCTTGGCTCTCTAAGGCAAACTGTCAGTTTTCAACACAAAACCACTCAATGCAGGCCAATACACAATGCAGAACTCTGTAACAATGCATTTACTGATTACACATTTACCATTTGGTTGGCTTGATCTCTATCATATGTTGTCATCAGGGCTTGGGTTCACAAGAAAAGATTTAGGAGGGGGTTGTCTATGTCTGCTGCAGGCTTGGTGGTGGCTGACAAGGCCGTAGTGGTTGCCAAAGAAATTCTGGGTTTGGTGCTTCTGTGTATTGGTTCCTTATCCATCTCTTTTTCTCAAGGCCAGTCCTGTGTGTGCTCACGATGGAGGAGACCGACTGGTGAATGGTGTGTCGCCAGTCCGCACAATCGGAGGCTAGAGCAGACCACTGGCGATGGTCAGTGTGACAGATACCAAGGGATTTCTTCAGAGAGTCCTTGCACCTCTTTTTCGGATCCCAGTGGAGAGTTTGCCATACAGCACAATTATTGGGCAGGCGATGATCATCTATCCTGGAGATGTACCCTGTCCAGCGTAGCTACGTCTTCAATGGTCTTGATGCTGGTAACCTCCGCCTGTTTGAGAACTTCAGTGTCGGTGATGAGGTCACTCCAGTGGATGTGGAGGACAGCGCTGGTGGGAGTGCTCAAGGGGTAGGTGATGAAGGTAGGTGACCCATGACTCAGTGGGTTGTCAGTATCACAGCTCTGTACACACTGATCTTTGTGCCTTTCTTCAGATGCTTGTTGTTCCAGACTCTCTTGTACAGCCTGCCGAATGCACCATTTTCCTTTACCAGTCTGTTGTCAACCACCTTATCGATCTTGGCATCTGACAAGGTGGTGCATCCCAGGTAGCTGAGCTGTTGGACTGTCTTCAGCTCAGTCTCGCCGATGATAATATAGTATAGTTTGGATACAATACTTAAATGTAAGGTTTAAAATAGTTTTACCATACATTAATATATTTTTGAGCCTCCTGTGGATTGTGAAGCCCTAAACTGTGGCTTGTTTCGCTTCTCCCTAAATTCAGCACGTCTGAATCCAATGCTAGTATGTCCTTTTTCAAATTAGATGCCCAAACACAGGCTCCATGTGAGGTCTCCTCAATGCCCTATGGAGTGTCAAAGTTGCATTCCTGCTCTTGAATGATATTCCTCACTCTTAAATGGAATTGTCACATGCTGCTGAGATGGTGAAGATGCTTCTTCTACAAGCAGTCTTACAAGTGAACTCTACTCAAATTTACAGAGTATAGATTTGTACAAGAATGACAGGCATGATAGCATAGTTGAATGATTCATTCAGGAGCCTAATGGCTCCATGGAAGAGGCTTTCACGCTATTGACAGTCCTTGATGGGAGGAGGGAGAAGAGAGTGTCCAGAATGTGATGGGTCTTTCAGGACATTGTCTCTTCCCAAGGCAGTGAGAGGTGTAGATGGAGTCCATGGAGGGGAGGGAAGTTTGCATGATATTATGAGCTTCGTTCGCCAGATTCAAATCTTGAGCAGAGCAGTTCCTGTACCACACTGCAATGTATCCAGCAAGTTGAGTTTATTGTCATCTGATTGCACAACACAAATAAAATGATCTCCAGTCCTCCATGCAAAGCACACACACAACCAGATGCAACACACATACAGACAAACAAGGCATATGCAAGACAAGTATTCGTATATACAAATAAATAAATAGTTTTGTGAATATGAGGGCCTCAGGTGGTCAGTGTGAGCCTTGGTTGTTCAGCATTCTCACTGCCTGTGGGAAGAAGTTGTTTCTCAGTCAGGTGATGCTGGTTCTGAGACTCCTGTACCTCTCCCAACTGGAGCAGCTGAACAATGCTGTGTGCAGGGGTGGAAGGGCCCCTCAAGGATTCTCTGCCACTGTTCTGGTCCTGTGGATTGACCTCCGATCCATTTCTCTGCAGCAATAGAATGACGCCCTTGATAGAGCAAGTCCACTTTCCTGTAAAAGTTGTTAGAAAACTAAAGTTTAATGTTCCCTTTATTTAAGTAGAGGTGTTGGTGGACATTTTTGGCCATCATGTCAACTTGTCCCAGGTCAGGTAACTGAGGACATTTATTCCTGAGAACTCAATCTATCTATTCTTTCGATGGATGTGGTCTCTGTCTTCCCCTCCTGAAGATGATGGCAATCTTGGTTTTACTGATGTTGAGAGAGAACTTGTTCTCTTGGCACTATGGTAAGAATGAGAGTAGGTCTACCGGTTCTTTTCACAAAGTAGAAGGGGAGTATTTGGCCCTATTGGTGCTTCTGCCAATTCCAAGTGGAGCAATTGCATTAATTCTTTCCCTGTATGTGTGCAACATGTTCTCTCTGGTTAATTTCCCTTTGGCTAGTTTTTTTTTGCCATTAACCCAGTTGTCAGTCCACCAGAATGCTTTTGAAATAAAGAAGAAACCAAACTCCACACAGACAACATTCAAGATCAGGAATGAATGAGCATCCTTGGATCAGTCTAGTAGCTGCTGGCCATCATTATTGCCATTCTATTTCAACATCATTTTCCTCAATGTTACCTCTCTTTGAATGCTATCTATTCGAAAAGAAATCAATGACCACTTTGAAACTGCCTCCAAATATTTGCCATGCTCCGAGTCCATAAATCTTACTGTGCACTAGTTATTCTGGTACTGTGTTCCAAGTTCTGGATTTCTCAGCATGCCTGCATTTCAGTTGTCAAGCCTGTAGAAATTCTAAATTATAAATTTAGACATGCAGCACGGTAACAGGCCATTTCAGCCAACATGCCATTGCTGCCTAATTAAACCCCCAGTGCGTTTTGAATGGTGGGAGGAAACTGAAGCCCCCGGGGGAAACCCACACAGACGCAGGGAGAACATAGGCCGAATTGCAGTACAGCATCTTCAGTCCGACAGTCAGGTTTTGTAGAAATAAAGGCCAAATTATCATGCTCTTTCATGTTCACTTTCAGTACCTTGTGTGCAAGGATACCCATGTTTTACTCTGAGTAACATTTCCAAATCTCTCTGCATTGTGAAAGAAAAACAAATTTTCTCTTGTAAGCATCAAAGTACTTTGAAGTTTAAAAAAAAACCCAGCAAGAGTAGATATAGGGAAAGAAAGTGACTAGAGAAATTGTAATGGGAGACAAAGAGATGGTAGAGAAACTGAATGAGTATTTTGCATCAGGCTTCACTGATTTCTGACTTTCAAAAATCTCAAGGAGAGGTGAGTGCAGACATGCTCACTAGAGGCAATGTGCTGAATATTCCAAGGGTAGATAAGTCTTCCAGACCAGATGGAATGCACCCTTGGGTTTTGAAAGAAGTTGTTATAGAGGCTGTCGAGGCATGAGTCATCTTCCAAGAATCAATAGATTTTTGCATGATTCCCGAGGACTGGAAAATTGCAAAGGTTACTCTGCTCTTTAACAAGAAAGGGAGGCAGCAGAAAGCAACGTAAACTTGTTAGCCTCATATCAGTGGCTGGGAAGTTGTTGAAGTCGATTGCCAAGGATAAGGTTGTGGAGTACATGGACGTGCATGACAAGATAGGCCAAAGCCTGCATGATTGCCTTAAGGGAGAACCTTGCCTAAGAAACCTGCTGCAAATTTTGTTGAAAATCGCAAGCCAGTTGGAGATGGGGTGGGTGCTGTATATTTTGATTTTTTTTTTTAAAAAGTCCACTAACAAGTTGGTGTATGTGAGAGGCTGCTTGATAAGATGTGATTGCATGGAATTATTGGAAAGATGCTAGCACAAATGGAGCATTGGCAGGAAAGCGGGTGGGAATAAAAGGATCCTATTCTAATGTTGGCTACTGGTTACCAGTGGTATTCCACAGGGGCCATCATTGGTGCCACTTCTTTTTTGTGACTAAGTTTGCAGATGATACAAAGGTAGTGGAGGGGGTAGGTCGTGATGAGAGGTTGCAGAAGACTGATTAATTAGGAGAGTGGGCGAAGAAGTTGCAAATGAAATACATTGTTGGAAAGTGTATGATCATAAACTTCAGTAGAAGGAATAAACGGGAAGACTATTATTTGAATGGTTAAAAAAAATTCAAATTTCAGAGGTGCAAATATCCTAAAGTAGCATGGTCGCAACGCCTTTAGAGCACCAGCGATCAGAATGGGGCAAGAATCCCCATCTGTAAGGTGTTTGTACATTCTCCCCACGTCTGCGTGGGTTTTCCCTGGGGGCTCCAGTTTCCTCCCACCGTTCAAAACGTTCCAAGAGTGTAGGTTAATTGGGTGTAACTTGGACAGCACAGATTTGTGGGCTGAAATGACCTGCTACTGTGCTGTATGTCTAAATTTAAAGGTTGGAGTCGGTGGTGAATGCAATGTTGGCATTTGTACCTGGAGGAATTGGATGCAGGATGCTGTGACTTTATAAGGCATTGGTGAGGTCTCACTTGAAGTATTGGGTACAGTTTTGGGCTCTTTATTTAAGAGTGTGCTGACATTGGGAAAGGTTAAAAGAAGATCCACAAGAATGATTCTTGGAATGAAAGGATTAGCATATGAGGAACATGCCACTGATCTGAAAGTTTACTCTTTGGAATTCAAACACGCACACTTCCCCAGCCCATCGAGCTTGCACCACCATTTAATCATGAGCTGATCCATTTTCCCCTTCAGCCCCACTTCCCGGCCTTCTCCACATAACCTTTGATGCACCTGGCTAATCAAGAACCTATCATCCTCTGCCTTGAATACACCCAATGATTTGGCTTCCACATCTGCCCATGGAACACACCCACCTCTGACATCATGATGAAGGAAGATGGTAGGGTCCAGGGCAGTGCAATGACTATCATGTACTGCGACATCCAGGCCCTTGCTGACTGAGGACTGCAAAGAGCTATTTTGATCTTGGGATTGTAATAATTCCTCATGCTTCAGTAATCCCTCTGTGACTTTTGTTTGCAGGTGCTCTTCGACTTACGATCGGGTTCCGTTCTGGAAAACCCATTGTAAGTTGAGAAAGAATACTGCACCTAGCATATTTTATAATTGAATTTTGAATACCTTTTGAATACCTTTACTCCACCCTAAGAAAACACAGGGCATGAATGTTTGAGGCATTGCTGTATGGATGCAAAAGAGAAGTACAGATTCAAACCATCGTAACTTTGAAAAATTGTAAGTCTGACCATCGCAAGTAGAGGAGCATCTGTATTTTCATTGCTGTGCCTGAGTGTGCATTTTATGCGAGTCTATTTCATTCATTACTGTGTTTGCATTTCATCTGAAGGAATTCTACTCTTTTCTGCCACATATGCTGCAGGTAAATCTGAGAATTAACATCAATGCAACTTAATACTTGCATTAATTTCTCTTGCATCTATCACACATCCACTGGTCTTGTTGAAATCTAAAGTTAAATCCTTCAGCAGCAGGTCTACAAATTAAAATCCTGTGGAAAGGAGTGTAATTGTTACCTGCCACCAATGTCAAAGAGGAGCAGACACTTAGAGATAATGCGTCTTATTTAACTATCCTCCTATATTATAGACAACTTCATGACAAGGTTAAGTGTAGGTGATTAGTTGGTTTTCACAGTGCCATTATAACAGGGTTATACCAGTGTTAAGTGTGGCTCTTGTTGACAATGTAAAATAATATGCTCTCCTTGAACTATAATATCAGGTGGTGTTTCTCTGCAATAGGATACTCGGAGGTCACCTTTCATAGTTCTCCTTACATAGCTTGTGTAACTTGGAACGTTCTGCAGCTTCCTTCCTTGATACTCGGTCATTTTGGAAGTATTTGGAAGCTCTCTAAAGGTTCCACACATTTACAATGTAACAGACATGAATTTCTTTTTGACTTCTGCCTACCGTAAGGCAGACTGAGATTCGCCACTTTGCCCAGTGCCTCTCACAGAAATCTACAGCACATGGTGTTCTGAAGTGGTCTCCCCTCCAAGGACTGGCCAGGCCTGAGCCTGCTTCACTCCCAAGATCAGACAATCTTGTGGGTATTCAGGCTATTAGGCTTTTGTACAAAGTGAAAGGAGGAAAATTTAGGGTAGACATCAAGGGTTGGGTTTTTTTTTTAAAACATAGTGAGGGCCTGGAATGCCTTGCCAGGGGTGGTAGTGGAAGCAATAGGGGCATTTAAAAGACTCTCAGGCATGTGGGTTATAGAAAAATAGAGGGTTATGAGGTAGTGAGGGTTCGTGTTTTTTTTTTGGGGTAGGTATATGTGGGTTGGCACAACAACGTGGGCTGAATGGCCTGTTTTGTGCTGTAATGCTCTGTGTTCTATTTGGAAACTTGTGACTATATTATATAGTATGACAAATTCTTAACATCACCCCCACCTTTTGTTTTGGATTTTTCTTGATCCTTCTAATATTTTCCTTCCAAAGTATTTCAAAATGTGACGTTTCTCAAAATGTTGTCCCCTCCCAGCAACGAAAAGTCTTTATCCTTCAACCTTCAGAAATTTACCTTTTCTAAGGGTTGAAGAGACAATATAATAAAATTTGAGCTGCTGGTGTTGAACCAAACAATTTTTTAATCACACCCTCTCTCAGATATTTTGAAAACATGCAATGATCTTAACAGAAACAAAAAATCCTGAAATGGTAAAGCACAATGTTTTCGTTTGCATTAATTCAAAAATAAAATGAGTAACATAGCAAAGTAGTAAAATATGAAAGTGTGCAGAGGCCGTGGTTGAAATAAAAACCCACAACGTGGGAGAAACTCAGCAGGTCAAACAGCGTCCTTTATATAGCAAAGGTAAAGATACATAACCAATGTTTCGTGCTTGAGCCCTTCTTCAAGAGAAGGACAAAATGTGGATGTGCACCTGAACAAAATGGTGAGGGAAGGGTGGGGAAGAGGCAGGGGGAGGAACACACTCCCACAGACAGGAGGTAATAATAACAAACTTTAATACAAATTGCCTTCAACCTGTGGGGAAAATGTGTCCATTTTGAGAATATGATTAAGCACATGTTACTTCATTCTTGAAACTCAATGTTATCATGTTTATGATATATTATACTGACATTTTTCTCTTTAGCTAGTTGAATTGCTTGATTAAAAATGCCATTGTAACATGAAAAAATGACATGATTATTGACAATTATTGAGTGAATTTTTCACATTTCAGCTTAATTAATGGTTTTCAGAGAAGCATACAGCTCGGAAACTGGTTCTAAGGTAGATCAAGTATACATCAACCACCAAGCTCCCATCTGCACTATTCTTGCATTAATCACATTTTATTCTCCCAATCAATGAGCGTGTGGACGCAGACTGAGAGATCGCTTTGCTGAGTACCTTGGCTCTGTCCACATCAGTGACTGGGATCTCCCAGTGGCCAACCATTTCAATTTGACACCCCACTCCCATTTATGTCCATGGCCACATGCACTGTCAAATCTTGGCCACTTGTAAATTGGAGGAGCAATATTCCGCTTGGGCCCTCTCCAACTGGATGGCATTAGCATAGACTTCTCCAGTTTTTGCTAGCCCACTCTCCCTTCCTCATCCCTCTGTCTTCATACTTCCAGATCTCCACGCCTTCCCTCTCCATTCACAGAGCCACCCCACCCCCCCCTCCCTTGTTGGTTGATGTGCCCTCTTCCTTATCCACCTAACTTCCGGCCTGCAGGACTGTTCCCTTGCACCATTTTGTTTGGGCACCTGCCTACATTTTCTTCATATCTAGATGAAGGGCTCATGCCGGAAGTGTTGGTTATGTATCTTCATCTTTGCTGAGCTCCTCCAGTTTTGAGTTTTTACTTCATTCATGGTATCTGCAGACTTTCGTGTTTACTCCCATCAACTCTTCCCAGGTTCTACACACCAGGGTGAATATTAATGGTTAATTGACCTACCACTGTGTATGTGAGATGGGAGAAAACCAAAGCTGTCACAGGGAAAATGTACAAACTCCACAGAGACAGGATTGAGCCCTGGTCATTGGAGCTGCAAGGCAGCAGCTCCACGACCTACAGAATTGGGCCTGATATCAGGAAGCCTTCAAGGCAACCTGGCATTGACATGATATCAGCCTATCTCGCCTTTTGCTGTGCCAGAAAACAACACCCATTTCTAGACTTTGAGAAGCTATTTATCAGATTGACAAAAGAGCTGTAAAATAAGGCACCTGCTGTAAAATAAGCAATGCCTGGGACTAAAGCTGACTATCCACTGGGGAATTGGGGACAACAAGCCAATTGTAATGCCACAAAGATGCTCCTGTCCTCAAAAATCCCTGATAAAGTACAGACAGGATATTGTTGTTTTAAGGGAAAGCCATTCCAATGATAGTTGATGCAGTCAAAATGGCCTGATGCTCTGCCAAGTGGCCTGTTTCTGTACTGTTCCATACAGCTCTCTTCAATTACACTGGACAACAATTTTTTTTCCCAAAAGGTTTGTTTCCTGAAGAAACATTGGGGATTATGATAGACAACTTAAAGCTGAACACAAAGACATCTTCAGATTTGCTGTATCACGTAGGAATTTGGAGAAATGTTTAATTAACTTTCTATTAAATTTACCATGCTTAATCACATCTTAATGCTGACACATTGCGATGGTTCAACTGACCTAAAAAATGTTTTGCCACTGAATTTCATTTGTACTCAGCATCTGATGCCTCTTGTGTCATTGTCCAACAATAGTCGGCCAGCATTGATGGATTGCCGTTGCTCGATGCCACCTTTCTGTGGTCACAATGTCTTGATGAAACCTTTCACTGTGTTCATCGCTGACTGAACTAAGAAGTACTGGTGCGAATGCAGAAAATGAGTTTTCAGTGACGTGTCTGCTTGAAGCATGTTGTCAATCAGCTGGATGTAGTTTGGTGGTCTCCAATTGCGAAGAAAATTCTCAATAACATCTTTAAATGCCTTCCAAGCATGCCCAGGCCTAAAACAACTTTTGCCCATAGCACTGTCACGAAGTGCTGGTATACTTGAACTGACCAAAACTGTTTGCCTTGTGGGCAATATATCAGTAGACAAAATGTGACAGGAAATCACAAAATTAGGTAAAATGGTACATGATAGGAAAGTTTTAATGTGATTTTCATGATCAGGAACACAAAATTCATAAAATACACTCAAGTGTTCAGGAGGCAAAATCTTTGTTGTTCGGTGTTTTATTTTCAAGCTCAAGTAATTTTTTTTGTTCATTATTTTTCAATGAGTCTATTTGTTTCTTTTAGACCATGAAAGCATGTCACTGATAGTTCAAAGCTAAAATATTACTGTACTGCACTGAATTAATGAAGTAACATCCAACTCTTTCATCTGTTGGCCTGTGTCCCTCCCCCCCCCCCTTTCTTTCCCCCTGCCTTTTTATTTGAATGCCTGTCTGCTGTTTTGCCCAAATATGGGTGAAGGGCTCAGGCCTGAAATGTTGGCTATCTATCTTGACCTACAATGGATGCTGCAAGACCTGCTGAGTTCCTCCCGCATTTGTGTTTTTACTGCAATCACTGTGCCTGCAGACTTTAGTGTTTCACTTGATTACAGAAAGTAAAAATTTGTTACAGCAATTTAGTGAGTTGAAAATGGTTATTGATGGCACACGGTTGATCAATTAATAAATATTTCTGAATCCTAACTCTCTGGAGGAAATGGATGCTTGGCAAATTCCTTTGAGGCTAGTACGTTATGTGCATGTGGATGTATGTGATTTGTTACAGTAATGCAAGCTGCATGGTAAATTGTTTGTTATTGCAGTAACCTACATGGCAATAAAATAATTGTAGTCAGTGATGAGAGTACTACTTTTAATCTCTACAAGAGTTATTAAAATACAGATCACCATGCATGTTTCAATTTACGTTGAGATTAGAAGAGATTCACTGTAAATCCCAGCACCCGGTACAGGACAGGATTAAGGACAATTGATACCATAAGCATAGCACAACAAAGGTTCTCCCTCTAACCTTCCATTGTCTAACTGTCAAGACATAAAGACACCATAAATACTGAATGTGAAATAATAGATTAAAAATTCAGTTTTCTTCCAGGCCGACCCCACAACTATATTAAATATAACCTGCATGCACGCTCACGCTCTCACACACATTTCAGCATAGATGTTGAGTCTTAAACCCCCTCCCCCCAAAAAAAACAGCACTCAGAAAATGGGGGTCGACTTGTATGCTGGATAAATTCAGCTCAAAATCTGATCCAGCATATAAGTCGACCCTTAAAAATCTGATTAGGTGAATAAGTCGTCCCTTGGAGAAAAAAACCCCCAACTGCGACAGATTTTTATTGAAAACAATACAATAAGCACCCTTCAAAATCACTCTTGCTGTCGTCGTCTGAAGCAAAGATGGGGGCAAGCACATCCATACTTTTGCTGTTTAAACAGTCATCGTGTGGGTCCTCGTCTGTATCTGACGAGGCAGTTTCAGCTTAATCGTCAGTGTCCAACAATAAGTCATCTTCTGTACCATCAGTTGCTCGATAAATAATTTTATCACAGTCTCTACTTTAACTTTGTCCCATGCCTTAAGCACGAAGTTACGGATATCTCAACTGATGCGGCATGCATTTCCCCGCCTTTTGTAAATGACATTTCTTCACTCAACATCCATGTATTCCATTCCTTGCGCACATGGTCTTTGAATGTCTTGTTCAAGCAGATAGCGAGAGGTTGCACTAGAGACATAAAACTACCTGGGATAACCGCCGTGAAAGTATTAGGTAGTGGTAATATGCTTTTTAATGGCTATGAAACATATCCAAGACCAGCAAAGTCTGTTCTTTGTGTAAACCACCTGCTCCACACATTTGTTTATCAGTGTTTCACACCATTTTCATCCATCCATCCTTCATGAAAATGTACAAAAATACCTGCAGGGAATTTCATTTTTGGTTTAATTTTGCATTTGGAGATTGCCAAGGGTCTTAACTTCATCCTGTCAGCCATGCACGATAACACCACAGTGAACCCTGGTCCTTTCATGGCCTGTACTTCTGGTTTGCATGGTTTTAACACTCCGCTCACGTACCCTCCGCTCACGTGCCCTCCGCTCACGTGCCCTCCGCTCACGTGCCCTCCGCTCACGTGCCCTCCGCTCACGTGCCCTCCGCTCACGTGCCCTCCGCTCACGTGCCCTCCGCTCACGTGCCCTCCGCTCACGTGCCCTCCGCTCACGTGCCCTCCGCTCACGTGCCCTCCGCTCACGTGCCCTCCGCTCACGTGCCCTCCGCTCACGTGCCCTCCGCTCACGTGCCCTCCGCTCACGTGCCCTCCGCTCACGTGCCCTCCGCTCACGTGCCCTCCGCTCACGTGCCCTCCGCTCACGTGCCCTCCGCTCACGTGCCCTCCGCTCACGTGCCCTCCGCTCACGTGCCCTCCGCTCACGTGCCCTCCGCTCACGTGCCCTCCGCTCACGTGCCCTCCGCTCACGTGCCCTCCGCTCACGTGCCCTCCGCTCACGTGCCCTCCGCTCACGTGCCCTCCGCTCACGTGCCCTCCGCTCACGTGCCCTCCGCTCACGTGCCCTCCGCTCACGTGCCCTCCGCTCACGTGCCCTCCGCTCACGTGCCCTCCGCTCACGTGCCCTCCGCTCACGTGCCCTCCGCTCACGTGCCCTCCGCTCACGTGCCCTCCGCTCACGTGCCCTCCGCTCACGTGCCCTCCGCTCACGTGCCCTCCGCTCACGTGCCCTCCGCTCACGTGCCCTCCGCTCACGTGCCCTCCGCTCACGTACCCATTCTGCAACATGATTTTCCAACTCTGGCCAACGAGTGATTCCTTTTCTCAAAGAACATACCCTTTTGGGAATTTTTCTTAGTTTCTTCTTCCAACTCTTATCAACTTCTCCAGAACATCAAATTTTCACGTAGCAGCGGAGCTGTTAGTTTTCTTGGCCATTTCTATCATTTTCAATTTAAAGCTCGCTTCAGATTTTCGTCACATCATGCGTTGTGTTGCTGGACCCTCCATGATAGCAATCACCTCCAGCCAACGCCCAGCAGATCAATCCGCGCGATCTATAGGGGTCAATATATACACCGGTCAACAGCCCATCTTGGGAATTGTAAGCTTTGGGGGTCAACGTATGTTGGGCACCTCAGGCAGCCAAAAATTGGGGCTCAACATATTCAGGATATAGCATAAAACCCTTAAAATTAGACTGAAAAAGGGGGGGGGGTGGGTGTTGACTTGTACATAAAAATATATGGGATAGATTTTGTTTCATTTATTGTTGGGGCCAGGGGTCCAGTATTGGTGGATCTTACCGGAGCATAGCTCCAGCACCTCATGGGATGGCTCTGGCATCTCCTTGTCGCTGTTTTTCGTGAGCTCCAGCCCCTAAAAAATTTAGCACTGCAACCCTGGAGGGGAGGGGGGTGCCTTTTTGTGGGGCCCTAGTTCAGCTGCACCATGATAAATCCACCAGCTCATTGTAGGCGTATTGTCAATGGTGTACAAGCTATTGGAATAGATTCTGGAGATGTGCGAGGCAGAATTACCACTTACTGGTGGTGCAAAAAAAATACTAATCAATGTACACACAAATGGGATTTAATCTAACAAAATACATTTGGAGTCAGTGATCAAGAGAGTACGCTCTAAAAGGTAGGATAGGGAGGGGATCTTGGAAAGCGCATCTACAGAGCCCTGAAGTTGGCAGATAAGATAGAGAGCATTGTTTAAAAAGGCACATATAATCCTTTACTGTTCAAAGTATGGGAGATGGTTCCAAATCTATACATTGGGTCATGGATAGGGTGCCGTGGGCAATTGTAGAGATCGTCTTGCATGGAGGATGTGACTGATCCAGAAGATACAGCAAGGATCTGTATGGCAAGGGGTGCAAAAACTTGTCAGTGGTGATAAACTTGGCAGTTTGATGTAAACTCTGGTAAATAAAATTGAGTTTTATAGGAGTAAAACACAAAAGTCTGCAGACTTTGTAATTGAAGTACTGGAGAGACTTCACGGGTCAAACAGTGAACTTTGTATAGTAAAGATACATAACCAATGTTTCTGGCCTGAGCCCTTCATGATGTGAGCAAAATGTAGGCAGGTGCTTGCTTGTTAACTTGGAAGGTAACAGAGGTACAGAGCAAACAAGAAATTAGTTGGTAGAGGAACTCTGCAAGTCAGATGGCATCCGTGCAAGGAAATGGAGGGTCAACATTACAGGTAGCGACACTTCAAACCTTGATGAAGGGTCTTTACCTGTTAAGCTGACTCCCGATTTCCCTCTGCAGGGGCTGTCTGTCCTCCGGAACCTCATTTATTTAGATTCCAACAGCAGTTGCATCCCCAACAGGAGTGTTGATGGTTGAGTTCCACTGCAGAAAATTCAAGGTCACAGGAGGAAAGATGAAATTCTAGTGGCTCTATTAATGCAAATCCTCGAATCTTGATTGAGAACACAGAGGAAAATGTGCATTGGTGAATGCAATTGCTGCAGTTTGAACTTGGTGACTTAAGATCACTGAATAAGGCAGCATTCTCCCAAATATGATTTTGGATGTCATTCTAGAGTTCTGGCATTCAAGAGTTGGATCAATATTTGTTTTATTTATATGGAGAAGGTAGCTAATTGAAATGTGAAACAGAGTTATTACCATTCTGTCACACTTGGCTGATTTTGCATTGTTTCGCGACGTTAGTTGTGTTGTCTAAAATGAGCTACAGCAAAATAACCGCTTCACTATATTGACTAGTGCTTTGAAAACTTGAAGACAGGATATCTAGCTGTTCTTGCCAAGGTTAGAGGAAAAAATGTACATTTATTTATCCGTTGTTTCCAGTTACAGTATGCAAACTGATAACTAGAAAAAAAATTAGGTACACACTAGATTTATTCAGGGGTGAGTGAAGGAGTGGGGAATAATGACATAGAAATAGTGCAGATGGGAAAAATGAATAACATCTTTTAAAATTGTTTTGTATAATATCTTTAAATAGATTCTTGATTGAGAATACCATGATAATTCGTATTTATATGGAGCCTTTTTTTTTGAACATAATTGCCCAAAATATTCCTGACATTTGAGTAAATGTATTGCTTTCATGTTGGCCATCACAGAGAGTGAACTAAAAATAAAACCAATCAGCTTAAAGGAATTTCCTCGGAGCTGCTGGCCATTTATTTCCAAAATAAATAGGATTTTAAATCATTTCCCCATTAATATAACAAAGAGCAGTAATTGCTGCACTTTGTACAATAAAACACTGACTCCTCTGTCAAACATAACAAGACAAATATAAAACAACCTCAGATATATAATTAGTTTTAAGTAACTATGTTAAAAAATCCAACATAGCCACTAAAGGCTTCATGCTATGAGGTGTTGAATTTACCCATGCCGTCTATTTTAACTGAAAAGACTGAATTTTAAACCTAACAATTTTTTAACTGTGAGTAAAAATGTTTATTCTGTGTAAAACCTTGCACTTTATTGCACGCCAGGCGTTCATTTCTATTCTTTAAATTCCCTGCACGTCATGCCAGAATTTATTGTCCACTCCTAAGTGCTCCCTGAACTGGATGATTTGTTCCATAATACAAATGCACAGCTAAGTTAGGATTTAGATAAGGTAGGAACCAAATTTTCTTCCTTAAAGAACATTGGGGCATTAGATATATTTTTAAAACATGATCACCATTTTGCTATGGTCATGTTCCAAACTATCTCCTGAACTATAATCTAGGGATTTGAATTCTTGTGGTGTAATCTGATGAGTGGTGATGAGAACGCAGGGAGTTTTTATTTTTCAAAAAATGTGCGTGAGACAAAGGATTCAAGCAGTGAATTGCAGAACCTGGGTTGCAAGGAAGATGAGGTAAAAGGGCAAGAAGGTCTTGTTTGAATAGCAGACCACCAACAGTGAAATAGTTTACATTGTGTGAGGAGTCAGAAAAGAAGGAAGCAAAAAGAAATCCTGTAAGTGTTTCAAACTAGGTTGGAGTGGGAGCCAGTGTGTGTGTCAGTAAGCACAGGTGGATGAGGTGAATGAGACATGATTTAATTTAGACATACAGCCCAGTAACAAAGCATTTCAGCCCACAAGTCCACACTACCCAATTTACAACCTATTAACCTGCACCCCCGATATATGTTTAAATAGTGGGAGGAAATCAGAGCCCCCCAGAGAAAGCCCACACAGACATGGGGAGAACATACAAACTCCTTGCAGACAGCGCAGGATTTCAACCCCAGCCCCGTCCCGATCGCTGGCACTGTGAAGGTGTTGCGCTAACTACTTTGCCAACTGTGCTGCCCCGAACACAGACACGGGGTCAACTACAAAGTAGAATGGGTGTGGTTAAACAGAAAAATCCGCTGATGCTGTAATTGTAGTGCAATACACAAATGCACTGGAGAAACCAAGCAGCGTCCATCAGAAGTAAATGTTCAAAATGTATTGGGGGTTGTAGGTCATTTGGGTGTAAATTAAGCGGCACAGACTCATGGGCCGAGATGGCCTGTTACTGTGCTGTATGTCTGTATGTGTCTAATGGGCAACCAATGTTTCAGGATTGAGCCCTTTGTCAAGGTATGAGTAAAAAGCAGGCAGGTGCCTTAATAAAAATCTGGGGAGAGGGAGGCAGGGGGAGAAGGAGAGGAGCTTTTGTAACTGTGGGAGTTGTTAGGTTGTTATTTTTATTCTGGTGCCTGCCTGTCTTTTGCTCGTAGTTGACAAAGTGCTCAGGGCCAAAATGTTGGTTACCCTTCACTTCCTGGGCATGCTGTTTCTCCAGTAATTTTGTGTGTTTTAGAACAAGTACTGCTTGTGGTTTTCACACAGCCATTGCGTTCTAGGAAAATACTCTCATTTTCTCGGAATGCATGCTGTGAATTAAAAAAAAACTTGGAACAGGAATATGGGTGCCTTTCCCATCCTGACATTTTACCTCTTAGACCCCTTGTCAATTTCCCAGAATGCCTACAGTCTAAAGTGAACAGCAGGCATTCCATGAACAATGGGCTAATGAATAGGACGTCGTCGCCGAGGCATTGCAAGTCCTGCCTCTTGCGCACTTCCGGTACGCTGTCTAAACTCTCGTAAAGAAACATGAACAACCAATGTCAAGATGTCGGTCATCCTTCAGACCGTTAAAATCATGCAAAATCTATCTAAAAAGCATAACTGAGTGGCATGCTGATAAGACAGGTCTGAATTTCTTGCATAAACCTGATGGGCCACTTCATTGCTAATTCACATTGTTTGTCCCTGACGGGAGGTACTCACACCTGCAGGCTGACACTTAGCTGCAGGTGAGACACAATTTCTATGAACCCGGCCTCCTTGCACCCATTTCGATTGAACGCATTGAGTGCACTGGCTGGTGGGAACTTTGGGATTGAGGGCAAGAGTACTCATTCAAAATACTGGAGAGATAGTTCAAATAAGGAGGAGTGCTTTGTATCCCGAGGAGTAAGTCGTCATTTATGAGCGAGGATTAAGTGTACAAGTAACAAAATCTTGAGCTGTATCTCCACCGATCTTTTATGAGACCAACTGGAGGAATTCCATCTCCATTTAAAAAAAATGTTGATCATCTTAAAAGGTGGGGCCCATTAATGGACTATTACCATAATCAGTGTTAATACAGAATTTTGGAACCGTTTTGTCCCACTTCAGAGTGAGCTACTTTGTTTCATCAACATTAACTTTCAACTTGTTTCGGGTCAGGGATTTGGAAAATTTAAATTTATTCTGCTCATTTTTTATATTACGGTTGTGCTTTGGGAATTCATATGTATGGATTATTGGCCACATCTCATAATAATATGGTACAAACGTACTATTTCGGAAAATCTAATTTTGTTTCCAAAAAGAAAGTAAAGGAGGTGCAGAGGAAGCTTGGAAGATTGATTCTGGTGACGAGAGACAAAGCAAGATTGTACACAATGGGTCTGTTCATACACATGAATTGTTTGATTACAAATTTAAAACTGGAGGACAGGGGCAATTAAAGGAAAAAAAGTGTGTCCCAAACATTATCGAGGGCACCAGCCTCCCATCTTCTGAAGACATCCAGGTGAGCCTCTGTCTGAAAATAAGAATGGGAAAAGATCTCTTTGAAACACACAAGATGCTGAGAGGGTGAAGTGGTGACATTGTAGATATTGAGAGGGTGTGTCACTTAAATAGGGGTGGGCACAGGATAAGGAATCTGCCCCCCTCTTCATTCTTAACAAGGAATTGATCACATAGAAGAGGAATTTATATAATGTTTGTCCCCGGTAGGTTTTCGCTATTGTATTTAATGTAAGGCTCCCATACTTGTTCGAATATTTCAATATTATTTCTTAAACTATATGTTATTTTTTCTAATGGAATACATTTATTCATTTCTATATACCATTGTTGTATTTTCAAATTATCTTCCAATTTCCAGGTTGACATAATACATTTTTTTGCTACGGCTAGGGCTATCTTAACAAATCTTTTTTGTGCATCCTCCAAATCAATTCCAAATTCTTTGTTTTTTATGTCACTTAGGAGAAAGATCTCTGGATTCTTTGGTATATTGTTATTTTATTTAATATCTGATTGAGATCATCCCAAAATTTTTCTACTCTCTCACATGTCCAGATTGCATGAATTGTTGTTCCCCTTTCTTTTTTACATCGAAAACATCTATCCGATACTGTTGGGCCCCATTTATTTAACTTTTGCGGTGTAATGTATAGTCTGTGTAACCAATTATATTGTATCATACGTAGCCTCGTATTTATTGTATTTCTCATCGTTCCAGAACATAATTTCTCCCATGTTTCCTTTTTTATCTTTATATTTAAATCTTGTTCCCATTTTTGTTAAGTTGATGGAAGGAGAAGGAAAGAAAAGAATGGACTCTGTAGAATTTCTGGTGTATTTTTGTTGAATGACAACATTGTCTGACTGAATTAATGCAACCTAGATTGTATACCTAAAATGGATGAGAGGGGGGGGTGGGGGGGGGGTGGCTTGGGAGGAGGGCGGGGGGGGAGAAAAAGTCACTGTATATGTGTGAAAAAGAAATAGTGTATATCATGGCTAATGTGATTTATGGTGTGAAAAATAAAAAATAAAAAAAAAGAAGAGGAATTTATGCTCTCAGACTTTAATTCTCTGCCTCAGAAACATGTATGCTGAGCCATCAACACTGAGGTTTACAAATATTTAGAATTCTGAGAATCATGGAGAAACTGTGGGACAAAACTGAGAATCAGTGGGCATAGAACATGGAACAATACAGCAGAGTACAAGCCCTTCAGCCCTCAATGTTGTGCCGGCCCATATATTTTATTTAGTACAAAACCCTCCCTACCTCAGATCAGTCATGATCTCATAGAAAGGTGGAACTGGGCTCAATAGGTCAGGTGGCTGACTTCTGGTCTTATTTTTAAAGTTCTTCTCCCGAAGTGGGACATCAAAACTTCTTCAAGATGAAAGGGTAGAAGATTGAGACAATTGTTTAGACAGGCAAGTCTTGAATCACCAAAGCTGCTTGTCTGTTGTGTATTTATTTATTTACACATGCACCCTCCTTTTGACTAATTTTGTATATTTAACTTAAAACTGGTGTTTTAAAATGGTTAGAGATATTTAGGAGTTCATGCAGATTGTTGTTGCAGAGTTGCTCTAAAAGGTTAAAAAAAAGACACTTTCAGGCAAAGACAATAGTTGTTCATTTTGACAGAAGTCATTATTTGAGACAAAGGCCCACTTAATAACTTTAGAGCAAAGTCCAACATAAATTGGTCTTTGTAGTACTTTGTTTAGTAATTAGGGAGGATTGGTTCACTCTGGCATTCCCTTCTGAAGCACATTCACAGCTGGTCTGAAATGACAGCAGGACAACCACCGTGGTCTTCTGGTGGAAGCATCATGTCCACAAGGGAGAAAATACAACGGCAGACGCTGAAAATCTGAAATAAAGACAAAATGCTGGAAACACTCGGCAGCATCCATCGAGAAATGGTCGCCGTGAGAGACCAAAGATCCTTCATTGGATCTGAGATGCAGCTGGAGGTCAATTGCCCCGAACACTGCTCCACAACCAAAGGCCCATGAGCTCCTAGAGACCAGTGCAAAAATACCGCAGATGTTGCAAATCTGAATCGAAACTGAGCAGAAGTAAAAATTGGAAATAAAATTGAAACATTTGAATGAAAGTTTCAGACAATCATTAGTTCTATTTCTCTCCTGTTGGAAAATTGAGAATCTGTGCGCGAAACGGCGGCCTGGTCGGATCCCGGAGCAATTGTTGGAGGACCCTTGGAAATGTGCGTTGTGTTTCCCCCACCCCAGCCAGCCCCTTCAACCCGACTTCCTGATTCGGGGCCGCTTTGTGCTTGCCCTGGTGTCTCGACTTGCGACCTCCTTCGAACTGAACTCGGACAAGCCACCGGTTGAGCAAGGGCAGTGGACAAAGCCGGGCAGAGCGAATCCCAGGCACTTGATGTCCACAGTTGCGCTTCGGGTGCCGCTTGGAGGAGGAAGATCCTTGCTCCTGGCAAATGTGCTCTGTTACTGTTCCACTAACCGTGCAATCACGGCGCTGGAATGGAAGGATGTCCTCTCGGGTTAAAACCTAATTGGGAGGGTATCTCCTAGAGCAACCCAATGGATCGGATTTCCTTTGCCAGTCAACGAGTCGATCGAAAGAGGAGACAAATGCACTTCTCCATTGTCGTAAGAATTCTCTTGATTTTGTATCATCTAACCATGCCGGTATCGAGGCGTGCAGATGTGCTTTGTGTCCGCTCTGAAGCCGAAAGGGTCAACGTCCCCTGATTTAATTTCTCCGATTGAAAATCATAGATATTATTTTTCTTCGAGAGGTTGATCGGCCGCTTCTGGATCCCCAGCGAGAGAAGGTTTTCTTTCCATTCACCCTCCTCCCCCCACCCCCCCCCCCCCGCCAAAAAAAAAGTTTGAGAAGATTTCTGCTGCCATAAAGGGAAAGGAGGAGGGCAGGCGATGAGGGAGTCGTGTCTGTGTTGGCTTTTCCGTGCATCGCGGTGCCTGGGGTGAGATGCGCCGTGCAATCCAGAGACGGTGTAGGCGATGCCCGTGACTCGCCGGCCGCAGACTCACCCGCGATGCTGGAAGAGAGGGGGAGATTGGGGGGTCCAGCCGGTGGGGAAATGGAGAGCCTGCCTCCTGCCATGCGGAAGAGGCTGTACAGCCTTCCCCAGCAGATCGGGTCCAAGGACAGCGCGATGGAGTGCGACGGGGACCGAGAGCCCAGCAGAAGGAGCCTCAAGATGAGACCCCTTCTCTCGCCCAGCGGGGGAGGCGCCAGGTGGGCTGGAGACGCCAAGGTCGGCGAAGGGAAGACGCTGGAAACCGACGTCGGGAAGCCGGGCAAGACCAGCTCCAACGGGGACTGCCGGCGCTTCCGCGGAAGCCTCTCCTCCATGGGCAGCAGGCACCTGCACGAAGACGACGTGGCGGAGGGCAAGCGCTTGATCGGGGAAGGGGAGTCCACCCCGAGCGAGGGCACCAACCCGGGCAGCGAGGACGGGTCGAGCTCGGGGTCGGCATCCGGACGGAGTGGGCGCTCGGCCGCCAAGCAGCAGGCAGCGGAGCAGGAGGCGAGGTCGGCGTTGTTTAAGGTGGACGGCGCCGATCAGATCTTCCTGGAAGATGATTTGAGAGCCAGTCAAACCGGCTTCATGCAAAGACAGTTCGGGGCAATGTTGCAGCCCGGAGTTAACAAGTTCTCCCTGAGAATGTTTGGGAGCCAAAAGGCGGTGGAGAGGGAGCAAGAGCGCGTGAAATCCGCTGGATTTTGGATTGTTCATCCTTACAGCGACTTCAGGTACAGATTCCACTTTCCCTATTTCCTCACTGCATACAAACCACTTAAAACTACTTTCAAATTTTTCCTGCACAATTTCCTCCATAGACGAATGATACCTATTCTGCAGCGTGCACTGCAAACAAGTTGGATGGAAGCGGGTTACTGCCCTAATATTAAATCCCACTGCCTAAAAACACCCAAGATAATTTGGGGAGTTTCATTGGTTAATGCGGCATTAATTTCCAAAACCTTGGGCTTGAAACTCAGAATTGGGCATCATTGCAAAGATGCCTGATGCTCCTCGTGAATTCCACATACACCGCGGTCAGATCAACGCCGGGTGAAACGTGCACGGTTTTGGGGGGTTGGCGGGGGGACTCGCTGGGTCAGACTGAATGAGACCGCTCAGTGCAGGCCCTTCGCTCCCCCTCTCCCCTTAGTCACATACCGCTTTAAGTCATCACGTAAGCCACAGGTGCTCTCTGTTCAGTAAGAAATGACTGAAGGTGGTATATGAGTGGGAAAAACGGGTGATAACCACTGAAACCAACCCAACAATCTAAACCTTTCCTTGCCCTCAATTTTTCTTGCATCCATGTGTCTCTTAAATGTCCCTTTTGTGCCAGCCTCTGCCACCACTCCCAACAATGCATTCCGGGCACCCACTACTCGCTGTACAAAAACTTACCCCTGATGTCTCCCCTTATCTTTCCATTGCTTGGTGAAGCGCTCGAGCGACGGGGTTATGAATCTTTATCAAAGGACCTGCTGAGTTCCTCCAGCAGTGACTTCAACCACGGTGTCTGCAGATTTTATTCTTGTCCTTTGGTATTTGCTGTTGTCGCCCGGGGTGGTGGTGGGGGTAGCTCAAGGGAGAGGAATTCTCACCCAATGTTTCAGGTCGGGAAACGTAAAGGGTGCAGACCCGGATCACGGACTGGCCATTGCTCCCCGTGGAGACACGCAGAATCCCTCCAGCCTCCCATTGCTCGAGGTTTGCAGCATCTGCTGCCCTTGTTTCTCCGACACACAAGTTGACCTTTCCCAAGATCTCAAAAATTGCCGAACAACACGCACAACAATTTTCGGAGTTTCACTGGTAAATCCGGTAAAGTCGGCAAACCACTCCGCTTTTTTTTTCGTTGTTGTTTACAGACTAGTCTGGATAATTTTGTGGTCCAACTTTGCAAGTACACTTAACAAATGATCTATCGAGTAGCCGTTCTCTCGCACAGTTTCTGAACTCTGCGCAGGCAGTGGTTCTCAGCCATTTCTTTCCACTCACAGACCACCTTAAGTAATCCCTTACAACCACAGAACAGCCATGGCATCCTATGCCATAGGTGCTCTGTGATTAGTGGTATGTGGGTGGGGGGGGGGGGAGGGGGGGGGTTGAGAACCGTGGTCTAACGCCATGACCTGTAAGAAGGTCCCCGTTTTTACATTTCCCAATCTAGTCAATCAGAAAGGAAGGCAGGGAGGGAGGGGATGGGGTAGGTGACGGTGGTCGTGCGGTCTTGAAGACCACCACCCGGAGCGGTTATCGATTCCGAACCGTGGCGCTTGAACAAGCTCCCCCATCCCACCGCAGCCGCACGTTCATAGCTGATAACACCTTTTCCTAAAGCGAGACAAAAGCCAAAAATGGGTGAGCAAGTCGACCCTTCTCGGGGAAGGCAATATAGTCAGTTCTGTTGGCTGTGCGGCGGTTGTTAGCCTTGGTTCTGAAAACTATCGCTGACTGTTGCATCCTTCAAAGGGGGGGGGGGGGGGGGGGAAGTATTCCTGGTGCGTTTCAATAGCCAAAGTTCCTTGTAGATCTGCGGACAGTGGGGTCTCTATACACGGAGGCGAGCTTCCAAGCCGCCCAGAATGAGGGAATTCGCAGATGAAACCTTGCCGTCCTGCAGGACGATTTTTATTTCTTGGGTATCACTTTGCAGCTTGCTGGCCTGTCCTTCACTGGCCGCTGGGGAAGAGGGTTGGGCGACCACCCCACCAATATTGTGGGAATTTCTCCGTCACTAATACTGATCGGTGGATGACAGCAATTTACACGACTTTCAACTTCTCCCATGATAGCCTGCGACGTGCCAATAAATTGACAGTTCCGATAGCCCTGTCGCATTTTGACACACAATCTCAATGCTTTAGGTGAATTAACAGTGGCGTCACTCAGGTGGGGGGGGGGGGGTGCAGACTGCAGCGGGGGACACCATCAGACCCCAAAAATGACTCTACAACATTTTTGTGCAGTGTTTCAGTATAAATGTATGATTTTTAAAAAAAAATTCCTTATGATATAAGGGATTGCTTAAGGTGGTATGCGAGTAGGATGTGGTTGAGAATAGTACCTGGTTGACCTGTTATGTGCAAGGTTTCAGAACTCCAAAGGAAATAGGCTAATGTCAATTTTTCTCAAGCAAAATGTTTCAGGAGCAATTGGTTCTCAACCTTCCCTTCCCACTCACATACCACCTGAAGTAATCCCTTCTAATCACATTGCACTTATGGCATAGAGTTTAGGGGGGCATTTTGAAAACCACTGTTTTAAATTATCTAATTCATAAAGTAGCAATATGTCACCCACGACACATTGTGTTAGGGTCAACAAAGCAATGTGGATGGAGAATGTAATAATTAAAGATAGAATTAAATATTTGAAATGGACTTTGAAAGAGGAGATGGAGCCTGCAGATGTTGTGATTATGGAGCATAAAAACTGCTGAACGAACTCAGTGTGTCAAACAATCCTGACTAAAAATGACCCCCCTCTTTGTAAACACGCTGGAAGAACTCAGCTTGTCTATTCATTTTCTATGGCAGACAAAGATATATCGCTGACATTTTGGGCCTGAAAAATCAGACAAGGCAGAAGCAGGATAGATCTGACAGTCTCAGAATTCAAACAATGGGAGAAGAATCCAGACCAACAAAAGGTGTGAATTGAATAGGATAAGAGACTATATGAGAATTTATCATTTCTGTGCGAAAGAAGACAGGGAAAAGAGAGGCAACAGGAGAAGAAAAGCCAGAGAAGTCAATATTAATGCCATCTGGTTGGAAGGTGCCCAGTCGGAAGATGAGGTTTCTCCAGTTTAGGTGGTCTCAGTCTGGCAGTGCACGAGACAGATATATTGGCAAGGGAAAGGGATGGAGAATTTAAATGGGTGGCCACTGAAAGATCCACGCTATTGCGGTGGACACAACTGAGGTGCTCAACATAGCGATCTCTCAGTCTCTGATGTAGAGGAGACCCCTCTTAGGTTCTTCAGATGCTACTTATCCAGATGCATTCTTGGACAGTGTGCACAATTCACTGGCAGAATTGTAGTCAATGTGTCTATGGACCGTGGCTGGAGGTTGCAGTAGTTTGGTGACATAATGAGAAGCCCTTGACAAGAAGGAGAAAGGATGTGGAACCAAGCAACAAAGGGGTAAATTACAGCAGGGGATGAGGGCTGGGCAGATAGAATAATCATGATCATGCTAGCACAGGGCAGAGATAAAGAGGGTTCTTGCAGTAGTTTCTGGAGTCTCTAGACTAATGAAAAGCACTTTTCATTAGGGATGATATAAACGTGACCAGAAAATAGCTCAGATGGAGATGAGCAAATGTGAAGCTGGAGGAACTCAACAGGTCAGGGAGTGTCTAAAGAGAGAACTGGGCAATCAATCATTTCTATCCAGATCCTTTTGTTGATTCCAAGGATGAAGGGGTTGGCCTATGAGGAGAGATTGAATCGTCTGGGGCTGTACTCGCTGGAATTTAGAAGAATGAGAGGGGATCTTACAGAAACATATAAAATTATGAAAAGCATCGATAAGATGGTGCTAGATAAGTTTTTTCCCCCCCATTGGCGGGGGAGATTAGAACAAAATGGCATCGCCTCAAGATTCAGGGGAGTAGATTTATCACAGAGATGGGGAGGAACTGCTTTACCCAGAGGCTGGTGAATCTGTGGAATTCACTGCCCATTGCAGCAGTGGAGGCGACCTCAGTGGATATATTTAAGACATGACTGGATAAATTCTTACAAAGTAAGTGAATTAAGGGATATGGTGAAAAGGCAGGTGGGTGGAGATGAGCCCATCGTCAGATCAGCCATGATCTCATTGAATGGCAGAGCAGGCTCAACAGGCCGAATGGCTGACTCCTGCTCCTGTTTCTTATGGCTTTATGAGCTGGATAGAAGAAATTTTGGTCTGTGACCCAGGTAAATAGATGTGATCATAGTTGGACTCGACCGCTCAAGAATAACCCTTTTTTGGAAAATTTTATTTAATTTCACATGTGCATTAAAAAACAGATTTCTTATTTGAAAATAATTTAAAAAATTAATACATAGTGATTTTTTAAAAACATTCTCCCTTCCATCCTCCCCCTCCCCCCAACAATCCAATAGAAAAAAAAAGAAAGAAAACATCTGGATAGTATTTACAAAAACTTAATAAAACTGTCAAATAAAATCTTAATTTTCTTGATTTTAGAAGTTGGAAGGTTTAGGTTGGGTGATTGCAACTCAATTCCTACAATTTGTAAATATGATTCCCAAATTTTTCAAAAATTTCAGTTTTGTTACGCAAATTGTACGTAATTTCTTTTCAAGTGGTATACGACTACCTACCTATTTCTCAAGAATCATCCTTAATTGAAATAAAAATACAATCTTCCGGAGGAATTCAGTGGATAAAGCAGCAAAAGCAGGATAAAATAAAAAGAATGATTGACCTTTTGGGTTGGAATCTTTCATCGAGATTGGTGAAGAGCTCTGACCAAAATATCGACTGCTTTTCTCCTCCTGATACTGGTAATCACTGACAAAAGACAAAGGAGGAAAAACCCAACACCCAACCCCAACCCACCAATTTTCCCCTGCAACCGCTGCAACCGTGTCTGCCTGTCCCGCATTGGACTTGTCACCCACAAACGAGCCTGCAGCTGACGTGGACATTACCCCTCCATAAATCTTCGTCCGCGAAGCCAAGCCAAAGAATTCCTCACAGTTCGGCAGGCAGCAACCTCCTTTGAAGAAGACCGCAGAGCCCACCTCAATGACAAAAGACAAAGGAGGAAAAACCCAACACCCAACCCCAACCCACCAATTTTCCCCTGCAACCGCTGCAACCGTGTCTGCCTGTCCCACATCGGACTTGTCAGTCACAAACGAGCCTGCAGCTGACGTGGACATTACCCCTCCATAAATCTTCGTCCGCGAAGCCAAGCCAAAGAAAGAACTGGAACTGATGGTTATAGAAATGAGAAACATCCTAATGGAAAAGAAGATAGCAATTGACATCTGCCTTTGAACTCTCAGCTGTTGTATTCTTCCTGGACTGATGTATGGCTGCGAGTCATGGACCATCACAAATGCAATGGAGAAAAGAATCAATGCTGCAGCAATGTGGTTTCTCAGAAGAATGCCGTATACGGTTGGGATAACAAGTGAAGAAGTTCTACAAAGCTCGAAGGCAAAACGTACATTCCTGAAAAGAATCAGAAAAGAACAATCAAAATTCTTTGGGCACATCATGTGAAAAGATGCATTTAATTGCAACTTGAAGGAAAAAGAAGCAGAGGATGAAAATGATGTAGGAATTAATATCGTGGTTGGAAACAGGGGAAGCAACAACTGCATTTCGGAGGGTCAGACGCCGCGATGGGTGGAGGGTCGTGATCGCCCATGCCGAACAGCAAGGAACCTGAATGACGAGGCTTCTCACTTTGCTGAGTTACCTGAGCATATTGGGCTTTATTTAATTCCAGCCTCTGCAGTTTCCTAATAATCGAGTCTACTAAGTAGTAGACTGTGGATAAGGTCTTAAGAAAGTAACAAGAACTTCAATTAAGTTATTCCCCCTGAAATTCTGAGAACACCAGTATCATAATTTTGAAGTATTAGCAAATTCTCAATCTACTTCTGTTAGCTGATTCATATTTTATCTTACTGTTTCTATATTTCCCCAACTCGCCTTTCATTATAATTTATAGGAAACTGTTGGTTTTCTCAAGTTTGAACTATGATTACTGTATGTCAACATGTACAAGCTGTTTAACATGTAGCTTTGCAATATGTTAGAATCACAGAAGGTTACAGCACAGAAACAAGCCCTTCAGCCCTTCTAGTCTTTGCCAAACTATTTTTCTGCTTAGCCCCACTGACCTGCACCCAGTCCACAGCCCTCCCATCCATGTACCTATCCAAATTCTTCTTAAATGTTAAAATTGAGCCCGCATTCACGCAGCTCGTTCCACTCTCCCTGCACTCAGTGTGAAGAAGTTCCCCCTAAACCTTTTCCCTTTCACTCTTAACCCATGTTGTCAGTGGAAAAAGCCTATTTACATTTTTGTCCTTCCCCCTCAATTTTAAATATCTCTATCAAATCTCCAGGGAATGAAGTCCTAACCAATTTAACCTTTCCCTGTAACTCAGTTCCTGAAGTTCGGGCAACATCCTAGTAAATCTTCACTGCCCTCTTTCCATCTTAACATCTTTCTTGTAGTTAGGTGACCAAGACTGCACACTATAATCTAAAATTTAGCCTCACCAATGTCACCATAACATCCCAACTCCTATAGTCAACACTTTGATTTACGAAGACTAATATGCCAAAAACTCCCTATCTACCTGTCACACCACTTGCAGAGGATGGTGTCTCTATTCCCAGATCCCTCTGTTCTACCGCACTCCTCAGTGCCCTGCCATTTATTGTGTATGTCCTTCCTTAGTTTGTCCTTCCAAAATGCAATACCTCATTTGTCTGCATTAAATTCCATCCACCATTTTTCAGCCCATGTTTCCAGCTGGTCCAGATCCCTCTGCGAGCTTTGAAAACCTTCTTCGCCGTCCACCACGCCTCCAAATTTAGTGTCATCTGCAAACTTTCTGATCCAATTTACCACATTATCATCCAGATCATTGATACAGATGACAAACAACAATGGTCTCAGCATCAATCCCTGAGGCACACCACTAGTTTCAAGCCTCCAATCTGAGAAGCAATCACCCACCACTACTCTCTGGCTTCTCCTATCCAGCCATTGTTGATCCTGTGTACAACTTCACCATATATACTTAGTGTCTGAACCTTCCAGAGCTACCCTCCAGTCCTCCAGCCTCACAGAAGTGGCTAAAGACATTCTAAATATTTCTGGCAGAGCCCCTGCAATTTTTACATGAGCCTCCCTCAAGGCCTGAGGGAATATCTTGTCAGGCCCTGGGGATTTATCCACCCTTATTTGCTTTAAGACAGCAAGCACTTTCTCCTCATTCATCTGTATATATTCACTGCTTGTTTTCCTTACTTCCCCGACTCTGTGCCTGTTTTCTGGGTGAATACTAATTGAGTGAAAAAATTAAGATCTCCCCCACCTTTTTTGGCTCCCTTTTAAGATGACCACTCTGATCTTCAAGGGGGCCAGTTTTATCCCTTACTATCCTTTTTTTTTCTTAATATACCCTTAGGATTTTCCTTCACATCGTCTGCCAAAGCATCCTCATGATGTTTAGCCTTCCTGATTTATTTCTTGAGGTGTTTTTTTTAAGACACCTCAAGTACCTCATTTGCTCGATGTTGTCTATACCTGTGATACACCTCTCTCTTCTGAATCAGATCCCCAATATCCATGCAAAACCAGGGTTCCCTATGCCTGCGACAGGAACATACAATCTCTGTACTCTCAAAATTTCATCTTTGAAGGTCCTCCACTTACCTTGCTCGTCCTTGCTCCAAAACAACTTATCCCAATCCATGCATTCTAGATCCTTTCTCATTTCTTCTAAATAGGCCTTTCTCCAATTTAGAACCTCAACCCAAAGCCCAGACCTATCCTTCACAATTAACTTGAAAGTAATGGCATTATGTTCGCTGGACCCAAAATATTCCCCTACCCATACTTCTATCATCTGTCCTGTCTCGTTCCCTGATAGGAGATCCTGTATTACACTCTCTCTAGTTGGAACCTCTATATATTGATCGACGAAAGCCTTTCTGAACGATGTTTCTTACATCGGTCCGCCATCTCTCCACAGATTTGCTCCTCCAATTCTCTCTGACTGTTGGGCGGTCTATATCACAACCCCATGAGTGTGGTCATCTGCTAGTTTTCAGTCCATTTTTACAGCTGGTCCAGATTCCTCAGCAAGCTTTGTGGTGACAGCGTGTTGTAGATGTGTATCGTTATGTTCAATCACACTTTTCCTCAGCTGTGATTAGACCTGAATCACATTGATTGTAAAGCTCATCTGTGGTTTAAATGAGTCACGGACAATTTCAATGTGATGTATTCCATCACCTCCTCTTCATGTAAAGCACACTGCAGGGAGAAGGATGTAGGAAGCATCATGGTTTAATTGTTGTAAGTGAGAAGCAGTTTTGGTTCACTTATTTTGAACATGTGAATGGAAAGGCATTAGTAAAGCATTCAGTTTAATTTGAGGAGCCAAATCTGTGGTAAAACTTAGGTTTGTCACTCCCGTGTGGTGTCGAGGAAGCACTGCACTCTTGGGGGGTGATTTTAGAAGAGGGAAATTATCTGTCCTCCTGCGTAAATATGAAAGGTCTTAATTCACATTTTGTTAAGAAAATCAAGGGAGTTTTCTTAGTGGTGCAGAAGTGCACCTTTATTCAACATCTGCAAAACCTCTGGGCGTTTATATGTTATTAAGTGTATTTGGGCGGCAGGGGCTCATAGAAAGAACTGTGCCGTATCTCTGAACTTAAAAAAATTAGTCGACTTTCTCATTCTTAACTAAGAACTGAGAAAGCAAAACAATTCCTGCTCTGGGTGAGCTGATCCAGACAGGACATAACAAATCAGAGATCACTTTACTTAATTGAAACACAAAAAACCTGTGAAGGGTTCAGGCCCAATACGTTCATTGCCTACTGTGTGACCAGTTTCTCCAGCACTATTGTACACTGCACTTAACCCCAGCATGTCTATATTTTCTTGTTAACTTCACAAAATCCAGTTTATTTTTAAGACTGCATCTTATGAGGGAAGTTCAAGCATTTATTTCCCAATGTAGAAATGAGCTATGATTTTAATATAATAGTTCATCCTTCAGAGCAGTGGTTCTCAGCCTTTTTCTTTCCACTCACATATCACTTTAAGTAATCTCGATGCCATCGGTGCTCTGTGATTAGTAAAGGATTGATTAAGGTGGGATGTAGGTGGAAAGAAAAAGTTTGAAAACCATTCTTTTAATTGTACCTAATTGACTCGTTATGTGCACGGTTTCAGAACTCCAAAGGAAATGGGCCAATGACAATTTTTCTCAAGCAAAATATTTCAGTAACAATTGGGTCTAGAGCAGCGATTCTCAACCTTCCCTTCCCATGCCCATACCACCTTAAGCAATCCCTTACTAATCACAGAGCACCGAGGGCATAAGAAAGAAAAAGGTTGAAAACCACTGCTTCAGAGCTTAAATATGACTATTTGCAATGAACATTTCTTTATTTTTCAATATTTGCATTGAAATTGAAGTTCCACTCTGAGCAATGAACATTTTAAAGTAGGAAAAAGAAATCTGTCCTCCTTTATTCAGTACTAGAATTCTCAAAGAGAATAATAAATCTGGAACCACACATTTACAGAAAATCATTCAATCAGAGATGTCGGCTCTTGACTAAACTTGTTAGAGTACAGAAGGATGAAGGAGGACGTCATTGAGGCATTTTGAATGCTGAAAGGCCTGGACAGAGTAGATGTGGCAAGGATGTTTCCCATGTTAGGGGTTTCTAGGACAAGTGGGCACAACTTCAGGATAAAAGCCAATTTAACAGATTTTCTTTAGTTCGAGGGCTGTGAGTCTGTGGAATGTGTGGCCACGGTTGGCTGTGGAAGCAAGGTCGTTGGGTGTATTTAAGGCAGAGATTGACAGCATTTGATCAGTCAGGGCATCAAAGGTTAGGGGGAGAAAGCCAGGGAGTGGGGCTGAGTGGGAGGATGGATCAGCTCATGATTAGAATGGTGGGGCAAACTCGATGGGCTTACTTCGGCTTGTATATCTTGTGAGTACAGGTTCTTGCAGGTACTGCTAAGTGCAGTGGTGGCTATCTCTTCCTTTTGCCATTGCTAATGTGATGTTTATTTTAAAAATGTCATCAGGAGTAAGTGGTGCGATGCTTGCCATTTGTGACTAGGTTCTCCTGCTGTTGGTCTTCCTGCAGAATGTAGCTTGAGGTGTGAAGTAAAACGGACTCAACACTTGAACTTCTGTCCAGTGCACGCTGAACGAGTGTAGTAAACAATCCCAAGAATTTTGTAAGCTCAGGTCTACACCTGAAGTTGGGAGTCCCTTGATAACAATAATAGCTCATCTGCCACATTGATTGCAGAGTTGACCATCCAAAGGCATAACTGTGTCTTCATTAAAACTGCCTATTTTGTAATATCACTTGACCCTGACTTGGTATGCTTTTAGTTTATTTTTATCCCAGTACAGTGAGAAGATAAGCAAGTTTTCTCTAACAGTTATGCAGCCCATGTAGGGAGAACCTTTTATTGCTTCTAGTTTCAACTGTGCCTACATCATCCTGGATTGCTTCCCTCATTCCACTTACTGTGAACATGAGTCATCCTATTATCTAACTTCCATTATCTAACCAATCCCATTTCTCCTTATTGGAGAATGGACACCAATCACAATGAGCTGTTTCTCATTCTTGTGTTCCAATGCTTGGTGGAAAGGGTGCCGTCCGGCTGCCTCATGGTCTGGTCTGGGGACACCAATACCACTAAGCGTAAAGTCCTGGAAAAGGTGATGGACGTAGCCCAGAACATCACAGGCAAAACCCTCCCCTCCATCAAGAACATCTTACAGCAGCTGCGATCATCAAGGATTCACACCACCCGGCACATGCTCTGTTCTCGCTGCTGCCATCAAAGAGGTGTCGGTGCCACAAGACTCGCACCACAAGGTTCAGGAACAGCTGTTCCCCCTACACCATCAGACCCCTCAACGACAAACTCAATCAGAGACTCGTTTAAGGACTCTCATATTTGCACTTTGATTTTCTTTTCCCCTCTGTATTACAGTTTGTTTAGTATAGATTTTTTTTACACTACCAATAAGTTGTAATTCTGCCTCTGCCACAGGGAAAAGAATCTCAAGGTTGTATGTGATGTCATGTGTGCTTTTTAATTAAATTTAGACACACAGCATGGTAACAGGCCATTTCGGCCCGTGAGTCCATGCCGTCCAATTCACCTACACCTTCACTGTTTCAAACAGTGGGAGGAAACCGGAGATCCTGGGGAAAACCCACACAGACACGGAGAGAATGTACAAACTTCATACCGATACCGACAGCACGGGGATTCGAACCCTGGCCCCGATCGCTGGTGCAGCGAAGGCTTTACTCTAACCGCTATGCGAACTGCAGTACCCTCTGACAATAAATCTGAAAATTCTTGTATTTAAATACCCTGCTGTTGGCAGCCATGTCTTCTGGTGTCAATATCGAAATCATGTCACTCTTTACAACCACCTTTTTGAACAATGAACTAAAGTCTTCAGTCTTAATGACTCCCAATGTGAACTTTAACGTTTCTGGGAAGCATCCCAATGTTTTATCATCTAAAAGGAGCTACATATATGCAAGCTGTTAATGATCAAGGCCAATTAATGCTGCTTGTCCGCAGAGAGGCATTGATGTATTATACATAAAGAGCACAAACTTTCTCTGCTTAGCAATACAATGCTGCTATGTAATTAATGTTTATCACTCTTTATCTGGTCATAGCTGTCCAGTGTTATAAAGTGCCAGATAAGTATCCTCTGTTTCGAGGGCATTGATACTGTTAGAAGCTACGTGAATTCTTTCCATTTGTTTATTTGAGTCCCGTGTAGTGATGGTACTGACTGAGATAAATATAATTTGTTAGAACTGTGAAATGTTTGGAATAGATGTATTGAGATGGGATTCATAGTCTATAATGTGTGGAAGTAAAGCCACTGAGAATACAAACCTTAAGGGTATAAATTGTGATTCAGAACAAATACTAAGTTATCTAATGGATGTTTTTGAAATTTAGATTGATGGGCTTTGTCTACAAGTCGTTGTATTTCCTTGTACCTAATGGAGATGTCACTTTTTTTCCTTCATTCTCGAGATGATTTTTGTTTGTTGACTCAAACAGCTCATCTCCGAATCTTTTGGCCATATCTCATGTCAGTTAAAAGACTGCCACGTCGCTCTGGAGTTCAGACTAAGGAAGCATTCCCCCCCCCCCCCCACCCCGAACTCTGAAAGACAGCAATGAACAAATAATTTATTTTTCTGCAACGTTAAAGTTTGATGATCCCTAATTTAAAAAAAATGTTTAATTTAGCTGAGCATTGTCTCTCACGATCATGGAGGGATTTGAAAGTGTACCTCCAGATTATTATGTCCAGAGACTTTACTGCAATGTTAATTTTCTGGCATGGGAGATCTAAAAATTCGGACAATAAACCTGAAGTAAATAAAGTGTGAAAATTATGGTTCATTTTCAATGTTTCATGCCCTCTCTTTTGTGGACATTATTGTAATTTCATGACCTGTTATTCCTTCATTGAGATGTTATTACTGAGAGCCTGCAGTTCTCTCGAGCCCTACACCAAAGTGCTTTTTTTTAAAAAAAATGTCCTCCTCATTTCTGCTTCCGGGAGAAATAGTGGCGGCGGAGTCAATTGTATTATTTAAGAAAAGGTTGGACAGGTATATGGATGAGAAGAAGATGGAGGGTTATGGGCATTGTGCAGGGAGGTGGGACTAGAAAGGGGTGTTTGGTTCGGTGCGGACTAGAAGGGCCTAATGGCCTGTTTCTGTGCTGTAATTGTTATGTTATTATTTATGTTATTAAAGCTAAACCCAATCACAGAACCCTGTGGTAACCAGTTCCAAAGACTGTGTAATAAAATACATTCTCCCCCCCCCCCACCCCACCCCTTCACCTCTGCCTGAACCTCTGTCTGAGATGGATCCCCTCAGTTCTTGAGTCTCCCCCAAAAGGATTAGCCCTTCAAATTTTTGGTATAAAAGAGAGATGATAGAGCAATTATGGCAGTGATTCTCAACTTCTTTCTTTCAACTCACATCCCACTTTAAGTAATCCCTATGCCATAGGTGCTCTGTAAGGGATTGCTTAAGGTGGGATGTGGGTGGAAAGAAAAAGTCTGAAAACCATTCTTTTAATCGTCCCTCATTGACTCGTTATGTGCACGGTTTCATAACTCCGAATGAAATGGACCAATGACAATTTTTCTCAAGTGAAAGATTTCACTTGGGTCTAGAGCAGTGATTCTCAACCTTCCCTTCCCACCCACATCCCACCTGAACAATCCCTTACTAATCACAGAGCGCCGATGGCATCGGGATTACTTCAAGTGGGATGTGAGTGGAAAGAAAAAGGTTGAGAACCACTGAATTATAATTATAGCTTTCGTAGAGTCTGACCCATAAGACTGGCTTGTAATACATAAATTATTTGCTAGGAGTTGTCATCCACCTCCCAAACTTGCCTTGTTCATTGTGTAACACCCAGGACATGATTTAATTATTCTGGTTCCCCGCTAGCTGCGATTTATAAATATCAGAGGAATCGTTATCGAGGAGGGCTTCACGCCCACCCTGAACTTACCCCGTGGGATATTTTGGTGGGGAGGACCCTGACCGATGTGCACGGTTGCCGAGACTGAGGAAGTTGGGAGTCTGAAGCAACCTGCAGGATGAACGGTAATCGTTGGGAGGAAAAGGACTGTCGACTGTAAATGTTGATTATTACTTCTTCCCGCTGCGTGCTCCTCCACCAGATTCCCTTTTTATTCCCAACAACAAATTTACCGATCCTATCTCCAGCAGCTCTGCGGCTTTTGTCAAGTATTCCTTCTAAAATCTTCTAATTTACACCCAGAGGATTGAATGGACCTGTTGAGCAGATTCTTATTTACGAAAGTCCAACTAAGAGACAATTAAAATGCTACTTGCTACTAATGAGTTGACTTTATCTCCTACATAATTAATAGGAATTTTTGAAAGCTGATGGAAAGTATCTTTCACACCCTCAGGACAACTCAAAGTGCTTCACAGCCAGTGAAATACTTCAGTCAGAGGATCCTAGAATAATGTGTGCTTATGATGCAGAAGGAGGTCGTTCGATTTATTGTCTCCATGCAGGACAAAAACAGACTCTAGATTAATCTCTCTTCCCAGAGTTGGGTGGCACGGTTAGCTCAACGCTATGACAGCGCCAGTGACTCGGGTTCGAATCTGGAGCTGTCTGTAAGGAGTTTGTACGTTCTTCCCAAGACCTGCGTGGATTTCCTCAGAGCTCTCCTGTTGTTAATTTTAGACATACAGCACAGTAACAGGCCCTTTCGTGCCTCCCATTCACACCCAATTGACCTACAACCCCCGGTACGTTTTGAACTGTAGGAGGAAAATGGAGCTCCCAGAGGTTGTAGGTGAATTGGTATGTTCGAGGGGCACAGACTTGAGGGCTGGAAGGGCCCGTTACCATGCTCTGCCTAAATTTAAAACTTAGGATTTTGCAGATTGTGCCACTTCAAGTGATCACCCAAATAATGATAACTTCTGCCTTGACCATTCTTTTCAGCTGTTAATTCCAGACAATATATTCCCCAGGTTCCATCGTTACAGAATCAGACAGCACAAAAATGGGCTCCTACATTCAAGGCCACACTGAGTCAAGCACACATTTTCACCAACCCTACACATTCAATTTTGTTTCTCCCACACTCCCTTCAACTCACCACTAAAGGAAATGACTCCTCTCTGTTCACCTGTGCAGACCTCCCATAATTTTATATTCTTCAGTTGAATCCCCCTCATTTTTTATTCAAGAGAAAGGAACTCCAGCTTTTTCCTATTTTTAACTGAGAAATTTCCTCTAACATTGTATGCTAAACTTTTATTTTGTCTGGCCTATTGTACTCAAGCATAGGATCATAATCAGAATTTGTCCTGAACATGTCACAAAATGTGTTGTTTTGTGGCATCACAGTGCAAACATTTATATAAACCCAACTTACCAAATAAATAAAAATTGCGCAAAGAAAAAAGACAAAGTAAGGCAGTGTCTGTGGTTCATTGTTCATTCAGGAATCCGATGGCGGAGGGGAAGAAGCCATCCTTGTGCTCGTCTTCAGGCTCCTGCACCTTTTTCCCGATGGCAGCAGAGTGAAGAGGGCCCTGAGGATAGAGGCTGCTTTCTTAAGACAGCGCCTCCTGTAGCTGTCATCGATGGAGTGAAGACCGGTGCGGGTGATGTCACAGGCCGAGTTAACAACCCTTTGGATTTTTTACCTTGTCCCGAGGGTTGGCGCTTCCACACAAGACAGTGATGTAACCAGTCAGAATGCTCTCCCTCTACAAGACACTAGTAGAAGTTTCTGAGAATCTTCAGTGATATACCAAATCTCCTCAAACTCCTTTACAAAGTATAGCCATTGGCGAGCCATCTCCACGATTAGATCAAAATGGAGGGTCGAGGACATATTAATTGTTGGTTATCTAATTGGATCAATCTCATCTACTAATAAAGGAAAATAGAAAAAAAAGACCCCCCACCATTCTAATCCTACCCCTCCTACTAAACACGATCACCAATGAATAATATATAAAGAATGGAGTCCTGGCTCCTGGACACTGGACAGGAACCCCCCCCCCCCACTACCCCAGAGCACCCCCTTCTATGTATTCAAATTGTGATAGTCGCCCATAAATGGGCCCCATATCTTTTCAAATTCAATATTGATCTCTTTAATGTTACATCTAATTTTCTCCAAACTGAAGCAAGACATAATATCCTGTACCCATTGCATACGAGTGGGTGCCTGATGATCCAAAGAGCCTTGGATAGGGCCTTGGGTCAATCGCTCAGCCTGATTCTGCTAATGTGACTTACAGCGTATCAACTCTCAAGACTGGACTTGGACAAGCCTTTGGACTCAGATCTACTGCCCGCCTGCCCCAACTAATAATGCCTGTTAATGTCAAGAATTAAATCTACAGGAAGATTACTATAATTATTTCGACAATTCCGTGTGTTTTTCTCTCGAAAAAGGATGTAGCAAAATACATTTTTGCTTGAGGCACGCTAATGCTTCCTGCTGACATAACGAACAATCGTTGACTCGTAGTTTAATTTTTAAACCTGCTTCCTACCAATTCTTAATTTTATTAAAAAAAAGTATTATTCTTACAGAATATGAAATGGTAATTATCCCATGGGTTGATCTTTTCATTTAATGCAAAGAAAATGGTGTTATGTCTTAAATTATATTCAAAGTCTCTAGATAAGCTTTCATTCTTATTTCATGTATCCTAGTTACCCAAATTATTATTAATATTACAAGAATAAATCTGCTCAAAATTAAAAAAGGTTTGTTGCTGTAAAATGTTACCTATATACTGCTAAAATTAATAATATTAATATAACCTGAAATAAAAGAATTTGATCAGTATTTGTTTGTCATTGCTGTTCCTTGTCAAATCCTGTTCGTTTGCCCTCGAAAATAGCTTTTATTTCTGTTTTGGTTTGGGTGTAAAGGCATCTCAGTCAGCACGGATGAGTACAGATATCTAACTCTACACCTCCAGTCAAGTTTATTGTCATCCGATTGCCAAAGTGCAACCTGATGAAACGGCGCTCTGTGTTCCTCAGTGAAAAATGTGCGGACACACCACCAGAGGGAAAAAGAACACATCGGGACAAACGATACATGTTCAGGACAAATATTCAGATAACAAATAAATATTGTGTTGTGAATATGAGAGTCTCGGAGGGTCAGTGTGAGCAGTTCCTTTGGTCGCTCAGCATTCTCGCTGCCCGTGGGAAGAAGCTGTTCCTCAGCCTGGTGGTGCCAGCTCTGATACTCCTGTATCTTTCCAACAGGAGCAGCAGAAAGATGCTGGGTGTAAGGGATCCTCAATGATTTTCTCACCCTCTTTAAATAACGATCCCAATAGATTGTGGGGGAGGGGGCGGGGAATGGGTGTGGAGGGAGAGTTCAATGATCCTCTCTGCCACTCTTATGGTCCTGTGGATTGACCTACAATTTATTTCTCTGCAGCAATCATACCAGGCTATGATGCAGCCGGTCAGGATGCTCTCGATTGAGCTCCTGCAGAAGGTTGACATGATGGTGGCCGGTAGCCTTGCCCGCTTCAGTCTTCTCAGGAAGTGCAGTCTCTGTTGTGCCTTCCTGACGAGTGAGGAGATATTCAGTGTCCACGATAGATTACTGGTTATGTGAACTCCAAGGAACTCTCTCCACCACAGGGTTATTGATGTGTAGTGGAGGCAGGAAGGTAGTATTTTCAATTTAGCAAAACAAGTTTTCTTGCTAATAGTTGGACAACATAACATAGGTACCCAGCCACAGGACAAAGAGTTATTTAAATAAAGACTGCATCCGTACAATAAGTTTTGCTTGAGCCGCGTAGCAATGATTTGTCACAAAAGCCATAGAAACATCTGCCTTAAAAATAACTGCAATAAACTCCATCTGCATGGTTAAAGTACATAATGTAACTGTTATTTAAAAAAAAATCTCTGAAACTTTCTGGTGCCATACATTTTCCCACCATCCATCACTCTATAAACAAGTTGCAAAATAAATCAACATTTAGAATTTTTGAATTTTTTGATATTGAGTTTATTGTTGATCAATGAACAGAGGCCTTGTTGCTTGTCACAGTGAAACAGGGACTCTATTGGGGGGAGGGGGTGAAACAACTCCACTAATATACATTCAAACCCTGTACTTAAATAGAAAATATCAATAATAGTTACTGATAATTAGAGCAAGAAAAAAAAATGAGTTTTAATATTTTTGTGGTGTTGGAGTAGTTTGTGATTAGAGTAGCAAGGGTAAGTTCAAGAGCCTGATAGCTGTCGGGGAGAAAAAAATACCTTTTTGATAGCTGCAGCTGAAAGAGTGACACAGCAGGTCCTCAATGAACATTGTTGATGCATTCTTGGAAAGTGCAATGTCACTAAAAAAAAAACAATTTTGTATTGTGGTAAAAAATGCCACGGGATTTAAATATTTTTTTCTCATCGACGCTAAAACCAAAAGGCATTATTCAAGGTCCTTCTGTATTTGCATCTATGCTCAATTTAAGAGCCTGTCATTTGGGCCGAAAGCAGTTAGCGCAACACTGATCAGGGCCAGGGTTCAAGTCACGTGCTGTCTGTCAGGAATTTGTACGCGAGTTTTCCCTGGGGGCTCCCACACTTCAAAAAGAGACCGGGAGTTGTAGGTCAACTGGGTGGAAGTAGGCGGCACGGGTTTGTGGGCTGAAAGGGCCCGTTACCACACTGTAGGCCTAAATTTAAAAAATTACCACAGCTGCTGAAATTAATCGTGAGCAGGCATCTCTCTTTTTTGGACTGGCTGATGCTACACAGACCAAACAAAAGAACTAGAAACAGCAGGGAAGGGCCACATGCTGATTAAATCCGCTGAATTGATAGACAGAAAACTGAACTTACCCCACCGTGTCCTGCTCAACACTCCGCGTTTTGAACCATAGAAAGCCCACAAGCCAGCTGGAAACTAATACCTGGGCCATGAAAATAATCAAATTGCACATCTGCCATTCAATCTGGGTCACGTCCCGTGATGTTCTGAGGTGTTTTCTGCTTGTGAAACTTGGTTCCGAATGA
Source organism: Narcine bancroftii (assembly GCF_036971445.1). Lineage (NCBI taxonomy): Eukaryota > Metazoa > Chordata > Chondrichthyes > Torpediniformes > Narcinidae > Narcine > Narcine bancroftii. The sequence goes on along the minus strand of NC_091479.1, from coordinate 14,756,263 downwards.
CCTTGAAGCTGCAGAATTTCAGAGAGAAGTGTTCAACATTGTACTTGCATGTTCAGTGGTAACCAGGTGATCAGAGGTTTCTGGTTGGAGAGACACCAACGGTGCCGGTGCTGGAATCTGGAGCAGACAAAAATGTTGCTGGAGGAACTCAGCAGCTCAGCTGGTAATCGTCACGGGTCGAAGCAGAATTGACGTGCGACGGGATGGAGGGTGGTGGGGTTAAGACATGAAGCTTTGACTGGCCTTGTCTACCCATGGATGCTGTTTTGATCTGCTGAGTTCCTCAGGCAATTCTTTCCCTACTCAAAAGTGCCTTGTTGGTTGCGTACTAAAATTTTATCAATGGCGAAGAAGTCGCCATTCCTGTGTTAAAGAAAGGTTCCAAATTCCATGTCTCATATTTGTATATTTCCTTGTGATGTCCATGTTGAATAAGAGGATATTTGATCTTTTCGTTTGAAGCGATCATGTCGGATCGTCAGGGGAAATACAGTGCATTTGGAGCTTTGAAAAGGTGTCACGCATAAGGGTACTAAATAATATGAGAGCCCATGGAATTACAGCCCATGGATAGACCATTAGTTGATTGGTGGAAAACAGAGAGTCAGGATAAAGGAATCCTATCCTGGTTGGCTACTAGTTACCAGAGGTTTGGTGTTAGGGCCACTCATTTTTGCGTTGTATATTGTTACGAGCCCAGAGGACCCCAAAACCCAGCAGCAATAGATATTCACCAGGACAAATGGTTACTTCAACAAAAGTTGCTTTTAATTATCTTTTTTTTTAAACTTTATTTAAAATTTTATGACATGAATAAAATAAAAATTACATTTAAAGAAATAATAAAAAATAAGATAATAAAAATTAGAATACTACATCATTAAACTACACAAATTAACTCCCCCAATAATTATAACACAACATTAATCATCTAATTTAAAATTAGTCCAACCCTCCCCCCAAAATAAAGAGTGAAGAATGAATTAACAATGTTGTAAATAAAATAGAAAAAACCCCACTTACAAAAAAAAGGATAAAACTTAACAATAAAAAAAATTACTAACAACAAAAAAATATCAATACTAAAATAATACCCTTAAACATATATTTAAATCAAACATAATATATGTATTTAACAAATGAAATCCACTTTAAAACTAAGTTCAAACATTAAAATCATATATCAACCACATATCTGTTATACAAAAAATCATAATTAATAATACACAAATACAGAATTTCCATTAATACAGTTTCCTTTATAATTCATTGAGAGAACAAAAACATCCCTTAGAAAAACAATCGGATAAACTTTTTATTCCCTTCCCCTCCCCTTATATAAAAAAAGAAAAAAAAAGAAAAAAAAGTTCAAACTCATAAAATTCTCCATATTCTTCATTTATAACATCTTCAAAATTCTCTATCGAAATTAATTTGTACTTAGTTTTCTTCTTTTTCTTCTTATCACCTTTCCCCTCATCTAATTCAACATCCTCAATTTTTGACTGATTATCTTCTGTGACATCATCCTCTTAAAAAAGAAAGAGAAAAGAAAACCCCCCCACCAAAAAAAGAGAGAAGAAAAAGGAGAGAAAAAACCCTCCTAATTCCCTCTCAATTACAATCAGAAAACAAAAAGAGTTTAAAAAAATTTATTTATTTAAAAAAAATAATTAAAAAAACCTTCACTTCTTAACCCGAAAATTAAAAAGAAAAAAAAGACAGGTTGGAGGTCACGACTACCTCCTCCTGTTTAAACCGCCCAAAGCGGTAACTCCCCCAAAATATTGGGTGTGAGATAACTCACAGCTAGCTGATTACTTCTGGAAACTAGTGCCCACCCAGTTCCCTCTCCCAACTCCCATTTCATTAAACTATCATCATTATTTAAACTATTTAAACTCTTCACAAAAAAAAATAAAAGATTTATTTTTTTAAATCAACATTACCACTTCGGTCACCATTGCTTCCATTTCTTTTAAAAATCTGGATCCCACCTTACATCTCTACTCTCTTTAGAGACCTTGAAGGACTACATCGTTCCTAAAACTGCATGATTGGTAAAGACTGAGCAAAGTCCATAGCTTCTTTAGGATTGTCAAAGAACTTTGGCTGATTTCCATCCTAAAAAATCTTCAGTACCGCAGAATACCTGAATGTTGCCTCATGTCTTTTTTTCCACAACCGTTCTTTCACAGAATTAAATTTGCGTCATTGAAACATAATTTCTTGACTCAAATCTTGATAGAAGAAAACAGGATTATTCTGAACCATCAAAGGAGATCTATTTTGCTGGGCATTTCTAATAGCCGTACGTAAAATTGTCTCTCTGTCACAATAGTTTAAACAACGCATCAGAACAGGTCTTGGATTCTGTCCTGAAAAAGATTTTCTTCTTAAAACTTTATAAGCACGTTCCAGTATTAAACCTTCAGGGAATTTATCCTGTCCTAACACTCGTGGAATCCATTCAGTAAAAAATTTTCTTGGATCTGGTCCTTCTATGCCTTCTGGCAAACCAACAATTTTCACATTGTTCCGTCTAAATTGATTCTCCAAATAATCAACCTTTTTTGCTAAATTTTTATTTTGGATCTGCAATGTTTCAATGATTCTATTTTCATCTTGCAGTTGATCCTGTGCATCGACTAAACCTTGATCACTCATTTCAAATCTTTCAATGGTTTCAAGCTTAAAAGCTCCATTAATGGCTTCCGCCACCGCATTAATCTTGGAAATAAACAGGTTCACAAAATTAGCTAAATGACTCGATACAGAATATATCTTATCTTCAAGATCCTTAACAGACATTTCAACAGAAGTAGATTCAGGCATAATGGGGTCTTGCTGTTCCTTAGAGACCACGGGATCTTCTGTCCCTTCCCTTAATTTAGTATCTTTTCTAGCAGTTTGATTTCGTATAAAAATCCCTCTCAAAGTCCCCCCAGCAATGCCAGGAGACTGAAGATCAGAGTTATCTTTAAGCCAAATCTCTTTAATCATCTTCACTGAATCGATATCTGGAAAAACCGTTGTAATTGAAGATGCATTTTGCAGCGCCACCACTGTAGCAGTCGAATGACAGCTCTTTAACTCTCCAGCTGGTGGCGCTCCAGCTGATTCAACTGTCAAAGTTTGAGTAACAGCACTCACAGTGGCCGTTGTGTGAAACACTGGCACCCGTCCAGCCCCTTGTTCTGAAAGCTGTTGAGTGCGACCTTCAGAGAGCCTCACCGACTTAAAACGAAGCTTCAATGCCGAACTCTGCACGTCCTCCTCTGGATCCATTCTACGCTGAGTCCTGGCTTCTTGTAAACAAGTAGGCTCAGATAATTTCGGAAAATGTAGTTTTTTAACAGTCTGTTGATGTTTTCTTTTACCTTTTTTTGCAGATAAACCATTAGGCACTAATCCAGCACCTCATTATTTATAAACTTTTAAAAGAACTTTAACGGGCACTTAAAGACAAAACAATAAATCAGAGTCAGGAGAGGTGTGGAAGGCACGTCTGTTCCCTACGCCATCTTGCCACGCCCCCTTTTAATTATCTTTAAGCATGAAAACAGAATCACGCTTTAACTTATCATTATTGACTTAACTAACCTAACTTGACCCCTCCCCCCCTTCTAATTCTAAGGGCATGTGTAAGTTCAGAAAAGTTATTTGATTCACAGTCCAATCTCCCTTCTCACTCCTCCATGTTCACTGGTTGCAGGCAATTCTTATACTGTGCACCGAATTTAACATTTATAAACTTCACCAGATATAATATATTTTATTTTTAATTACACTGGACAACAAAGATTTTGCTTCCTGAACACTTTTGGATGTATTTTAGGGAATTTAGACTGCTGATCACAAGAATCACCTGAAAATGATCCTATCACATACCATTTTATAGTTACAATGCATTTTGTGATTTCCCGTCATATTTTGTCAACTCGTCTGTTGCCCACAAAGCAAGCTGTTTTGGTCAGTCCAAGCCTGCCTGGGTATGCACTCAGTGCAGGGGCTATGCAAAGGTTGTCTTAGGCCTGGGCGTGTTTAATCAGGATAGATGCAGACAGGCCATAAAAGCAGCTCACATATACAGATGCTGTTCATTACATTGATATAGATCAAATGCATGTTGATGCACAGGTTCATCAGACAACAGCATAGTGAGTGGACTTAACAATAGCATTGATTGTCTTCAGGAAGATTCAGTACAGCAGAAATGCCTCGTCAATTTTGCAACAGCTGCGATACATTCTTTTACATTTGTGGCGAGTATACACTTAATGCTAAATTCAATAAAGGTTAATTTAATGTTTCTCCAACGCCCCTGAATATATCTATCATAATCCCCTTTTTCTTTCAGGATGCAAACTTTTGGGAAAAAAAGTTATTGTCCAGTGTTATTTCCATTGATTTGTATAGTTTGAAATGACTGTCAGATGCATTTAAAACATGTTAAAATGCCTTTGGCAGCTGTCAAGGTGCTCTGGAGGCTTAGCCTTGGGTTATGATACCTGAGGCTGTCTTGCGGCTTGGATCCTGCTCTGCCTCTCAAATATGTCGTTACAACTTGTCTGGACAAGCTGATCCTGGGATGGAGAGACAGACCCATGCAGTGGGAGCTGGGGCAGGAAAGTGCAACCGTTGCAATACCAACTTCCAGTTTATGCTTTCCTTTGGGGGGGGGGCAAGAGAACAGAAAAAGGACAGCAATTCTTTTTTAAAGTACGAAACCCGAATCTGGAACGGACGTGGATTGAACCTGGCGCTGACTGTAAGGAATTTGTATGTTCTCCCCACGTCTGCGTGGGCTTTCTCCGGGCGCTCTGGTTTCTTCCTACCCTTCATACGGGGTTTGTACGTTGATTGAATTATTTGGGCGGCACGGGATTGCGGGCCAGAAGGTCCTGTTAATGTGGTGTATGACTAAATTTTTAAAGAAATGTTAAAAACAGGAAATTTTGACTGTGCAGAGCAGATTAGCTAATATCAGAAAGGCCAGAAAGGTTACCAATGTTTGAATTGAATATTTTATCAGAATAAACCTTGGATGAATAGACTTGACAAAAAAATACTGATTAAATGTTCCACTTAAGCCTCTTTAGCTTGATTGCAGTGAAATACACTCTCTAGGTTTATGAATAAATATCAGTTGATAGTCACTAATCCCAAGGGAGTCCTGCTTTCTCAGAAACCTCCTTGACTGACTGCAGATTCAAAAATCTCTCTCTTTCGGGACTATCTGTAGGTAAAATAAATGATGCTTCCAAACAAATTCGCTGATCCCAATCCATTGCTTACTTTGCAGTCTAATTTTGCAATGTTGAGATTTTTTTGGTGATTCTCTCTGTTTTGCACACACTCTATTTGCAGGGATGTGCTCTATTGACTTAGGCAGTGCTGTAATTAAAGGGGCTTCCCTCGACTTAAAGGGGGGGGGGCGCTGTGATATTATTTGGGGTATTCTCCCATTTATTCACAGGCAATTACAGGGGTGTGTTGTATTTATAAGGCGTTGCTCTGTTCATGGGGACTGCGGTGTAATTAAAGTGACTTCCCTGTATTTAAAGGGAGCCTGTGCTCCTCCTGCCTTTCCCCCTGCTGTTTTATTTGGGCTCTCATCTGCTTTATACCTTGACGAAGGGCTCAGGCCTGAAATGTTGGCTATGTCTCTTTGACCTGCCATGTTTGACCAGCATTTTTGTGTGTTAAAATACACTCACAGCATCTGCAGACTTTCTAGTTTCACTCCTTTATATAAACTCTTAGCTTCAAAGAGGCTGAGGGGGAATGATAGGCTTTAAATATACAGAAGAACCTTGCTGGCCCAGATCCAGGTATAGGAATGGAGGGAAAGGAGAGGTGGCTCAACTTTTATGGCCCAAGGCCACGGGGGAGGAGACATAGCGTATGAGTGGGCAGGCCAGCTCCATATATACAGGAACCAACAATCACTATATACAATGTAGGAAACATATCACCACACAGGGCAAGCCTTCCGTGAAATTGTCACACCATAGACTGTAAACTACTGAACAGCTTTATTGAATGCTAAACACTTCAATCAAGAGAGACCGTTCCAAAAAACCTGTCGGTCTGGAAATCGCGCGCACAAAGGCACTCGCTCGCTCTCGCTCTGACTCACACCAACTACACCATCTTTCTACTCCAAGCCTGCTCCAATCTTGAATACGATCATTGTTCTGCCTCAGAACTCTTCTGTGTCAATTTCCCACAGCCTTGATTCCCCCCAAGCCATTTTTTAAAAAATAATTCCTTTTTAAAACAACTCCAGCAATCAAGCCAACGATCTGGGCCAGAGAATTCCAAACATGCACCTTCATTTGCGAAAAGAAATACGAGCAGTCTAGTTAGCGCCACGCTGTTTCAGCGCCAGCGACCTGTGTTCAAATTTGACACTGACTAGGGAGTTTGTACTTTCGTCCTATGCCTGCGTGGGTTTTATTCTATCCTTCAAAAATGTAACTGGTGTATTTGGACAGCACAGGCTCATGGACCGGAAGGGCCTGTTACCGTGATGTATGTCTCAATTTTTAAAAATAAATAAATCGTATGTGTAGTCAGTTTTAAACAATCATCATTAATTACGTCCTCTCGCTCAAGACTCTGCCACAAGTGGAATCATCTCCAGGGACGAATTTTCAAGCAATTACGCTTCCATCAAATACCTTACTTAATTAGACCATTTTCAGACTTTAACAAAGGCTAAAGTCACTCCCATAATAACTTCCCATATAAAGCTGAGCAGTGACTGTCACAGCTGGATTTTTGGACCAGATTCTGAACCCAGCTGGTGGATGAGGGCCAAACAGAAAATTCCTGTGATGCTTCCAGCAGGGATCCTGGACAGCCTAAGCTCCTGAGCCTTGTTAGGTGTTCCACATGATCGCACACCTCTCAATACCTGCACATTGTTTCTATTCTTAGGAAGGATGAGAGCTTTGCAGGTCAGCCTGCCATTTATATGCATCTCTCTTGTCTCATCTCCAATATTCAATGTCTCAGCCAATGAAGACAAGCATACCAAATCCTTTTATTTAACTATATGCATCTTCGGTGTCAGTTTCAGCTATGTTTTTAAACCCCCCAATTTTCACTGTACATTGATGGACCCTGCCATTTGCTCTTTATTTTTTTTAAAATCAGGATTTATTTTCATGAAGTAAAAACGCAATGCTGGAGAAACTCAGCGCGTCAAACTGTATTTTACGTAGCAAAGATAAAGTTACAGGTCGTACCCGACTTATTACCATAATGGGGGAAATCGCAGGATTGGTTGTAACTCGGTTTGGTCGTAAGTCGGGGAACGGAGATCTCAGGCTGCCAACAGGGAGCGGGTCCTTGGGTTGCCGACAGGGAAGGGGGACTTCAGGCTGCCACGGGAACGGGGGATTGCTGTATACAATACTTTTAATACAAAATATGAACTTGAACAGTCGTTTTAATGAAGATTTAAAAACAATTTGGTCGTATGTGCGGGTGGACGCGACTCACATAGATCGGAAGTTGAGGACTACCGTACATAACCGATATTTCAGATGTTTGACTGTATTTAGTTCGCTCCTTGATGAGGGGCTCAGGCCCAACACGTTGGTTATGCATCTTTATCTTTGTTACAATACATGGTATGAACAACAAAAATAAAGGTGACTTGACTAAAGAACGCTGTTTGACCAGCTGAGGTTCTCCAGCGTTGTGTTTTAATTTCAATCACGGTGTCTGCAGATTTCTGTGTTTTATCTCTTTATTATCATGAACATGTATCACAGAATTTATTGTATTGCAGCAGGATTTCAAATGGAAAAATTGCTCTAAATTACATTTACAAAAATTAAATTAATTCGTGCAAAAGAAGCGAAATATGAAGTAGTGTCTGTGGTTCACTGTCCATTCAGAAATGGGGAAGGAGTTGTTTTCCTGCCGTTGGGGTGGTCATCTTCATGCTCCTGTACCTTCTTCCTGATGGTAGCAGTGAGAAGTCAAGTTTAATGTCGTCTTACTGTACAAGTGTAACCTGACAAAACAGTGTTCTCCAGTCCTTGGTTAAAACACACAAGCACACAACCAGTCATAACTCACACACAGATAAATAATGTATATGCAGGACAAGTATTAATATATACAAAAAAAATATATTGTTTCATGAATATGAGGGTCTCAGATGGTCAGTGTGAGGAGTTCCTTTGGTCGTTCTGCATTCTCACTGCTGGTGGGAAGAAGCTGTTCCTCAGCCTGGTGGTGCTGGCTCTGATCCTCCTAATGGGAGCACCTGAAAGGACTGGAAGGGGTCCTCAATTATTTTTGCATGGCCTCTTCCGTCAACAACCCCAGTAGACCACATTGATGGATGGAAGGAAGACTTCAGTGATCCTCTCTGTCTGTGGATTGACTGCCAAAGAGGGCATAGCCTGGATGGTGAGGGTCCTTGATACAGACAGCTTTCTTGAGATGCCACTTCTTGCCGATGTCCTTAATTGAGAGAAGGTGAATGCACATGATGAGATTGGTCGAGTTTAGAACTCTGTAGCCCCTTCCTGTCCTACGCATTGGCACCTGTATACCAGACGGTGATGCAACCAGTCAGAATGCGCTCCACCGCACTCCTGTAGAAATTTGCAGAGTCCAAAAAGAAGTAGTAAAACACGAAGATCTACAGACATGGTGGTTGAAGTAAAAACGCAAAACTGGAGAAACTCAGCAAATCAAGGTATAGCAAATGTAAAAATACATAACCAACGCTTCGGGCTTGAACCCTTCATCAAGTTATGGAAAAATGTTGGCAGGCATCCAAACAAAAGAGTAAGGGGGAGGGGTGGTTGCGAAGGCAAGCGGTGATAGATGGAGAAGGGAGAGAGAGGACAGCAGCAATCAAAGGGATGGCTGGGTGAAGGGAGGGAGGGAGGAGAACTAGAAAGGGGGAGGGGAAGAGGAGAGTATAGTCACTGGAATTGCAGTGGACACGAAATAACCACACAAGGCAGTTCTAGAGTTAATCAAACAGATTTACTCTTCTTCAGCAAGCCAGAATTGCGCCCTCGACACACACAGATGTCACGTGGCGGGGTCAATGCCTCCTGGGAGTTGTAGTGGTGTGGGGAGTCCGTGCTGTTTTCAAACCCGGTGGCTGGTACTGCAATAGCCCCGCGCTCTAACCAAATAAAGGTCGCTGAATGGAATTTATTTCCTTTGGTGTTTGTGGGAGGAGGAAGGGGTGCAGGGGATGGTATATAGTGGAGGTCATAGAAAAGAAAGCCTTAAAATTTAGAACCGGGACTGGTCAGGAAAGGAATCCCTTCCACAGAGGGCAGTAGCATTTGAGAATTCCCTCTCTAAATAGTATTAGGGCTCAATGTTGTTAGAAAATTTGATTTGAGTTTGATAGATTTTTGTCGGAATAGGGAAATGGAACTGATGTGAAGTTAAGAAACTAATCAACTGAGATGTAAAAATAGCAAAGCAAGATTGAATAGCAGATTGGCCAACTCTTATTCCAATATTTAAATACAATATTTAAATATTAAATATTTAATTTACATTTAAGCAGCTTGATCAATCCACCAGGACTTCCTTTTAAATTGAACTGTGACAAATAGAACTTTAAACCCCCCCCCCACAACTCCCCTCATTTTTTAAAATACTTTAAAAGCTTTGTATAAATGCAAATCTTTGCAGTAGGACCTGATCTGTGAAGTCACCATCAAACAAGTGAGAAAAAGAAATTGACAAGGTTGCAGAAAGATTTTTAATGAAATGTCCTTGGTTGTTTTCACAGTTGGTATGAATAGTAAGAACTCCGATTCACCGCTCTTGCTGTTATTAAGAGTAAACAGGGTGGATTAAACATTTAATGTTTAAATTTAAATTTAGGTAAACAGGCCCTTCCGGCCCATGAGCCAGTGGTGCCCAATTAGCCTACGGCCCCGGTATGTTTTGAAGAGTGAAGGGAACCAGACACCTGGAGGAAACCCGCGCAGGTCACGGGGAGAATGTAGAAACTCCTTAAAGACAGCGCTGGATTCGAACCCTGGCGGCTGATGCCGTAATAGTGTTGCACTAACCGCTATGCCAACCGTGCTGACCTATTTGAATGAATGATGGGGAATTCATGCCCATTGTGGATGTAAAGAGCTCCAGGCTATTCTGAAATTCAGCAAACATGCTGAAAGTTGGACATCATGGCTTAAGAACCCTTTGACCCCCCCCCCCCCCAGAAAGATATCTAAAATCAACAGTTGCTTCAAGGCTGCACCACTGGGAAATGTCCGAGGCACACAATGTAAAATTCTTCACAGTTGTCAGAGGCAAGAAATAATACGACAGTCCTCATCGACTTTTGTTTTGGCCTCATCATTTAATTTTTATGTTCAATTAGAATAAGTTTACTTGAGAAATTTAGTTTTGGTTCTTCATTTATTGGATTGATAAAGGCTTTATATAATAGCCCGAAGGCTAGAATTGCTGTTAATGGCCAAATTGCAGAATCTTTTAGTTTGACAAGATCTACTAGACAAGGATGTCCGTTGTCACCTGCTTTATTTGCTATAGTTATTGAACCTTTAGCACAATTAATATGTCAAAATGAAAATGTTAAAGATATGAGAGTTCTGAATGAGGAATTAAAGATTAATTTATATGCTGATAATGTTTTATTATATTTGGTTGATCCGGATATTTCTTTACCTGCAATTCAAGAATGTTTAGAAATTTATGACCAATTATCTGGTTATAAAGTAAATTGGGCTAAAAGTGAAATTTTGCCAATTTGTAAAGGTGATTATTCAGTATATAAAAATATTACAAATTTGAAGTGGACTACACAAATTAAATATTTAGGAATTAATGTTAATACGAAATTTCAAGAATTATACTCAATTAATTATCTTCCTTTAATAAAAAGGATTAAATTAGATTTGATTAGGTGGACGGATCTACCTTTGGGTTTACTAGGGAGGATTAATACCATAAAAATGAATATTTTTCCTAGAATACAATATCTGTTTCAATCAATTCCTTATTTTTAAAAAAAAAAGTTTTTTAAAGGACTTATATAAAGAGATTAGAGAATTCTTATGGAAGGGAAAATTTCCGAGAGTAGCAATGAGAAAATTGATGTCGGATTTTCAATTTGGAGGTTTAAGATTACCGAATTTTCAGCATTATTACGAAGCAGCTCAATTTAAATTTCTTACTGCATTAATGAATATGGACGACCCACCTAGTTGGGTAAAGATAGAAATGGCGGTTATTTTAGAAAAATTTCCTCATGAGTTTTTGTTTTGATGGAATAAAAATTTACTACGAACTTACGATGTGCCAATATTGAAACATTTATTGAATTTATGGACAAGTAAACTTAAAAAATTGGGACTTAAAAATATATATTCTGGAAGATTGCCATTATATAATAATCGACTTGTTCCTTTTACCGTCTCCAATGCCACTTTGAAACAATGGGAAAAGAAGGGAATAAAAAATTTATCTGATTGTTTTTCTGAGGGTTGTTTTTGTTCCTTTGATGAATTACAAAGGAAATATGGTATTAGTGGAAATTCTATATTTATATATTATCAATTAAGATCTTTTGTAAAACAGTTATGTGGTCGACATATGATTTTATTACCTGAATCTAGTTTTGAAGAATATGTACTTTCAATACCAAAAAAAGGATATATATCTGATTTGTATTGTATTTTACAAGAAATTGATAGTAAAAAAGAGTGGGATAAAGATAAGTTGAAATGGGAAAAAGATTTAGGTCATAAAATAGCTGAAGAAGCTTGGATGGAAATTCGTCAGAATAGTATTCGGAAATTAATTAATGCTAGACTAGCGATGATTAATTATAATTTTATTCATCAGCTATATTTAACGCCGGAGAAATTAAAAAAAAATTGGTCTTAGTAAGTTGGATTCTTGTTTTTGATGTGATCAGACGGCCAATACTTTTTTGCATACTGTTTGGTTTTGTGATCGATTGCAACAGTTTTGGAAAGGTATTCAATCTATTTTTAATAGTTTATATAATATCCATCTTGTATTAGATCCCGATATATTTTTATTAGGGAACATGCAATCATTAATTGATTTAGGTTTAGAGGATTATCAGATTTCCTTTATCTATTTAGCTTTAGTCGTGGCTAAGAAATGTATAGCACTTACTTGGAAAGATAAAAATATGCTAACTTTAGATAAGTGGTATTTGGAGATGAAATTTTGTTTGACTATGGAAAGGATATCTTTTTCATTTCAGGATAAGCTGTCTTTTTATAAGTTAAAGTGGACTCCGTTTGCTAATTATATGCATTTAAGTTTGATTTAAATATATGTTTAAGTGTGATATTTTAGTATTGATAAAAAAAATTTTTTGTTGTTAGAATTTTTTTTAGGTTAAGTTTTATTTCTTTTTTTGTAAGTGGGTATTTTTTTTTCCATATATAATATTGTTAATTTTATTAACTCTTCACTCTTTATTTTGGGGGGGAGGGTTGGACTAATTTTAAGTTAGATTACTAATATTGTGTTAGAATTAACGGGGGGGGGGGGTTATTTTGTGTAGTTTTCCGATGTAATATTGTAATCATACCATTTTAATTTTTTTATTTTTCTTTAAATGTAATTCTCTATTGTATTCATGTTATAAAATTTTAAATAAAGTCTTCAAAAAAAAAATTAGAGTAAGTTGATTTGTTCCCAAAATTCTTTTAGTTTTGGGAACGTATGAATCAAAGAGGTCTCAAAAATTCATCACATAGTGGATCAACATCAGAATGAAGTATTATTAATCAGATCAAGTCTTTGTCTGGAACTCATGTATTTATCAGAGATTCTTAGGATTAAGTTGGAATTGGTTTGTTTGGTGATTCTCAAGTGGAGAATATTTCCTCGAACTTAGTTCAACAAAGATTAGCAGCTTTTACTTAATTGATAGCCAAAACTAGCAATTTTGATGAAATGGAAAGACAGCTTAGCCCCAACTCGTATGCTTTGGATACAGGATTTTATGTCTTGCTTGAGTTTGGAGAAAATTAAATGTCAACATTAAAGAGATCAAGATTGAATGTGACAAGATATGGGCGACTATCGACATGGGAGATGGTTTTCTGTCCGACATCTGGGAGCCGAGACTCGATTCTTTACACATTATTCGTTAGTGACCGTGTTTAGTGGAGGGGTAGGATTAGAATCGGGGGGGGGGGGGCTTATCTTCTTCTAAATTTTCCATTATAAGTAAAGTCCATATGAATAGGTCATAATATTAAAATATGAGGCAAAACTTACATCAGGGAATTTCTACTTTATTTAAGCATTGTGCACAAGACCACGTATAAATCACTTACAATTCATATTGCATCACATTAAAGTGATGTAACTAATATATAACATCATATTTCTCTCTACCAAATCAATAATATATTTTAAAAAGTACAGGTTGATTTTTGTGGGTGCAAATTAATGATCTTAACATGAAATCATTTCCTTCCTCTTAAAGTGGTCAATATTTGCCATTTTCTCAACAGTAATTTGTGATTTGGCTTCTTTCTTGTCCTTCGCAAATAATATTGAAGATCGGATCAACTAAAAGGGTTGTCTCTTTGCCTGCAGAGTTAATTTTTTTTAAATGTAGGCATACAGCACGGTGACAAGCCATTTTGGTGAAAGAGTCCATGCTGTCCAATTAACCTACACCCCCGCCACAGACAGCACATGATTCGCACCCCGGTTCCAATCACTGGTGCTGTAAAGGCGTCGCCCTAACCGCTATGCAAACCATGCTGCCCATAAGTTCTCAGGTTTCCCACAGAAAGTTGTGTCCTTCGGAGTGCTTCATTGCAGCTAGTTACTTGGTTTACATTGGCTTCAGTTTGATGATAGTCTCATAACCTCAGCAAGAATCTTCAAAATTTTTCTATCAAGTTATGTTTTTAAGATGTAACCTCTGAAGGAGCTCCGTTAGAGGGGAGGTCCTCCCAATGTTGACGTAGAAATGGCAAACTATTTCCAATTTAGCCTGCTGTATGACTTGGCTGGAAAACTGCAGGCACTAAAAAGGTGACTATTTTATAAAACAGTTGATATGGTCCATTGGATATAATGATAGTTTTACAGCAGAGAAAATAGGCCCTTCAGCCCAACATCTATGCTAACCGTGCTGGCCACTTTTGCTTTTGATGCTCTAAACCAGTGGTTTTCAAACTGCCTCCCTAAACTCACATTCCACCTAAGAAATCCCTATCCCATAAGTGCTCTGTGATTACTAAGGGATTGCTTAAGGTGGTGTGTGAGTGGGGAAAGAAAAGTTTGAAAGCCACTGTTTTAATCGTACCTCATTGACTCGTTATGTGCACGGCTTCAGAGCTCCAAAGGAAATGGGCCAATGACAATTTTTCTCATTTCAGTAACAATTGGGTCCGGAGCAGCGATTGTCAACCTTCCCTTCCCACTCACATTCCACCTCAAGCAATCCCAGAGCACCGATGGCATAGGGATTACTTGAAGTGGGATGTGAGTTTAGGGGGGCAGTTTGAAAACCACTGCTCTGAACCATTCCTCAGAATTTATTATCATGAACATATCAAGAAATTCGTTGTTTTGCGGTAGCATCGCAGAACAAACATTATATAAACCATCTTACAAATTAAATAAAAATAGTGCAAGAGAAAAATCAAAGTGAGGCAGCGTCTCTGGTTCATTTGTTCATTCAGGAATCTGATGACAGAGGGGAATAAGCTGCCCTTGCGCTGTTGAATGCTCGTCTTCAGGTTTCTGTACCTTTTTTCTCAATGGTAGCAGAGTGAAGAGGGCGTGTCCTGGGTGGTGGGGGACCACTGAGGACAGAGGCTACTTTCTTAAGACACTGCCTCTTGTGCATGTCCTCGATAGAGTGAAGACTGGTGCCCGAGATGTCGCAGGCCGAGTTAACAACCCTCTGGAGTTTATTCTTGTCCTTGAGATTTGGCGCCTCCTTACTAGAGAGTGATGCGACCAGCCAAATGCAGATTATAGGAAAACTCTAATTTTCAGAGAGTTCCAACTTAGAGCTCCTGTCAAGCCCCATGTCACCAATATAACATTTAGGAAACATTTGAGCAGGTACATGGTTGGGAGGGGTATGGAGGTGCCAACTTGTTTCCTGCACTAAGTGGATGATGCTTGAGAAACTCTCTTGATCTTCCTTTTTGCAGAGGTACATTGTGGAAAGGGTAAAGATGACTCAGGAAGAGTAGTTGGGGTATTTGTTCTGCATATTTTGTTTTATAATAGCACCAGGTGCTGCATTTTGCAGAATAATCAAAACACCACTATAAAGCTGTAGGTCAAAGATATTGGCAAGGGGCATGAATACAATTAACTATGTGCAAGACCAGAATCATTGTCGTCTGTGCAAAATTTGGCATCCTGCAATTAATCATTACATAATGTCAGGAGAAAATAAAGGATGAGAAAAGGTCATCTAAGGTATTGTCTATGCTCCCTTCTGGACAAGGGTAGCTTACTGGTGGTCTTAATCTCTTGAGGAAGATGAAAAGTTGCATCACTCTGGTATGGAGTGATAGCTAATGAGATTTTAAAAAGTACTCCGATAGAGAAGTACTTAGTGGGAAAGGAAAGTATTGACATTAAAGGACAATGGAATAATGGAATGACTTGCTCCGCAAGGTGTGCTTTTTACCATAAGATGATACCATAGAATATCACAGTCCCCTTTGGTCTTCTAGTCTGTGCTAAACTATTATTCTGCATTGTCCCACTGACCTGCACCTGGTCCATAGGTCTCCATACCTCTCCCAACCATGTACTTGTCCAAATGTTTCTTAAATGTTAAAATTGACCCTGTATTCACCAATTTAGCTGGCAGCTCGTTTGACACTCCCACTACTCTGCGCGAAAAAGTCCCCCCCCCCTCAACTTTTCCGCTTAACCCATGTCCTCCCGTTTGTATCTCACTTAAACTCAGTGTAAAATAATATTACTTTAGAAGTATAGATTCAATTTATTGTCATGTAATAAAGTCAGTGCAACAATGCCCGGGATTTGTTTTCATCTGCCACAACGCAGTTAGACTCACCATTGGCAGAAATTGCCAGAAGCGCCCCTTGCAGTCAGAGAAAGAGAAGCAAAAGAGAGAGTCACCAAGTGTGTAGATTCACCAGAAAATAAATGGTTAACTGATTTGTAACCTTGGACCATGGTGTGTTACTCCTTGCATTCTGCACCAGGAAGCAGGACAATGTGCAGATGGACGAGAAGACCACCAAGGATCAAAGGATACAACAAGGGTGATGCTGGAGGTCGTCTTCCGAAGGAGAAAGGACTGTTCAAGGCCTTTGGGATCATAGAACAATAGTGGATTGGAGAAACCCTAGAACCGCAGATTCCGGAATCTTGAACAGACAATAGAGGGACTCGACAGGTCAGGTAGCATCCATGGGTAGAAATGGTAAGTCAACCTTCCAGGTCAGGCCCCTTTATTTAGACTATGATGTGATGGATTAGTTCTTCTGTTGACAAGTTATTAACAGTGAAGCATATCCATCAGATAAGGTAAGTCCCAAAGTATTACAATCATGCATTGCTTAATGTTCTGTGAAAAAGGGCATTATGGGACTTGGACATTGTGCAAACACCGTATTATGTACTAGCAAGATGTATGTACTATAGGTTATATATGTCTTTGGCTTGGCTTCGCGGACAAAGATTTATGGAGGGGGTAAAAAGTCCACGTCAGCTGCAGGCTCGTTTGTGGCTGACAAGTCCGATGCGGGACAGGCAGACACGATTGCAGCGGTTGCAAGGGAAAATTGGTGGGTTGGGGTTGGGTGTTGGGTTTTTCCTCCTTTGCCTTTTGTCAGTGAGGTGGGCTCTGCGGTCTTCTTCAAAGGAGGTTGCTGCCCGCCAAACTGTGAGGCGCCAAGATGCACGGTTTGAGGCGTTATCAGCCCACTGGCGGTGGTCAATGGGGCAGGCACCAAGAGATTTCTTTAGGCAGTCCTTGTACCTTTTCTTTGGTGCACCTCTGTCACGGTGGCCAGTGGAGAGCTCGCCATATAACATGATCTTGGGAAGGCGATGGTCCTCCATTCTGGAGACGTGACCCATCCAGCGCAGCTGGATCTTCAGCAACGTGGACTCGATGCTGTCGACCTCTGCCATCTCGAGTACTTCGACGTTAGGGGTGTAAGCGCTCCAATGGATGTTGAGGATGGAGCGGAGACAACGCTGGTGGAAGCGTTCTAGGAGCCGTAGGTGGTGCCAGTAGAGGACCCATGATTCGGAGCCGAACAGGAGTGTGGGTATGACAACGGCTCTGTATACGCTTATCTTTGTGAGGTTTTTCAGTTGGTTGTTTTTCCAGACTCTTTTGTGTAGTCTTCCAAAGGCGCTATTTGCCTTGGCGAGTCTGTTGTCTATCTCATTGTCGATCCTTGCATCTGATGAAATGGTGCAGCCGAGATAGGTAAACTGGTTGACCGTTTTGAGTTTTGTGTGCCCGATGGAGATGTGGGGGGGCTGGTAGTCATGGTGGGGAGCTGGCTGATGGAGGACCTCAGTTTTCTTCAGGCTGACTTCCAGGCCAAACATTTTGGCAGTTTCCGCAAAGCAGGACGTCAAGCGCTGAAGAGCTGGCTCTGAATGGGCAACTAATGGGTTATATATGTACTGTACCATTATATGCCCGGCAGCACACCATTTTGTATACAAGAAGCTGTTGCATTTGCTATGTCCGGTTACATCCACTATGTTCCGTTCTCTGATCGGGATTTCTGAACTCTATTATAACCTTATGGGGCCACGAACGTATATTCAGTCAGGCATTGCGTGAAAGGACATTATGCCGCACATATATAGAGTAAATGGAAAATGGAACTATTCGCTGCAAGCAGACCCTGAAGAGGGGATTAAATAGTTTATTGAAAAAGAGGGATGTTATTGACATAATCAAGGAGAAAGGGATTAAAACTTGAATGTCTGCAATTTAGCCTGTGACATAACTTTGAGCTAAAGGCAAAATACTGTATACCCTTTCCATGTTCAGGTGAGACAAGTCTAGAAGATCAGGTCCTGCGGATTTAAGAGGCTGAATGTAGAAGGAGGAAATCTTAGGTTTTTTTTGCTTTTGAGAGAGTATAAATGTGAAATGCTAGAGGTGGCACTGTTTTAAAAGGGATACAGTTCTATTTTGTACTCTACTCTTGCTCTATCTGGCCAGTTGTCTTACAGAGACGACTGGGTTAAAATCAAGCACCGTCTATCAGGAGCTTGTACATTCTCCCTGGGCTGCATGGGTTTCATCTGGATGCTCTGGTTTCTTCCCACTGTCCAAAATGTATGGGTATTGTAGGTTATTCAGTGTGTTTGGATGGCATGGGCTCGTGATCTGGAAGGGCCTGTTACTGTATCGCATGTCTAATTTATAGAACCATATAGTTCTACAACATGGAAATAGGCTCATGCTAGATGTCAGAATGAAATCACAAAAATCTGTGGTTGAAGTAAAAACACAAAATGCTGGAGAAAATGAGGAGTCAAACAATGTCCTTTATGGAGCAAAGGTAAAAATACATATTCGACGTTTCGGGCTTGAGCCCTTCATCAGAGAATGCCGGGAGGCATCGGAACAAAAAGGTGGGGGGGAGGGGGAGGGGAAAAGGCAGGAAATAATAGGTGGAGAAAAGGAGGGACAGCCGCAATGAAGGGGAGGAGGGAAGGTGGGTAAGGGGTAAGGGAAGGGAGAACTGGAAAGGCAGGAAAGAGGGAGGGGAAAGAAAGGAGCGGAGGTTTAGTAGAAAGCAGAAAGTCAATGTTAACGCCATCTGGCTGGAGTGTTCCCAGATGGAAAATAAGGTGGTGTTCCTCCAGACTGCGGGTGGTCAGGGTGGGATTGTACATAAGGCCATGGACTTGGGAGTGTGACTCAGAATTGAAAGGGTTGGCTACTGGGAGGTAGCTGTTGTTACGGACTGAGATGAGGTGCTCATGCTAGATGTCTCCTCACATGAATCCTTGGACATGGCGCTGGTTTTGGCAGTCAATCAAGCTACACCCATTTATACATGTTCAGCCCATAACCCTCCAAACCTTTCCTATCCATGTGCCTGTCCTAATGTATTTGAATGGTGCAATTGTCTCTGGTTCTACCACTTCCTCAGGCACCTTGTTCCATATTCTGTGCAAAGATGTCTCTAATGTCCTTTTAAAATCTTTCCCCTCTCACCTTAAATCTATGCCCTTTAGTGTTAGATTTCCCTTGCCTACCTCTTTCCCTCATCTACACCATAATCATATAACCATTTACAGCACGGAAACAGGCCATGTCGGCCCTTTAAGTCTGTACCGGTTCACTTGAACAACTCCACTAGCTCCTCCGCAAACTCCTGAGGAAGTAGAGGCTTTCTTCATGATGCCATTGGTGTGTCATAAAGATAAAAAATGAAAAATGGGAAAAGCTATGCTCCGGAACTATGAGAAATACAATAAACATGAGGTTACGCATGATACAATATAATTGGTTACACAGGCTATATATCACGCCCCAAAAGTTAAATAAATGGGACCCAACAGTATCTAATTATATAATTCTTTAACAGTATTCAATCTCTTGATCTACCAGCTTCGACTTCTCAATATTCATTGTTTCTTAGGTATGTGTTAATTCTGGCCATGACTAACCTCTCAAAGCATTTAATCACCCCTCATGATTTTATAAAAACCTCTTAAGGACCCTTCTTATCCTCTAGGGAGAAAGGTCTCAGCCTGTCTAGCCTCTCCGCATAATTGAAGTCAAGTTTATTGTTATCTGATTGTACAACCCGACGAAACAATGTTCTCCAGTCCTCGGTGCAAAACACACAGACACACAACCAGACATAAGACAGATGCAGACAAACAATACATGTGCAGGACAGGTATTCATATAAATAAATATTGTTTAGTAAATATAAGAGTTTTGGACGATTAGTGCGAGCAATTCTTTCGGTAAGAAATTGTTCCTTAGCCCGGTGGTGCTGGCTCTGATACTCCTCAATGTCTTTCCCAATGGGAGCAGCTGAAATATGCTGTGGGAAGGGAATATTTGCAACCTCTCCAGACAATGATCCCAATAGATAACATTGATTGGTGGGGGGGGGAGGGAGTCATCCTCTCTGCCGCTCTTATGGTCCTGTGGATTGACCTCCGTCCATTTCTCTGTAGCAACCATCATTCTCAATAGCATTCTTATGAATCTTTGCATCATTATTTTTATCTTAATTATATCTTTCCTTTCAAGCTATGAGGGATCTTATTTTATAATATATTTATTACAATAAATTTGGCAATCATTATGAAGCAAAATCAATGACTAGGATCATGTTTATCCTTGGGTAAACTGAACAGTTTGGAAATAATTAATTAGCCCATTTCCTTTGGAGTTATGAAACCATGCACATAACAAGTCAATTGGGTACAATTAAAACAGATGTTTTCAAACTTTTTTTCTTTCCACTCACATACCACCTTTAGTCATCCCTCATCATAGAGGACTTAAGGTGGAATGTGAGTTTAGGGAGGCAGTTTGAAAACCACTGATAAAGATGGAGTAAATCCAATCAGGCTTTTTCCATGGAGCTAAAAACTAGAGAACATGGATTAAGGGTGAAAGGGGAAAAGTTTAAAGGGAACATTATGGGGGAACTCCTTCATGCAGAGAATGGTGGGAGTGTGGAACGAGCTGCCAGCTGAATTGGTAAATGCAGGATCAATTTTGACATTTAATAAAACTTTTGACAAGTACATGGATGGAAGGATATGGTCCGGGAGCAGATCAATGGGACTAGGTAGAATCATAGTTTGGCACGGTCTTGAAAGGCCTTTTTCGGTGCTGTAGTGTTCTATGGTCTGTGCTGAACATGATTGCAAATTTATCTAAATTGCAGATTGATCCATGTTTCTCCATTTTCTATATTCAGACTATCTGGAAGTCTCTTAAATGCTCCTATCATGTCTGTGTTCACTACGACTGACCCCTGGCAGCTTGTTCCACGTGCCTAGCACTCGGGATAAAAGATTTTTTTAAAACTTGTCTCCTACATTTTGTTTAAGCCTTCCCCCTCTCACCTTAAACACATGTCCTCTCGAGTTTGACATTTTGCTTGGAATTAAAATGAAAAGTGTGGCAAAGATAGAGAGGGGTGGGGGAGAGATTGAGAGAGAGAGGGAGAGAGGGAGAGAGAGAGAGAGAGAGAGAGGGGGAGAGGGAGAGAGAGAGAGAGAGACAGAGAGAGGGAGAGAGAGAGAGAGAGAGACAGAGACAGAGACAGAGAGAGAGAGAGAGACAGAGAGGGAGAGAGGGAGAGAGAGAGAGACAGAGAGAGAGAGAGACAGAGAGAGAGAGAGGGAGAGAGAGAGAGAGAGTCAAAAGGTACAACAAGAAAATCTGCAAACACCGTGATTGAAGTAAAAACACACAATGCTGGAGAAACTCAGCTGGTCAAACAGTGTCCTTTATATAACAAAGGTAGAAATACTTAACCGGCATTTCAGGCTTGAGCCTTTTACATTAACTGACGTTCCAGGAGAGAGAAAAAAACAAAGATCGATAACCTTTCATTGAAATTTTCCTTTGTTTCTTGATGTCCTTTAAATTGTTACAGCACGAATTGGAAATCTAATCCCTTAATGCATATTTTCAATGTGTTATGCAATTGAAAGGAAGCAACAAAAAAAAAATCAATTGGTAAACTTGATCAACGTATGTGAGTGGGGAAATGAATTGCAAGTTTCCGTGTATGGCTGTTGATGTGAATGGAAAACTTATGCCAATCACTTATCAGAGGACACTTGCCGAAAATCCTGCAGCACTGGGGTCTGCGTGGGCAACTGTGGACAGTGAGTTGCCATCCAGGACATCTAAACTCTGTGGCAAGAACAAAGTTTCTTACAATGTAATATAAATGGATGGTCTTTAGATTACCTACTGATGAGGCTTACCATAACAGCCAATGGGCAATAGACCAAATGAACCTTCACTTTGCAAGGAAGGCCTCTATTTTCTCTTAGTAGCAAGGGTGGATTGGGGGGAGGGAGAGTGGTTATTGGCTCACCTCAGGGCTGTATGCTCAGCCCGCTCCTCTTCATGCTAATGACCCACGACTGCATCACCAGATCCAGCTCCAACTATGTCAACAAGTTTGCAGACAGCACAACAGTCGTTGGTCCCATTAGCAACAGCGATGAGTTACGCTACAGAGAAGAGGTGGTGGAAAATCTCGTGACACGGTGCGAGAGTGACAACCTGAGTCTCAACGTGGACAAGACGAAGGAGATAATCGTGGACTTCAGGATCCCACCTCACATCATTAACTCCATAGTGGAGAGATTGGAGTTCCTTGGAGTTCACTTAACTACTGACCTATCATGGACACACAACATCTCCTCACTTGTCAAGAAGGAACAACAGTGATTGCACTTCCTGAGAAGACTGAACAGGGCAAGGCTACCTGCCTCCCTCCCTTGTCCACCTATTACCTCCTGCCTGTGGTATTTGTGTGCCTCCCCGCCCACATGATTTTGTTCATACCTTGATGAAGGGCTCAAGCCCAAAGATACATTGGTTATGTATCTTTGTCTTTGCCACATGTATATATAGTACACTTTTTAACCTGCTGTTTCTCCACAATGTTTCTCCAACATTGTGTTTCTACTTCAGTCGCAGTATCTGCAGACTTTCGTGTTTTATTGAAGTGAGGAGGAGTTCCTTCTCAAAAAGGTTGAGGCCTTAGGATCCTCTCCCCCATGAAGTTATGCCAACTGCATTACTGAAAGAAGTTTTGAATCAAAAGGAAAATCACGAGTTTGGGGGAATCAGGCAAGAAAATTGAGAGATTGGTCACGAGCTTAATGAATGCCAATACAATCATTCCCCCCCCCCACCTTATCCGCAGGGGATTTGTTGTAAGACCATCCCCCACATATGCCTGAAAGCGCAAATAGTATCGAACCCTATATATACTATTTTCTCCTATTCATACATACCTATGATAAAGTTTACTTTATAAATTATGCAATAATAAGACATGAACAACAATAAAATAGAACAATTACAGCAATGTACTTTATTACATTCCATAAATGTGAAAAGGTTTCTTGAACACAAGCACTGCAATCTGATAACCATGATTGCTACGGGTGGGTAGCGTATGCAGCGTGCATACTCTGGACAACGGGACAATTCACGCCCTGGGCAGGACTCTGCAGGATTTCGTCACGCTACTCAGAACGGCGTGCAATTTGAAGCTCATGAATTGTTTATTTCTGGAATTTTCCGTTGAATATTTTTGGTAACTGAAACCACGGAAGGTGAAACCACGGATGAGTGGGGGGCGGGTGGGGGAGTGGGGGAGACCACTATACATGATACAGCAAATCTGAAATCACCTTTGTGTTCAGCTTGAAGTTGTCTATCATAATCCCCATTTTTGTTCCGGGGAGTAAACCTTTTAGGGGTTAAAAAAAATTGTTGTCCAGTGTTATTTGCGTCGACAACAGCTAAAAAAAAAATCATCCCAACAAGCTGGGGAAATGTTAATTTAAGAAAACCAACAAATTAATCATCTTGCAAGATAACCCACGAGTTGTGGAGGATCACTGTTGATCCTCGATCCAGGTTCTAAGGTGAGGTTGCAATCAGCAGTTTGCTCTCCTGAGGAATGAAGGACACAGACGTTACCATCACCAATTCACTTTATCCATTACATAGGCCTATGGGAGGTCCATCACCTCTGTAGAGGATCAAGGAGCTCCCCGAAATGCAAATGCATGGGTGTGTAGACCCTACAGCAATCTGATTTTAACCAATCACAAAGTAAGCTTCTCCCACGTGGCACACATTACCTTATCATCTTTAAACTGCACACTATTCATTTTGCAAATTGCGTTAATTTGTGAACCAATCACGTAACCGGGTTCCCTCTTCTCTCAGGCTTTGTTCTTGCAAGTCACATGATCTGGGGAACTCCAGGCTTGTGGAAATTTACGAGATTGGCTGGGGTTGCCAGGCAACACCATGGGGCCCCTCATTTCTCTGAATATTTACAACCCTCATTTTTTTCACAGAACACCAAAGCACATGTTGGCATTAATTAACATTGATCAACCTTCGCCAAGCCGAACCTTACTTTTGCATAGCTCAGTAACACACGGCCCCTGGATATATGAAAGTTTTTTTCCACAAAGTGATTCCTGAGCTCAAACTACCTGAATTGGACAGGTGATCAGAAAGGAAACCACTTTATAAACGAGAGATCCTGATAGAAGCAGTGGCTGTAACATCTTTTCCATAGTCCGGGAGGAAGAGGAAGTAGCGTGGCAGCCAGGAATGAGAATCCTGATGGAAATTAGTTTCCTCACGTCCTACTACAATATTCACCCTTCAGGAGTCCCAGACTCGTATAGTCCTAAAATCGGGACTGCTCTGGGATTAGGTCAGTCCAGATTTTCTGGATTCTCGAGAATCCTGATGGAAATTAGTTTCCTCACGTCCTACTACAATATTCACCCTTCAGGAGTCCCAGACTCGTATAGTCCTAAAATCGGGACTGCTCGGGGATTAGGTCAGTCCAGATTTTCTGGATTCTCGAGAATTACTTTTAAAAATAAAATTTAAGGAGAAATAAAGAAGAGATGATCAGGTATATTTTGATAGTTCATTTATTAGCAAATACAGTATGCTTCATTTATTGAAGTGAGTAGTTTTAAAGAAAAATAAAGTCAACACCTGACAAAAATGCAAACAAAATTTTTTAACTACAAAAAAGAGCATGTAAGGCTTGAAATTGTGTTTAAAAATAAATGTTGTACAATATACAAATGAATTTCTTTGTGTTAAGATTATCCGTATTAAGTGTGGTCACTTGTTGCCGCTGTGCATCTGTGGTGGTTATGCACACACGAACACAAAAGCCCGCTAAATTTAAAAAATTTGAGGGTCTGGATTCTTGGGTGGTCCGGATTTCTGGCATCTGGATTTTTGGACTTGAATGGAACAGACCTGTCGGCCCAACTGACGCATGCCCGCCAAGTCGACTTTCTAGCTATTTTCAAACATTTTCTTTTCGGCTATGCCCTCCCGATTCCCCCAGGACTCTGCTCAAAGTTTAGAAACATAGAAAAATAGTGCAGGAGTAGGCCATTTGGCCCTTCAAGCCTACACCGCCATTCAATATGATCACAGCTGATCAGTACCCAGTTCCTGCCTTCTCCCCATTCCCCCTGATCCCCTTAACCACAAGGGCCATATCTAACCTACTCTTAAATATTGACAAGGAACCAGCCTCAACTACTTCCTGTGGCAAAGAATTCCACAGATCCACCACCCTCTGAGAGAAGAAATTTTTCCTCATCTCAGTCCTAAAAAAAACTTCCCCCTTATCCTTAAACTGTGACCCCTGGTTCTGTTTTATCCCAGCTTTGGGCCCCTTTTCCTATGCAGCAGTCATTTTGGTTTCCCCTGCACTTCTCTTCTTTCGACTACATAAAAAAAAACATTTAAAATATTTATGCTACATGAGGTGAAGAGAAAGCAAGCTTTGTATTTCAATGTGCTGTGGGCTCCCAAGGAGTCCATTGGGGTCCCTTTGAGAATGGCTGTTCTAGACTAATCACATGCATGCATTTAATCCATTTCCTTTAAAGATGTTCCCATCCACATACCTGTCCAAATGTGATTTTTTTTCCTCATTGTCAAAAGTGTCCCCACTTCATCCATCTCCTCGAGCACCTGATCCAGATAGGTACTAGCCTCTCAGTGGAAAAATTCCCACTTCAGTATCTCCCCTCTCACCTTAAACCTATGCCCTCTAGTTCTTGAATTGTTTATCCTCCAGATGTGGTTGTTGAACGTAGTTTATTTTTGGCTATAGTTTATCAAGATATGTTAATGACAGCAGCATGACATTTCCTGTAGTTCTTTGTTGTTAAGATCTGCGATGCTATTGATTTTTTACAATGTCAGTGCTGAAGGGACGCTGCTAAAATTAAAGGGACGTTTGTCTAGTGCTCTTGATTGAAGGGCAAGGCTTACTTTATAATGATAAAAGTATTTGCTGGCCAGTCCTGCTGGAGCTGTTGGCATGGCAGTGATGCCACTGGAGCGGACCCGCGGAGAGCAAGAAGAGGAGACACAGCCCTCCTCCTCATGGTCCTACCTCTGAACCCAACTACCGATGGCTTGGTCCAAGCTTTAAATGGCCCATTAAAGGTTTATTTTAAAATCCTTCTACTGCGTGGCCTGAGCCCAGTGTTGCAGCGCCTGTGTTCGGCAGCAGCCTCGAGGGGTTTCAGACTCTGGGGAAGCACACAGCACCAAAACAAAATACAGGGAGAGCACCCCCCCACCACCTCCTCCGTTTAAGAAGGGGAATCAGAGGGGAGGACCGCAGCAGTGGACCAGTGAGGGGCTTTGCGGCTGAAGAACACACGGGAGGCAGGCTGTTGGTGACCTGAGGCGAGGAAACCGCAGAGTCTGTGGGCTGCTGGCGACTGCGATCAAGGGTCTCACGCCAGGCTGCGGACTGCTGGAGACTGGCTGAAGTGATACCAGGTATCGGAACCGGGATGCAAGAGGGTGCCGAGGGCGCTAAAGGCTTACTGATCGTGTTAGAGGTTCGGATCTGGAGCTTGGGCTGCCGTCGGTTTGGACTGGAGATCCTACAGAGGCTGTTGGAGACAAATCCACAGAAACCGATGACTCTGGGGACATTCTTTTGCTTCTCTTTCTCTGACTGTAAGAGGCGCCATCCAATTCCTGCTGATGGTGAATCGGTCTGCCTTACAGCAGACTAAAACAAATTTTGTGTAATATTACACCTGCTTTATTAAACGTCAATAAAGGAATCTTGAACTTTGAAATTACTGTTCTCGTCCTTGATCCTTTCCCCCGTGCACCTCACCACCTCCATACCAACCCTTTGATTCCTATATTCCCAAACTAAGTCATCGGGTGTCAGCAGGAAAACTACCCGTGGCTTTACGAAAGATGTTATCTGGAACAAACCCAGGAAACTCTGGGCATCACAAGAAGTCAGACCCCATCCCATTCCCTCTAAACCTCTCCCAATGGGAATCGATGTGAGCAATGCACAAATGTACTGGAGAAACCCAGCAAGTCACTTGGTCAACAGGGAAGGAGAGAGTAACCAGCAATTTGGATCTGGGCCCTTCGTCAGGTATAGGCAAGCACAGGCAGGCCGTGGAATAAAAAGGTGGGGGAGACGGAGGAGGGAGGATGGGGCAGGAGGAGAAGCACAGACTAACAGGCCATTGGTGGATATGAATGGGAGGGTAAAAAAGAAGTGCTGGGGGAGGGGAGTAGCTCACTGATAAGAATGGGAAAGGGGATGGGGAGCCAGAGGAAAGAAGACAGGGATAGGGAATGAGAGAGAATCAGAAGAGAGTGGTTACCAGAAATTGAGGAGATTGACGTTAATGCCAACTGTTTAGAAAGTGCCCAAAGTTATTATATATAACTTTATTAAATTATTAAACCATCTCCAGGCTGCCTGTTCCCCATGGGTGGTCAAAGAGTCTGTTTTTTTTCCCTCATAACCAATATTACCATTTTGATCAAGTCGAGAATGATCAACCAGTTATGTGAAGAAAAGGCAATGTTAAGACAGCAGTGTAAATTGTTTTAATTATCTTTTCTTGTCTGTCATTTGAAGGTCTATTTTATCTGGTAGATATCATACAATATCTAAATATCAAAAGCACTTTGTATCTGTTTGGTCCGTATGCTTGGTATCAGTTGTTTCCCGCAAGGTAGCTCTCTTGCCTCTTGTCAAATGTTAAGATCCCTGCGGATTTGATTCTTCAACTCTAGTGCTGGATTCCTGGAGATGCGGTGTTTCAGAACCTCCAGTGAACCCTCCCTTCTCAGGGGATGTTAAGGTACCTCTGACAAGATTTCGAAAGGCTATTCTGAACACCCTGGGCAATTACCCTGCGCAACATATTTGCTTCATGAACACTTTTGGGCTTAATTTATGGATTTAGGCTGCTGATCAGGAAAATCACTTTAAATTTGTCCTA
Source organism: Narcine bancroftii (assembly GCF_036971445.1). Classification (NCBI taxonomy): domain Eukaryota; kingdom Metazoa; phylum Chordata; class Chondrichthyes; order Torpediniformes; family Narcinidae; genus Narcine; species Narcine bancroftii. The sequence continues at coordinate 14,728,183 of NC_091479.1, read as the reverse complement.
TCACGTACCTCTTTTGTTTAGATGTAACTTATTTTTGTGATTTCCTGTCATATTTAAGCACACAAAGCCATGAAGGGCAAAATGCCATTGAAAATTCATTTTCTGCATTCACACTTGGACTCCCTCCCTGCCGATCTTGGTGCAGTCAGTGACAGACACGGTGAAAGGTTTCACCGAGATATTGCGACCACGGAAAAGTGGTATCAGGACGATTGGAATCCATCAATGCTGGCCGACTCTTTTTGGACACTGACATGAGAGGCATCAGATGCTGAGTACAAACGAAAATCAGCGGAAAAAACATTTTTAGATCAGTGTGTCAGCGTTATTCTGCGAATAAACATGCTAAATTCACTATAAGTTAATTTAATATTTATCCAACTTCTTACATGATGCAGCATATCCTTGTGTTCAGCTTGAAGTTGTCCATCACTTCCCTATTTTTTTTCAGGAAGCAAACCTTTTGAAAAAAATTGGTGTCCAGTGTAATTATCCCACACTCGTATCTCTAAAAACAAAACATTTTCTCATTATTGTATTTTGAAGCCAATCATATTCAAATGAGCCTGCATGTATCCTAATTTACACCACTTTTACATTTCAAAACTGTCCCATTAGCTTGAGTGGGCATCAAAGGTGCTTTAGGAGATAGTATCCCTGCCTTGCTTTGCTCTCTCTGTTTTGAGGCTGATCTAGACTAAGACATTATAAGGCTGGCTAAAATTTTCACTTCAGACTTCACTGGATGAAACCTTATAACATAGTTTGAAGTTAAATTTTGTTTGGGACAGACTGCAGCCCAGTTCTCGGTGCTCTGATTAATCCATGCAATCTGCTCAACGAAGGTTGAGTGTAATTGGTTTTGCTCGTCTAATAGCCTTGCTAAAAGGTGAGGGTACTAATGTGAAAGAGGTGGAAAAAATTGGAACATAAATAGATACAGCAGCTTGTTTGCCGCAATGTTCTCGGAATGTGTCATGGCAGAAAGTCATCCGATTTCTCAGAAGGTCTGTGCATCTTTTTTTCCTTTCAAGGCCTTGTCAATTTGGCCTCAGTTAATAGTTCAAGTTAATTATCATCTGACTGTGGAAATAAAACCAGACGAAACAGCATTTCTCCAGACCATTATGCATGCAACACAAAACAACACCAAGTTCAAATTTATTGTTGGAGTACAAACATGACATCACATACAACCCTGAGATTCTTTTTCCTGGGGGGCCTACTTATTGGTAATGCATAAAAACCTGTACTCAAGAAAAAATATGGATACAAAAGAGAGGAATGTAAACAAGAATGAATTGCAAGCAAACTGTGCAATGCAGAAAATAAATATTCATTAATAAGTAATATGCAAAGTAGGAGCCCTTAAATGAGTCCCTGATTGAGTTTGTCGTTGAGGATTCTGATGGTGGAGGGGGAGCAGCTGTTCCAGAACCTGGTGGTGCGAGTCTTTGGCTCTGATTCCTCTTTCCTGATGGCAGCAGCGAGAACAGAGCGTGTTCTGGGTGGTGTGCATCCTCGATGATCGCTGCTGGTGCTCCCTGACGGCGGCGCTCCCTGCAGATGTTCTCGATGGTGGGGAAGATTTTGCCTGTGATGTCCTGGGCTGTGTCCACTACCTTTCACAGGGCTTTCCATTCAGGGGTATTGGTGTCCCTGTACCAGGCTGTGATGCAGCCGGTCAGCCCACTTTTCCACCTCACGTCTGTAGAAATTTGCCAAAGTTTTTCAATGTCATACCAAACTTCTCCTAACTTCTGAGGAAATGGAGGTGCTTGGGTTGGGTCCAGGAAAGGTCTTCTGAAATAGTGACCTTCAGGAATTTAAATTTGGTCACCCTCTCCACCTCTGATCTTCTATGATCGTTGGATGGTACAGCTCTGGTCTTCCCCTCTGATAGTCCACAATAAGCTCCTTGGTTTGGGGGAATATTAAGTGGGAGGTTGTTGGTGCACCATTAAGCCAAGTTTTGAATCTCCCCCCCCCCCCCTTATGCTGACTCATTGCACCCTTTTTTTTAAACAACCCACTACATGGCACATAATAATCACACATGTAAATAAAGATATAATTTTAAATGTCTATAAATTTTTTGGGTTGATTTACTTGGTTACAGGACACTGTAATAATAGCCTCTTTCACACTGGCACCTTGTCCTAGTAATTGATTACCAAGTGTGAAAGCTCCTTAATCACTACGCTGGCTTCAAATCACACCAGGGGGAGACTGCCGAAGTAGATTGTATCATCCCTGACATCAACTGATGTCTGCGTGCCAATTAGCCCAGCGTGAAAGAGACATGGACTATCCAGGTAGAAAGTGTGACACATTGATGGCGTTTTTGCGTGAGTGCAGGAACCTGAAGGGTATAAAATTAAAAAGAAGGTATAAACTTTGCCAACTTAGATAAACCTTTATAAATTTCTAAAGGACAGTGGGAAAGTCATAGCAGGAGAGAGAGAGAGAGGGAGAGAGAGAGCTTGCACAATGGTGGACCTGCCCTCCCAGAATTCGGTGCGACCGAGAAACCCCTCCATGAATGCCCCATGCATACACCCCTTTCTCTGCCGCACCGAATTCTGGGAGGACAGATCCACCATCACTCTTTCCCACGGTCTTTATCAATTGTGCGCTATTGCCACTAGGACTTTCCCATGGTCTTTATAAATTAGGCAGCTATGTGTTATATACACCGCTTTCCCGCGTCTTTTATAAATTTATAAAGGTTTATTAGGTCAGCACAACAGGGGCTGAAGGGCCCATACTGTGCTGAACATAATCCTTAATTATGTTATAATTAGGCATGATTAATTTTTAAAAAATAATACATTGATTACAATTTAGGGCAGGTCCAGCACTGCTCAATGTGTCACTCAAACGTTACCGGTGGAGGATAGAATCCCATATCCCCTAGGATACCTCATGATGAGTCTAAAAGAACAGGGTCCAGTGTGAAAGCCAGAAACGCCTTCCTTAACCGGTTCTACTGGTGAAAAAGGCTACAATCTATGTCCACCCTTCAAATTGCACCTCTGCGGTCAAGCTTTTGCTCCTCTGTTTGATCCATTCCCTTCTTGTTTGAGCTGTGTTAAGTACCGTGAGATGTTTCATATGAAGAGTGCTACGTAAATGTAAGCTACTGTTGGTAAGAGAGATAAGGAGGAGAAGAACTTGAGCTGTAGTTCTACTGAGGGATGACTGTGCTGGGATTCTTCACTCTGTGATTCATAGGTCTAATTCGGTAAATGGTCGGCACGGAGGAGTGCGGTAGAACAGAGGGATCTGACAGAGTCGGTCATTGAGTATCATAGGGCTCTTACACAGCACACAAAGTCGGTTCTGTCATGAACCAGAGTCCATTTTATGAGCAGTCAAATCGGAGCTTTTCCCAATAAAAATAAAATAATAGGTTTAAATATGTGTTTAATATTGTAAAAGTAAATGTTCTCTAAAGTTGGAAGCAAATATTCATCCAGCGGAGCGCCTTGGTCATGCTTGGCTCGTAGCAACTGTTGGAATAAAGTTGTGTTTAAATAAAATGGCATCGCCCAGGATGAAGAGCTGGTTGATGCCACTCGCCCTTGGGGGCAACTCTCTTAAAGTGCCTCCTTATCCCTGCTCAGTAAGAGTTGCCCCGGTCAGATGCTTTATCTGTAATCTTGGGGGAGGGGGTTAATTATCTGTAATATTATTGTCCGTCTTTTGGGTGGCTCCATGGAAGGGGGACGAACCGGCAGATGCAGCAATCGTTAAACGTTTTTCAAAGATGATGGATACCAAGGGTTTTATTGTATGTTGAATTGTCCATCCTGGGATCTTGCCCGCTGCTGTGGGAATGTCGGCAAGACAGAGAAGTCCAGTCACCCTGCCGCTTCAGAGTATTTACAGGCCACGCTGCGTTGGTCATTGAGTGTCATGGGGTCGCAGCTGATTGCCTCTTAACACAAAACAGCACACAGAGTCAGTTCTGTCACGAAGCAGCGTCCATTTTATGAGCAGTGAAATAGGGGCACCGACAGTTTTTCCCAATAAAGACAGGGTCACTTCTCCACGAAAATTGGGGGAAGAATTGCATTTAAATAACGTGAATAAAACCCAATCTCAGTTCGTTTCAGCATTATCACTGCCAGGGAAGGGAAATTGCTCATCACCTCCTCTCTGGCAGGTTTTAAAATTCTCCATGGAAGCAGTTTTTACTTGTCTGTATGTTTCAACTTTGAATTGGTTACGTTTTCTATCCCTAGGCTCTAATCAGGTTGACGTTTTGAGGCCTTCCCTTTGCTGTCAGTCGTGTGGTGCTTTGAACTCAAATGCTATCCTTTTTTAATTAGGCCACATCTTTATTATCATCCATCTGTGACTTTAATAATAAAATAGGTGCCTATTCAAAATAGGAAACGCTCAAAGCATAATTAAATTCTGTTTAATTTTGGAGGGATTCCTGCAATCGATTGGGTTTATGGATTAATCTGTAAGAGAGAAATTCAGTTGAATATTGGATAGAATATTTAAGGAAGAGATTGACAGGTTAGTCAGGGCATTAAGGGTTACGGGGAGAAAGTCAGGGAGGGGGAGTGAGAGGGAAAATGGCTCAGCTCATGAATAGAATGATGGAGCAGGCTCGATGGGCCAATGAGACTACTTCTGCTCCTCGATCTTGCGAGTATGAGAGGTGACTTAATAAAGTGAAACACGGAAGTCTCCAGATGCAGTGATTGTAGTGAAAGCACAGGAATGTTGGGGGGAAGCTCAGCCGGTCTCGTAGTGTCCAGAGGAGGTAAAGATAGATAACCGACATTTCGGGCCTGAGCCCTTCTTCAAGGTGTGAGTAAAAGGCAGGTAGACCACTGAACCAAAAGGCTGGGGGGGGTGGAGAAAGAAGGGCATGGTCAGGCACAGACCAACAGACAAAAGGTGATAATTGGACATGGATGGGTCAGGAGATGAAAAGTGAGAGCTGATCAGGAGAGAGGTTGACTCTGTGAATTCAGATTAATATCAGATTATAAAGTGTTGGATAGAATGGACGGCCAGCACCTTTTTTTCCTGGGTTGACAACAGCAAATGCCAGAGGACATCTGTTTAAGGTGATTGGAGGAAGGTTCCGGGGAGATGTCAGAGAGTGGTGGGTGCCCGGAATGCATTATTAGGACTGCTGATTAAGGCTGGGACAATACGGATATTCAGAAACCTCTTAGAAAAATAGAAGGTTATGAATGTGAGGTGGGAAAAATTAGATTGTTGTGATGTAGGTTTTTGTAGGTCGGTAAACCATTGTGGTCTGAGGGCCTTTAACGTGTGGTAATGTTCTATGATGCAAAGCAGCCCTTGTTCGATCCTGACCTGTGGTATGTCTGTTTGCATGTTCTCCTCATGCATAAAAATGGGTGTCTCTTGGGTTTGTCCTATATTCCTCCCGCATCCCAAAGTTGTGGTAATATGAAAGACCCTTCAGCAATACTGAACAGTGCTTTAAATTGCAAGGAGGGGAAGGGATGGCGGAAGTGTTAGTGAACAGGTGCCAATGTTAAAATAAAATGTCTACATTTGTCCTTCCAGGTTCTACTGGGATCTGACGATGCTACTTCTCATGGTGGGGAACCTGATCATCATCCCTGTAGGAATCACATTCTTCAAGGATGAAAACACCACTCCATGGATAGTCTTCAATGTCGTGTCGGACACTTTCTTTCTAGTTGATCTCGTACTGAATTTTAGAACTGGGATTGTTGTGGAGGACAACACGGAAATTATTTTAGACCCTCAGAAAATCAAAATGAAGTACTTAAAAAGCTGGTTTGTGGTGGATTTCATATCGTCCATCCCAGTGGACTATATATTTCTGATAGTGGAAACAAGGATTGACTCAGAAGTTTATAAGACTGCCAGGGCTCTGCGGATTGTAAGGTTTACCAAGATCCTCAGCCTCCTTCGATTGCTGCGGTTATCCCGTCTTATTCGTTATATCCACCAGTGGGAAGAGGTGAGTCTTAATCCTTCTATGTTCTTGACCAGTGGTTCTCAACCTTTTTCTTTCCACTCACATCCCACTTTAAGTAATCCCTATGCCATAGGTGATCGGTGATTAGTAAGGGATTACTTAAGATGGGATGTGGGTGGAAAGAAAAAGTTTGAAAACCAGTTTTAATTGTACCTCATTGACTCGTTATGTGCACGGTTTCATAACTCCAAAGGAAATGGGCCAATAACCATTTTTCTCAACCAAAATATTTCAGTAACTATTGGATCTAGAGCAGTGGTTCTCAACCTTCCCTTCACATTCCACCTTAAGTAATTCCTTACTAATCACAGAGCATCCATGGCATAGGGATGACTTAAAGTGGTATGCGAGTGAAAGAAAAAGGTTGAGAACCACTGCCTTGTCTGAAGGAAAGCATGGCATTTCTGTGTTCCACTGGAAAGGCAACTGAGAGTTTCTGAGAGGGTGTTGAGCTCACAAACTTGTGAACTCTTATCAGAATTGCGCTCAGCCTGGGCTTAGACCTACTAGGGTTACCCTGGATGGATACTTGCCATGCAGCAGTAGCAAGCCTCAACCCAGAGAATGGATAGGAGTGTACAGGAGCTGAGATGTAAAGTTGTATTAGGCATTGGCGAGTACCGGAGGTTGAAGGTTAATTAGGTGACACCGGCTTATGGGATGAAATGACTTGTCACCGTGCTGTATGTCTAGATTTTTTTTAAATATGAAGGTTTGAGCTTTATTCTCCGGAGCGTAGAAGAATGAGGGGAGATTTAATAGTGGTATACAAAATTATGATGTGTACAAATAGAGTCAATGCAAGTAGGCTTTTTCCACTGAGGTTAAGTGAGATACAAACCAGAGGACATGGGGGAACATTCACACAGAGTTCTGCGGGAGTGTGGAACGAGTTGCCAGCTGAAATGGTGAATATGGGCTCAATTTACACATTTAAGAAAAATTTGGTCAAGTTCATTGATGGGAGGGGTATGGAGGGCTAGGAATTGAGTGCAGGTCAGTGGGACAAGGCAGAATAAGAGTTCAGCCTAGTCTAGAAGGGCCTGTTTCCTGTGTTGCAATATTTTGTGGTTCCATATGACACGATAGGAGGGTTTAATGGAAATGTTCATCTGTCCCCCAAAGAATAATATAAGGCCTCTTCCTTACAGGCACTTGTTTATCAGATGAAAGCTATTCTATTTGCTGGACAGGTAATTCAGCGTGCAGATCTGTGTTTAGTTACTGATTAATATATGATTTCAACCAAAGCAGCCAGACATTGCCAATGAATCTTTTATGCAAAATTAACTTAAATATAAATAAAGTGTCAGCATGTTGAGTCACCTGCTGTCAGAATGCATATGGGATTTGAGCAGTCTCTGTCACCCCCCATCCCAAATGCAGTAGAACCCCCAAACCATTCCAATGCAGCAAAGGCTTGGCAAGAATAGTTTCAAGGTTATCAGAGCCAGGAAAGGATTGATGTGTACGTGACACAAGATGCCTTTACACTTAGGATGCAGTGACAACAGAATGCTTTAACTAATATCTTTGACGTGGTAAAATGTTCCATGTTAAGAAGCTCATTTTGACCTGAGCCACATGAATAGGGAAACAGAAATGCTGCAGATGCTGGGATCTTCAGCAGACTTAAAATTACTGGAGGTCCCACAGCGTCTCTAGGAGGCAAAGATATATTACAAACATTTTGAGCCTGAGCCCTTCGTCAAGGTATATTGGCCTCCGTTTAGGGACTGAGCCCTTTGTCAAGGTGTATTGGCTTCCGTTTAGGGACTGAGACCTTCGTCAAGGTGTATTGGCCTCTGTTTAGGGACTGAGCCCTTTGTCAAGGTGTATTGGCCTACGTTAAGGGACTGAGCCCTTTGTCAAGGTGTATTGGCCTACGTTAAGGGACTGAGCCCTTTGTCAAGGTGTATTGGCCTACGTTTAGGGACTGAGCCCTTCGTCAAGGTGTATTGGTCTCCGTTTAGGGACTGAGCCCTTTGTCAAGGTGTATTGGCCTCCGTTTAGGGACTGAGCCCTTCGTCAAGGTGTATTGGCCTCCGTTTAGGGACTGAGCCCTTTGTCAAGGTGTATTGGCCTACGTTAAGGGACTGAGCCCTTCGTCAAGGTGTATTGGCCTACGTTTAGGGACTGAGGCCTTCGTCAAGGTGTATTGGTCTCCGTTTAGGGTCTGAGCCCTTCGTCAAGGTGTATTGGCCTACGTTAAGGGACTGAGCCCTTCGTCAAGGTGCATTGGTCTCCGTTTAGGGACTGAGCCCTTTGTCAAGGTGTATTGGCCTCCGTTTAGGGACTGAGCCCTTTGTCAAGGTGTATTGGCCTCCGTTTAGGGACTGAGCCCTTTGTCAAGGTGTATTGGCCTACGTTAAGGGACTGAGCCCTTTGTCAAGGTGTATTGGCCTACGTTTAGGGACTGAGACCTTCACAAGGTGTATTGGCCTACGTTTAGGGACTGAGCCCCTTGTCAACCTTGACAAAGGGCTCAGACCTCTAACTCTGGTTATCTACCTTTCCCTCTGATGAACGCTGCATGACCTGCTGAGTTTCTCCAGCACTTTTGCGTATTATCTATGTACCTATCCAAATATCTTTTAAAGATTGTAATTCTATCTACTTCTAGCAAGAGGTATCGGTGCCACGAGACTCGCACCACCAGGTTTAAGAACAGCTGCTCCCCCTCCACCATCAGACTCCTCAACGACACACTCAATCAGGGACTCATTTAAGGGCTCCTACTTTTGTACTTTATTGATTTTCTCTCTCTCTCTCTCTCTCTCTCTCTCTCTGTATTGCACAGTTGTTTACATGCGTACACCGTTTTTTTTGTGCTATCAATACATTGTAATTCTGCCTGGCCCTCAGAAAAAGGAATCTCAAGGTTGTATGTGATGTCATGTATGTACTCTGACAATAAATCTGAAATCTGATCCACCTGGAGCCCCTTTAAATCTTGCCACTCTCACTTTAAACCTATGCCCTCTAGTATAGACTCCCCCACTCTGTGAAGAACTGCCCTTTCACCTTATCTATGCAACTCATGGTTTGACTCAGCCTCCTATGCTCCAGGGAAAAATATCCCAGCCTACCCAGCCTCAAGCTTTCAGTCGCAGTAACATCTTTGAGAATTTCTCCTGCGCCCTCTCCTGCTTGATGACATCTTTTCTGCAGCTTCATGACCAGAACCGCACACAATGCTCTGTCTGGTCGGCCACCACGTCTTTCAGCCCCACGTGTGACTCCAAATCCCAGCAGGATGAACCTGCCACGTTCACCAGTCCAGGCTCCTCCATCACTTAACCTCTCTATAAGCTCCGCAGCTTGCCTTTAAAATGACCCAGAAAACATTTTAGTTCAAGGGGAAATAGAGGTGTGCAGTAATTACCCACCTTACCTCCCTGATAAATTCTGTTGCCTGTTGACAAATAATAAAATGATTGTAATAGACTGCATTGAAGGAGGTTGAAATACTTTCAGCTGGTAAGGTGTCAGAGACGAGGGTTGCATTGGAAATCTGTTGGCTCAGTAGGTCCGTGAAGCCAAGCCAAAGAAGAAAGAAAGAAAGAAGTATCTATATGACTGCAGCAAGTAAGAATTTTGGTACATCTGTACATTGTACTTGTGTATGTGACAAACTTTAATCAAGCCATCGGCTCTGCACTGGCTTTCAATGGGATGTTGAGGAAGCCAAAGATTTCATTTAAAATCCCGTGACCACAGGTCTGCGCTCAAGATATCAGTGCCTGTTAATCGACAGGAGCCACGAGGGGCTGCAGACTGGAAGATCACCCCCCCCCAACTCCATTTGAGAAGGAGAAGTGGAGGGGGTGACCTGCGGGGACGATGACCATGGAGGCGGACCAGTGGGGGGGAAGAGGTGGGCTCTGCGGCTGATAGACCAGAGCGTGCGGCAGGCTGCTGGAGACTGGAGGCTTCTGCCGGGAGGCTTGTGTTGGGCTGCGGACTGCTGGAAACTGGCTGGAGAGATGCCGGACATCAGAGCCGGGATGCGAGGAGGGGCTGAAGGGTTCCTGACCATGTTGGAGGTTTGGCTCAGTTGCCAATGGTTGGGACTGGGCTTGGTGTGGCCGCAGGGGCTGAGAAATTAACAGACACTCGATAATTCTGGGGGGGGGGGGGGGGGACACCCTCTTTTGCTTTTCCCTCTCTTGCTTCTCCCTCTCTGACTGTATGGGGCACTTAGGCAATTCCTGCCAGTGGCGAATTTGTCTGCCTTGCAGCAGTTAAAAAGAAATTTCATGTAATACGACACTGTTTTATTACTATCATTATAAATTGAATCTTGAATATCATATTATCTCAGTATTGTGAGAAATTTACAGCTGGCAAAGAGTCCATTTGGGCCATTGAGACTGTACCTGCTCTTTCAGCTTCCTTTAGCACTAATTCTGCCTCTACTACTTTACAGGGAGTGCAACGCAGATCCTAAACTATTACTTGGAAAGTTTGATGCGCACTTGCTAAATAACTACATTCCATTTCCTATAGTTCTGTCAGTTGGAGCAGTTTTTCCTCCATTGACTTTGCCCAGAACCTTCTCTCGTAGTCATCTACTGTCAGGACACCCTACAACCGGTTGGCATTAACATCAACTTCCGTTAGCCAACAACCCCCAGCCCTATCTCTCTCTTTCTCCCCCCCTCTCTTCCCTGTTCCCTCTGTCTCCTTCCCCACCGCTGCTTTCACAGAGCAAACCCCCTCCCTCCCCTGATCATTTCTCACCTGATAGAGTGGAATGGAAGTTTCTGTTCAAAGTACTTGAGAAATTTATTGGATTGATAAAGGCTTTATATAATAGTCCGAAGGCCAGAATTGCTGTCATTGGGCAGATTTCAGATTCTTTTAATTTAACAAGGTCTACTAGACGAGGATGCCCATTGTCACCTGCTTTATTTGCTATAGTTATTGAACCTTTACCACAATTAATACGTCAAAATGAAAATGTTAAAGGTATGATAGTTCTGAATGAGGAATATAAGATTAATTTATTTGCTGATAATGTTTTATTGTATTTGGTGGATCCGGATATTTCTTTACCTGCAATTCAAGAATGTTTAGAAATTTATGGCCAATTATCTGGTTATAAAGTAAATTGGGCTAAAAGTGAAATTTTGCCAATTTGTAAAGGTGATTATTCAGTGTATAAAAATATTACAAATTTGAAGTGGGCTACACAAATTAAGTATTTAGGAATTAATGTTAATACGAAATTTCAAGAAATTCTGCAATCTTATTCAGAAATCTCTTCCAATCACACTCTATTGGCCAATAATTCTTCCCCGCTTCTCAACACATTAGGGAAGCTGCTACCTTGATTTGCCTGCCCACATGTGAGAAAGGCTTCTGACTTAGCGCGAAGCCTTTGCAAGGTCCGGGACCGGAACTGAGTGCGAATCCCGCGCTGTCTGTAAGGAGTTCGTACGTTCTCCCCGTGTCTGTGCACGTTTTCTCTGGCAGCTTCAGTTTCCTCATGTACCGGGGTGTAGGTTAATGGAGTACAAGTTTGGCGGCACGGACTCGTAGGGCCGAATTGACCTGAATGTCCAAATTTAATTTAAATTTAAAAAAATATTGTCATGTAATAAAACAGAAAATGTAATATTAAACTAAATTTACTTAAGTCTACTGTAATGTGGGCAAAGAGTAGCCATCAGAAGAATTCACCCAATGTTCCTTACAGTCAGAAAAAGAGAGTTCCCCCCTCGCCCCCCTCCACAGCCATCATCATCAACCCAAGTTCCAGATCCAAACCTCCGACACGATCAGGAAGCCCCCAGCGCCATTGGCACCTTCACGCATCTTGGCTCCGATACCTGGTACCCCCTTCAGCCTGTCTTGGGCCAGTCCACCAGCCTGGGGTGCAAACCCCTTGGCTGCAAGTCACATGCAGCCTGTGAGTGCGCCTCGCCTCGACTCACCAACAGCCTGCCGCCTGTGCCTTCTTCAGCCTCAGAACTCGGCGTGAGGTTATGCTGGGTGTCTGTGTCTGCTTGGCATCACTCCAGGAGAAAATTAGGTTGGTCTAAGGCAGGAAGTAAGTAATAAAATTTCAGTCCACCAGCTGTTGACTTTTTTAAAACATAAATTCAATCTCCTTTCTTTCCTGCTGCCAGACATGAAACACATGCAAATCCTTGAATGAAAATTTTATTCTCCTTTGAAATATATGGCACATCAAAGTGTTTGAATTACAAAATTCTCAGGCAGCAGATGCGAATGGAACTATAAATAATCAATACAATCACCAAAATGTATATGAATCCCAGACAAGAGGCCTGTAATTCACTCCATTCTGAACCATTCAAGGTTTTGTCACAGTTGGATTATCTGTGGGCTTGGGAGGTTGTGGCTGGAACGTTGTAAGGCACCTGCCCACGGGTACCCATGCCATGGTGGACTTGTAGACAGTCTCAAGTGGTTGATCTTTTCAGTCAACTTTGAAGTAGTATTTCACCTCAAGTGAGATCAGCCTCATGTGAAAGACTGTGCACTGTTCGCTGCTGTTCTCGCCAGTAAATGAACACCTCCCTCCCCGCAGCTAACTGAAGCAGACTCGGAAGGACTGATGCCAAGCAGACACAAACACCCAGCATAATCTCACGCCGAGTTCTGAGGCTGAAGAAGGCACAGGCGGCGGGCTGTTGGTGAATCGAGGCGAGGAGCCCTCGCAGGCTGCATGCGACTTGCAGACAAGGGGTTTGCACCCCAGGCTGGTGGACTGGCCCAAGACTGGCTGAAGGGGGTATCAGGTATCGGAGCCAAGATGCGTGAAGGTGCCAATGGCGCTGGGGGCTTCCTGATCGTGTCGGAGGTTTGGATCTGGAACTTGGGTTGATGATGATGGCTGCAGTGGGGGGGGGGGGGGCGAGGGGGGAAACTCTCTTTTTCTGACTGTAAGGGACACTGGGTGAATTCTTCTGATGGCGACTCTTTGCCCACATTACGGTAGACTTAAGTAAATTTAGTTTAATATTACATTTTCTGTTTTATTACATGTCAATTTTTTTTTAATTTAAATTAAATTTGGACATTCAGGTGAATTCAGCCCTACGAGTCCGTGTCGCCAAATTAAGACCCCATTAACCTACACCCCGGTACATGAGGAAGCTGAAGCTGCTGGAGAAAACTCGCACAGACACGGGGAAAAGGTATGAACTTTTACAGACAGCGCGGGATTCGAAGTCAGCTCCGGTCCCGGTCCTTGCAAAGGCTTCGCGCCAAGTCGGAAGCCTTTCTCACATGTGGGCAGGCAAATCAAGGTAGCAGCTTCCCTGATGTGTTAAGAAGCAGGGAAGAACTATTGGCCAATAGACTCCAACCATGGAGGACTGTGCCCAAGATGAATTTTACTCTCCTTTGAAATATATGGCACACCAAAGTGTTTGAATCACAAAATTCTCAGGCAGCATATACAAATGGAACTATAAATAATCAATACAATCACCAAAATGTATATGAATCCCAGACAAGAGGCCTGTAATTCACTCCATTCTGAACCATTCAAGGTTTTGTCACAGTTGGATTATCTGTGGGCTTGGGAGGTTGTGGCTGGAATGCTGTAAGGCACCTGCCCACGGGTACCCATGCCATGGTTGGCTTGTAGACAGTCTCAAGTGGTTGATCTTTTCAGTCAACTTTGAAGTGGTATTTCACCTCAAGTGAGATCAGCCTCATGTGAAAGACTGTGCACTGTTCGCTGCTGGTCTCGCCAGTAAATGAACACCTCCCTCCCTGCAGCTAACTGAAGCAGACTCGGAAGGACTGATGCCAAGCAGACACAAACACCCAGCATAACCTCACGCCGAGTTCTGAGGCTGAAGAACGCCCAGGTTGCGGGCTGTTGGTGAATCGAGGCGAGGAGCCCTCACAGGCTGTTGGCGACTTGCAGACAAGGGGTTTGCACCCCAGGCTGGTGGACTGGCCCAAGACTGGCTGACGGGGGTACCAGGTATCGGAGCCAAGATGCATGAAGGTGCCAAATGCGCTGGGGGCTTCCTGATCGTGTCGGAGGTTTAGATCTGGAACTCGGGTTGATGATGATGATGGGGCGAGGGGGGAAACTCTCTTTTTCTGACTGTAAGGGACATTGGGTGAATTCTTCTGATGGCGACTCTTTGCCCACATTACAGTAGACTTAAGTAAATTTAGTTTAATATGACATTTTCTGTTTTATTACATGACAATATTTTATTTTAATTTAAATTAAATTTGGACATTCAGGTCAATTCGGCCCTACGAGTCCGTGTCGCCAAATTAAGACCCCATTAACCTACACCCTGGTACATGAGGAAACTGAAGCTGCCGGAGAAAACTCGCACAGACACGGGGAGAAGGTATGAACTCTTACAGACAGCGCGGGATTCGAACGCAGCTCCGGTCCTGATCCTTGCAAAGGCTTCGCGCTAAGTCGGAGGCCTTTCTCACATATGGGCAGGCAAATCAATGTAGCAGCTTCCCTAATGTGTTGAGAAGCAGGAAAGAACTATTGGCCAATAGACTGCAACAATGGAGGACTGTGCCCAAGATGGAGGCACCTAAGCTGGGTAGTGTACCACGAGGGGGAGCAGCAGGGCAGCAGAAACGTCACTTTTATTTCTTTACCTCCTATGCACGGTACAAGACCCGCCAAGTTCCTTCCGCACTTTTGGTTTTTTTAAACTGCAGTCAATGCATCTGCAGTTTTTGGTGTTGTACCTCAGATTTGCGGATTGTATAGATAACATCCTAATATATCCTAATTTCAAAGTATAATCTTCCAAAGCATGAACTGCGATATCCCAAATTTAAATCTTTTTAATCCCACAAATCAAACTCTGTGGCTGTTACTTTTTGTAGTTGTAATTTGTTGATAGAACAGATAAAAATCTTGCGTCGCTTCACTGCAAGAATTTCATAAAGGTGAATAACTTAGCATTTACAATACAAAGATAATCCATTAGACTCTAATTAGTTATAAGTTGTCATAACAAAAAACAGTAGCTAAAGACGGCTGGAAAATATCAAAGATATATAGAAATACAAAAACAAAGATACAAAATTTAAGGAAAATTTGACGGGCTCACACTTCTCATCACGTACAGAGTGCAAGCACTTAGCCTGGGCAGATATTGTGCCATATAACATAATTGTTACTATGGTAACACTACAAACAATGGTTATCTTCAAGAGACAGGCACAAAATTAAATAAGAATAAAAAAAAACAAGGGTTTTATCTTTTACAGATTGAATTGTTGGAGGAAATGCAGTTAGTGTTCAATGTAACAGATTATTGTCATGTCCATAAGTAGAAGGTGGAGGTCAATGTACAGATTATTGTCATGTCCATAAGTAGGAGATGGAGGTTAATGTACAGATTATTGTCATGTCCAAAAGTAGGAGGTGGAGGTCAATGAACATCTTATTGTCATATCCATAAGTAGGGGATGGAGGTCAATGTACCAGATTATTGTCATGTCCATAAGTAGGAGGTGGAGGTCAATGTACAGATTATTGTCATGTGCATAAGTGGGAGATAGAGGTCAAGGTACAGATTATTCTCATGTCCATAAGTAGGAGGTGGAGGTCAAGGTACAGATTATTGTCATGTCCATAAGTAGGAGGGGGTGGTCAATGTACAGATTATTGTCATGTCCATCAGTAGGAGGTGTAAGTCAATGTACAGATTATTGTCATGTGCATAAGTGGGAAATGGCGGTCAATGTACAGATTATTGTCATGTCCATCAGTAGGAGAAGAAGGTAAATGTACAGATTATTGTCATGTGCTTAAGTGGGAAATGGAGGTCAATGTACAGATTATTGTCATGTCCATAAATAGGAGGTGGAGGTCAATGTACAGATTATTGTCATGTGCAAAAGAGGTATGTGGAGAACAATGTGCAGATTATTATCATGTCCATAAATAGGAGAGGGATGTTAAGGTACAGATTATTGTCATGTCCATGAATAAGAGGTGTAGGTCAATGTACAGATTATTGTCATGTCCAGAATTAGTAGATGAAGGGCAATGTACATATTATTATCATGTCCATAAGTAGGAGATGGAGGTAAATGTACAGATTATTGTCATGTGCATAATAAGAGGTGAAGGTCAATGTGCAGATTATTGTCATGTCCATATGTATGAGGTGGAGATCAATGTACAAATTATTGTCATGTCCATCAGTTGGACCGGGAGGTCAAGGTACAGATTATTGTCATGTCCATAGGTAGGAGATGGATGTCAATGTTCACATTATTGTCATGTCCATAAGTAGGAGGTGGAGGTAAATGTATAGATTATTGTCATGTTCATAAGTAGGAGATGGAGGTCAATGTACAGATTATTGTCATTTCCATCAGTAGGAGGTGGAGGTCAATGTACAGATTGTTGTCATGTCCATAAAAAGGAGGTGGCGGTTAATGTAGTAGATGATTGTAATGTCCATAAGTAGGAGGTGGAGGACATTTTGCAGATAATTGTCATGTCCATAAGTAAAAGATGGAGATCAATGTACCAGATTCTTGTCAAGTCGATAAGTTGGAGGGTGAGGTCAATGTTCAGTAATTGTCATGTCCATAGGTAGGAGGTGGAAGTCAATGTAGAGATTATTGTCATGTCGATAAGTAGTAGATGGAGGTCAATATACAGATGATTGTCATGTCCAGAAGTAGGAGATGGAGGTCAATATTCAGATTATGGTCTTCAATATGTTGGAGATGGAGGTCAATGTACAAGATTACTGTCGTGTTCATAAGTAGGAAGTGGAGGTATATGTACAGATTATTATCATGTCCATAAGTAGTAGATGGAGGTAAATGTAACAGATTATTGTTGTCCATAAGTAGGAGGTGGAGGTCAATGTACAGATTATTCTTGTGTCCATAAGTAGGAGATGGAGGTCAATGTACAGATTATTGTCATGTCCATAAGGAGGAGGTGGAGGTCAATGTACAGATTATTGTCATGTCCATCAGTAGGAGATGAAGGTAAATGTATAGATTATTGTCAGGTACATAAGTAGGAGTTGGCAGTTAATGTACTAGATTATTGTCATGTGCATAAGTGGGAAATAGAGGTCAATGTACAGATTATTGTCATGTCCATATATTGGAGAAGGAGTTCAATGTACAGATTATTGTCGAGTCCATAAGTAGGAGATGGAGGTCAATGTACAGATTATTGTCATGTCCATAAGTAGGAGGGGGACTCAATATTCAGATTATTGTCATGTCCATTAGTAAGACGTTGAGGTCACTGTACAGATTATTGTCATATCCATAAAAAGGAGGTGGTGGTCAATGTACAGATTATTGTCATGTGCAAAAGTGGGAGGTGGAGGTCAATGTACTGATTATTGTCATGTCCATAAGTAGGAGGTGGAGGTCAATATACAGATTATTGTCATGTCCAGACGTAGGAGATGGAGGTCAATATTCAGATTATGGTCTTCAATAAGTCGGAGATGGAGGTCAATCTACAAGATTACTGTTGTGTTCATAAGTAGGAAGTGGAGGACCATGTACAGATTATTATCATATCCATAAGTAGTAGATGGAGGTCAATGTAACAGATTATTGTCATGTCCATAAGTAGGAGGTGGAGATCAATGTACAGATTATTGTGATGTCCATATGTAGGAGATGGAGGTCAATGTACAGTTATTGACAAGTCTCGAACTGGGAGATGGAGGTCAATGTGCAGATTATTGTCATGTCCATAAGTAGGAGGTGGAGGTCCATGTATAGATTATTGACATGTGCATAAGTAAGAGGTAGAGGTCAATGTACAGATTATTGTCGTGTCCAGATGTAGGAGATGAAGGGCAATGTACATATTATTATCATGCCCATAAGTAGGAGATGGAGGTAAATGTACAGATTATTGTCATGTGCATAAGTAAGAGGTGGAGGTCAAAATACAGATTATTGTCATGTCCATATGTAGGAGGTGGATATCAATGTACAGATTATTGTCATGTCCATAAGTAGCACCGGGAGGTCAAGGTACGGATTATTGTCATGTCCATAGGTAGGAGATGGATGTCAATGTTTAGATTACTGTCATGTCCATAAGTAGGAGGTGGAGGTCAATGTACAGATTATTGTCATGTATATAAGTAGGAGATGGAGGTCAATATACAGATTATTGTCATTTCCATCAGTAGGAGGTGGAGGTCAATGTACAGATTGTTGTCATGTCCATAAGAAGGAGGTGGCGGTTAATGTATTAGATGATTGTAATGTCCATAAGTAGGAGGTGGAGGACATTGTGCAGGTAATTGTCATGTCCATAAGTAGAACATGGAGATCAATGTACCAGATTCTTGTCAAGTCGATAAGTTGGAGGGTGAGGTCAATGTTCAGTAATTGTGATGTCCATAGGTCGGAGGTGGAAGTCAATGTAGAGATTATTGTCATGTCGATAAGTAGTAGATGAAGGTCAATATACAGATTATTGTCATGTCCAGAAGCAGGAGATGGAGGTCAATATTCAGATTATGGTCTTCAATATGTTGGAGATGGAGGTCAATGTACAAGATTACTGTCGTGTTCATAAGTAGGAAGTGAAGGTCTATGTACAGATTATTATCATGTCCATGAGTAGTAGATGGAGGTCAATGTAACAGATTATTGTCGTCCATAAGTAGGAGGTGGAGGTCAATGTACAGATTATTCTTGTGTCCATAAGTAGGAGATGGAGGTCAATGTACAGATTTTTGTCATGTCCATCAGTAGGAGATGAAGGTAAATGTATAGATTATCGTCAGGTACATAAGTAGGAGGTGGCAGTTAATGTACTACATTATTGTCATGTGCATAAGTGGGAGATGGAGGTCAATGTACAGATTATTGTCATGTCCATATATTGGAGAAGGAGTTCAATGTACAGATTATTGTCGAGTCCATAAGTAGGAGATGGAGGTCAATGTACAGATTATTTTCATGTCCATAAGTAGGAGGGGGGCTCAATGTTCAGATTATTGTCATGTCCATTAGTAAGACGTTGATGTCATTGTACAGATTATTGTCATATCCATAAGTAGGAGGTGGACGTCAATGTACAGATTATTGTCATGTCCATAAGTAGGAGGTGGAGGTCAATATACAGATTATTGTCATGTCCAGAAGTAGGAGATGGAGGTCAATATTCAGATTATGGTCTTCAATAAGTCGGAGATGGAGGTCAATGTACAAGATTACTGATGTGTTCATAAGTAAGAAGTGGAGGACTATGTACAGATTATTATCATGTCCATAAGTAGTAGATGGATGTCAATGTAACAGATTATTGTCATGTCCATAAGTAGGAGGTGGAGGTCAATGTACAGATTATTCTTGTGTCCATAAGTAGGAGGTGGAGGTCAATGTACTAGATTATTGTCTGCGCATAAGTGGGAGATGGAGGTCATTGTACAGATTATTGTCATGTCCATAAGTTGAAGGGGGATGTCAAGGTACAGATTATTGTCATATCCATAAGGAGGAGGTGGACGTCAATGTACAGATTATTGTCATGTCTATAAGTAGGACATGTAGGTCAAATTACAGATTATTGTCATGTCCAGAAGTAGGAGATGGAGGTCAATGTACAGATTATTGTCATGTGAATAAGTGGGAGGTGGAGGTCAATGTACAGATTATTGTCATGTCCATAAGTAGGAGGTGGAGGTCAATGTACTAGATTATTGTCATGTCCATAGTAGGATGTGGAGGACAATGTGCAGATTATTATCATGTCCATAAGTAGGAGAGGGACGTTAAGGTTCAGATTATTGTCATGTCCAGAAGTTGGAGATGGAGGTCAATGTACAGATTATTGTCATGTGCATAAGTGGGAGATGGAGGTCAATGTACAGATTGTTGTCTTGTCTATAAATAGGAGGTGGAGGTTAATGTACTAGATTATTGTCATGTCCATAAGGAGGAGGAGGAGATCAATGTATAGATTATTGTCATGTCCATAAGTAGGAGGTGGAGGTCAATGCACAGATTATTGTAATGTCCATGAATAGGAGGTATAGGTCAATATAAAGATTATTCTCATGTCCATAAGTAGGAGGGGGATGTTAAGGTACAGATTATTGTTATGTCCATAAGTAGAAGGGGGTGGTCAAGGTACAGATTATTGTGATGTCCATATGTAGGAGATGGAGGTCAATGTACAGATTATTGTCATGTCCATAACTATGAGATGGAAGTCATTGTACAGATTATTTTCATGTCCTGAAGTAGGAGATAGAGGTCAATGTACGGATTATTTTCATATCCATAAGGATGAGGAGGAGGAGGTCAATCTACAGATTATTTTCATGTCCATCAGTAGAAGGTGTAAGTCAATGTATAGATTATTGTCATGTGCATAAGTGGGAGATGGAGGTCAATATACAGATTATTATCATGTCCATAAGTAGATGGGGGATGACAACGTACAGATTATTATCATGTCCATAAGTAGGAGGTGGAGGTCAATGTACAGATTATTGTCATGTCCAGAAGTAGGAGATGGAGGTCAATATTCAGATTATAGTCTTCAAAATGTTGGAGATGGAGGTCAATGTACAAGATTACTGTCGTGTTCATAAGTAGGAAGTGGATGTCTATGTACAGATTATTATCATGTCCATAAGTAGTAGATGGAGGTCAATGTAACAGATTATTGTCGTCCATAAGTAGGAGGTGGAGGTCATTGTACAGATTATTCTTGTGTCCATAAGTAGGAGATGGAGGTCAATGTACAGATTATTGTCATGTCCATAAGGAGGAGGTGGAGGTCAATGTACAGATTATTGTCATGTCCATCAGTAGGAGATGAAGGTAAATGTAGAGATTATTGTCAAGTACATATATAGGAGGTGGCAGTTAATGTACTAGATTATTGTCATGTGCATAAGTGGGAGATGGAGGTCAATGTACAGATTATTGTCATCTCCATATATTGGAGAAGGAGTTCAATGTACAGATTATTGTCTAGTCCATAAGTAGGAGATGGAGGTCAATGTACAGATTATTGTCATTTCCATAAGTAGGAGGGGGGCTCAATGTTCAGATTATTGTCATGTTCATTAGTAAGACGTTGAGGTCATTGTACAGATTATTGTCATATCCATAAATAGGAGGTGGAGGTCAATGTACAGATTATTGTCACGTGCATAAGTGGGGGGTGGAGGTCAATGTACTGATTATTGTCATGTCCATAAGTAGGAGATGGAGGTCAATATTCAGATTATGGTCTTCAATAAGTCGGAGATGGAGGTCACTGTACAATATTACTGTCGTGATGATAAGTAGGAAGTGGAGGTCAATGTACAGATTATTATCATGTCCATAAGTAGTAGATGGAGGTCAATGTAACAGATTATTGTCATGTCCATAAGTAGGAGGTGGAGGTCAATGTACAGATTATTCTTGTGTCCATAAGTAGGAGATGGAGGTCAATGTACAAATTATTGTCATGTCCTTAAGGAGGAGGTGGAGGTCAATGTACTTGATTATCGTCATGTGCATAAGTGGGAGATGGAGGTCAATGTACAGATTATTGTCATGTCCATAACTTGAAGGGGTATGTCAATGTACAGATTATTGTCATGTCCATAAGTAGGAGGTGGAGGTCAATGGACAGATTCTTGTCATGTCTATAAGTAGGACATGTAGGTCAAATTACAGATTATTGTCATGTCCAAAACTACGAGGTGGAGGTCAATGTACAGATTATTGTCATGGGCATAAATGGGAGATGGAGGTCAATGTACAGATTATCGTCATGTCCATAAGTAGGAAGTGGAGGTCAATGTACAGATTATTGTCATGTCCATAAGTAGGAGGTGGAGGTCTATGTATAGATTATTGTCATGTGCATAAGTGGGAGACGTAGGTCAATGTACAGATTATTCTCATGTCCATAAGTAGGAGGTGGAGGTCAATGTACAGATTATTGTCATGTCCATAAGTAGGAGGTGGAGGTTAAGGTAATAGATTATTGTCATGTCCATAGTAGGATGTGGAGGACAATGTGCAGATTATTATCATGTCCATAAGTAGGAGAGGGACGTTAAGGTACAGATTACTGTCATGTCCAGAAGTGGGAGATGGAGGTCAATGTACAGATTTTGTCATGTGCATAAGTGGGAGATGGAGGTCAATGTACAGATTGTTGTCATCTCTATAAATAGGAGGTGGAGGTTAATGTACTAGATTATTGTCATGTCCATAAAGAGGAGGAGGAGATCAATGTATAGATTTTTGTTATGTCCATAAGTAGGAGGTGGAGGTCAATGTACAGATTATTGTCATGTCCATGAATAGGAGGTGTAGGTCAATATACAGATTATTGTCATGTCCATAAGTAAGAGGGGGATGTTAAGGTACAGATTATTGTTATGTCCATAAGTAGAAGGGGGTGGTCAAGGTACAGATTATTGTGATGCCCATATGTAGGAGATGGACGTCAATGTACAGATTATTGTCATGTTCATAACTAGGAGATGGAAGTCATTGTACAGATGATTTTCATGTCCTGAAGTAGGAGATGGAGGTCAATGTACGGATTATTATCATATCCATAAGGATGAGGAGGAGGAGGTCAATCTACAGATTATTTTCATGTCCATCAGTAGGAGGTGTAAGTCAATGTATAGATTATTGTCATGTGCATAAGTGGGAGATGGAGGTCAATATACAGATTATTATCATGTCCATAAGTAGATGGGGGATGACAACGTACAGATTATTATCATGTCCATAAGTAGGAGGTGGAGGTCAATGTACAGATTATTGTCATGTCCAGAAGTAGGAGATGGAGGTCAATATTCAGATTATAGTCTTCAAAATGTTGGAGATGGAGGTCAATGTACAAGATTACTGCCGTCTTCATAAGTAGGAAGTGGATGTCTATGTACAGATTATTATCATGTCCATAAGTAGTAGATGGAGGTCAATGTAACAGATTATTATCGTCCATAAGTATGAGGTGGAGGTCATTGTACAGATTATTCTTGTGTTCATAAGTAGGAGATGGAGGTCAATGTACAGATTATTGTCATGTCCATAAGGAGGAGGTGGAGGTCAATATACAGATTATTGTCATGTCCATCAGTAGGAGATGAAGGTAAATGTATAGATTATTGTCAAGTACATAAGTAGGTGGTGGCGTTTAATGTACTAGATTATTGTCATGTGCATAAGTAGTAGATGGATGTCAATGTAACAGATTATTGTCATGTCCATAAGGAGGAGGTGGAGGTCAATATACAGATTATTGTCGAGTCCATAAGTAGGAGATGGAGGTCAATGTACAGATTATTGTCATGACCATAAGTAGGAGGGGGGCTCAATGTTCAGATTATTGTCATGTCCATTAGTAAGACGTTGAGGTCATTGTACAGATTATTGTCATATCCATAAGTAGGAGGTGGAGGTCAATGTACAGATTATTGTCATGTGCATAAGTGGGAGGTGGAGGTCAATGTACTAATTATTGTCATGTCCATAAGTTGGAGGTGGAGGTCAATATACAGATTATTGTCATGTCCAGAAGTAGGAGATGGAGGTTAATATTCAGATTATGGTCTTCAATAAGTCGGAGATGGAGGTCAATGTACAAGATTACTGTCGTGTTCATAAGTAGGAAGTGGAGGTCTATGTATAGATTATTATCATGTCCATAAGTAGTAGATGGAGGTCAATGTAACAGATTATTGTCATGTCCAGAAGTAGGAGGTGGAGGTCAATGTACAGATTATTGTCATGTGCATAAGTGGGAGATGGAGGTCAATGTACAGATTGTTGTCATGTCTATAAATAGGAGGTAGAGGTTAATGTACTAGATTATTGTCATGACCATAAAGAGGAGGAGGAGATCAATGTATAGATTTTTGTCATGTCCATAAGTAGGAGGTGGAGGTCAATATACATATTATTGTCATGTCCATATGTAGGAGGGGGATGTTAAGGTACAGATTATTGTTATGTCCATAAGTAGAAGGGGGTGGTCAAGGTACAGATTATTGTGATGTCCATATGTAGGAGATGGAGTTCAATGTACAGATTATTGTCATGTTCATAACTAGGAGATGGAAGTCATTGTACAGATTATTTTCATGTCCTGAAGTAGGAGATGGAGGTCAATGTACGGATTATTATCATATCCATAAGGATGAGGAGGAGGAGGTCAATCTACAGATTATTTTCATGTCCATCAGTAGGAGGTGTAAGTCAATGTATAGATTATTGTCATGTGCATAAGTGGGAGAATGCGGTCAATGTACAGATTATTGTCATGTCCATCAGTAGGAGAAGAAGGTAAATGTACAGATTATTGTCATGTGCATAAGTGGGAGATGGAGGTCAATATACAGATTATTATCATGTCCATAAGTAGATTGGGGATGTCAACGTACAGATTATTGTCATGTCCAGAAGTAGGAGATGGAGGTCAATATTCAGATTATAGTCTTCAAAATGTTGGAGATGGAGGTCAATGTACAAGATTACTGTCGTGTTCATAAGTAGGAAGTGGATGTCTATGTACAGATTATTATCGTGTCCATAAGTAGTAGATGGAGGTCAATGTAACAGATTAATGTCGTCCATAAGTAGGAGGTGGAGGTCATTGTACAAATTATTCTTGAGTTCATAAGTAGGTGATGGAGGTCAATGTACAGATTGTTGTCATGTCCATAGGGAGGTGGTGGAGGTCAATATACAGATTATTGTCATGTCCATCAGTAGGAGATGAAGGTAAATGTATAGATTATTGTCAAGTACATAAGTAGGAGGTGGCGGTTAATGTACTAGATTATTGTCATGTGCATAAGTGGGAGATGGAGGTCAATGTACAGATTATTGTCATGTCCATATATTGGAGAATGAGTTCAATGTAGAGATTATTGTCATGTCGATAAGTAGTAGATGGAGGTCAATATACAGATGATTTTCATGTCCAGAAGTAGGAGATGGAGGTCAATATTCTGATTATGGTCTTCAATATGTTGGAGATGGAGGTCAATGTACAAGATTACTGTCGTGTTCATAAGTAGGAAGTGGAGGTATATGTACAGATTATTATCATGTCCATAAGTAGTAGATGGAGGTAAATGTAACAGATTATTGTTGTCCATAAGTAGGAGGTGGAGGTCAATGTACAGATTATTCTTGTGTCCATAAGTAGGAGATGGAGGTCAATGTACAGATTATTGTCATGTCCATAAGGAGGAGGTGGAGGTCAATGTACAGATTATTGTCATGTCCATCAGTAGGAGATGAAGGTAAATGTATAGATTATTGTCAGGTACATAAGTAGGAGTTGGCAGTTAATGTACTAGATTATTGTCATGTGCATAAGTGGGAGATGGAGGTCAATGTACAGATTATTGTCATGTCCATATATTGGAGAAGGAGTTCAATGTACAGATTATTGTCGAGTCCATAAGTAGGAGATGGAGGTCAATGTACAGATTATTGTCATGTCCATAAGTAGGAGGGGGACTCAATATTCAGATTATTGTCATGTCCATTAGTAAGACGTTGAGGTCACTGTACAGATTATTGTCATATCCATAAAAAGGAGGTGGAGGTCAATGTACAGATTATTGTCATGTGCAAAAGTGGGAGGTGGAGGTCAATGTACTGATTATTGTCATGTCCATAAGTAGGAGGTGGAGGTCAATATACAGATTATTGTCATGTCCAGACGTAGGAGATGGAGGTCAATATTCACATTATGGTCTTCAATAAGTCGGAGATGGAGGTCAATCTACAAGATTATTATCATGTCCATAAGTAGTAGATGGAGGACAATGTAACAGATTATTGTCATGTCCATAAGTAGGAGGTGGAGATCAATGTACAGATTATTGTGATGTCCATATGTAGGAGATGGAGGTCAATGTACAGTTATTGACAAGTCTCGAACTGGGAGATGGAGGTCAATGTGCAGATTATTGTCATGTCCATAAGTAGGAGGTGGAGGTCCATGTATAGATTATTGACATGTGCATAAGTAAGAGGTAGAGGTCAATGTACAGATTATTGTCGTGTCCAGATGTAGGAGATGAAGGGCAATGTACATATTATTATCATGCCCATAAGTAGGAGATGGAGGTAAATGTACAGATTATTGTCATGTGCATAAGTAAGAGGTGGATGTCAATGTACAGATTATTGTCATGTCCATAAGTAGCACCGGGAGGTCAAGGTACGGATTATTGTCATGTCCATAGGTAGGAGATGGATGTCAATGTTTAGATTACTGTCATGTCCATAAGTAGGAGGTGGAGGTCAATGTACAGATTATTGTCATGTATATAAGTAGGAGATGGAGGTCAATATACAGATTATTGTCATTTCCATCAGTAGGAGGTGGAGGTCAATGTACAGATTGTTGTCATGTCCATAAGAAGGAGGTGGCGGTTAATGTATTAGATGATTGTAATGTCCATAAGTAGGAGGTGGAGGACATTGTGCAGGTAATTGTCATGTCCATAAGTAGAACATGGAGATCAATGTACCAGATTCTTGTCAAGTCGATAAGTTGGAGGGTGAGGTCAATGTTCAGTAATTGTGATGTCCATAGGTCGGAGGTGGAAGTCAATGTAGAGATTATTGTCATGTCGATAAGTAGTAGATGAAGGTCAATATACAGATTATTGTCATGTCCAGAAGCAGGAGATGGAGGTCAATATTCAGATTATGGTCTTCAATATGTTGGAGATGGAGGTCAATGTACAAGATTACTGTCGTGTTCATAAGTAGGAAGTGAAGGTCTATGTACAGATTATTATCATGTCCATGAGTAGTAGATGGAGGTCAATGTAACAGATTATTGTCGTCCATAAGTAGGAGGTGGAGGTCAATGTACAGATTATTCTTGTGTCCATAAGTAGGAGATGGAGGTCAATGTACAGATTTTTGTCATGTCCATCAGTAGGAGATGAAGGTAAATGTATAGATTATCGTCAGGTACATAAGTAGGAGGTGGCAGTTAATGTACTACATTATTGTCATGTGCATAAGTGGGAGATGGAGGTCAATGTACAGATTATTGTCATGTCCATATATTGGAGAAGGAGTTCAATGTACAGATTATTGTCGAGTCCATAAGTAGGAGATGGAGGTCAATGTACAGATTATTTTCATGTCCATAAGTAGGAGGGGGGCTCAATGTTCAGATTATTGTCATGTCCATTAGTAAGACGTTGATGTCATTGTACAGATTATTGTCATATCCATAAGTAGGAGGTGGACGTCAATGTACAGATTATTGTCATGTCCATAAGTAGGAGGTGGAGGTCAATATACAGATTATTGTCATGTCCAGAAGTAGGAGATGGAGGTCAATATTCAGATTATGGTCTTCAATAAGTCGGAGATGGAGGTCAATGTACAAGATTACTGATGTGTTCATAAGTAAGAAGTGGAGGACTATGTACAGATTATTATCATGTCCATAAGTAGTAGATGGATGTCAATGTAACAGATTATTGTCATGTCCATAAGTAGGAGGTGGAGGTCAATGTACAGATTATTCTTGTGTCCATAAGTAGGAGGTGGAGGTGAATGTACTAGATTATTGTCTGCGCATAAGTGGGAGATGGAGGTCATTGTACAGATTATTGTCATCTCCATAAGTTGAAGGGGGATGTCAAGGTACAGATTATTGTCATATCCATAAGTAGGAGGTGGACGTCAATGTACAGATTATTGTCATGTCTATAAGTAGGACATGTAGGTCAAATTACAGATTATTGTCATGTCCAGAAGTAGGAGATGGAGGTCAATGTACAGATTATTGTCATGTGAATAAGTGGGAGGTGGAGGTCAATGTACAGATTATTGTCATGTCCATAAGTAGGAGGTGGAGGTCAATGTACTAGATTATTGTCATGTCCATAGTAGGATGTGGAGGACAATGTGCAGATTATTATCATGTCCATAAGTAGGAGAGGGACGTTAAGGTTCAGATTATTGTCATGTCCAGAAGTTGGAGATGGAGGTCAATGTACAGATTATTGTCATGTGCATAAGTGGGAGATGGAGGTCAATGTACAGATTGTTGTCTTGTCTATAAATAGGAGGTGGAGGTTAATGTACTAGATTATTGTCATGTCCATAAGGAGGAGGAGGAGATCAATGTATAGATTATTGTCATGTCCATAAGTAGGAGGTGGAGGTCAATGCACAGATTATTGTAATGTCCATGAATAGGAGGTATAGGTCAATATAAAGATTATTCTCATGTCCATAAGTAGGAGGGGGATGTTAAGGTACAGATTATTGTTATGTCCATAAGTAGAAGTGGGTGGTCAAGGTACAGATTATTGTGATGTCCATATGTAGGAGATGGAGGTCAATGTACAGATTATTGTCATGTCCATAACTATGAGATGGAAGTCATTGTACAGATTATTTTCATGTCCTGAAGTAGGAGATAGAGGTCAATGTACGGATTATTTTCATATCCATAAGGATGAGGAGGAGGAGGTCAATCTACAGATTATTTTCATGTCCATCAGTAGGAGGTGTAAGTCAATGTATAGATTATTGTCATGTGCATAAGTGGGAGATGGAGGTCAATATACAGATTATTATCATGTCCATAAGTAGATGGGGGATGACAACGTACAGATTATTATCATGTCCATAAGTAGGAGGTGGAGGTCAATGTACAGATTATTGTCATGTCCAGAAGTAGGAGATGGAGGTCAATATTCAGATTATAGTCTTCAAAATGTTGGAGATGGAGGTCAATGTACAAGATTACTGTCGTGTTCATAAGTAGGAAGTGGATGTCTATGTACAGATTATTATCATGTCCATAAGTAGTAGATGGAGGTCAATGTAACAGATTATTGTCGTCCATAAGTAGGAGGTGGAGGTCATTGTACAGATTATTCTTGTGTCCATAAGTAGGAGATGGAGGTCAATGTACAGATTATTGTCATGTCCATAAGGAGGAGGTGGAGGTCAATGTACAGATTATTGTCATGTCCATCAGTAGGAGATGAAGGTAAATGTAGAGATTATTGTCAAGTACATATATAGGAGGTGGCGGTTAATGTACTAGATTATTGTCATGTGCATAAGTGGGAGATGGAGGTCAATGTACAGATTATTGTCATCTCCATATATTGGAGAAGGAGTTCAATGTACAGATTATTGTCTAGTCCATAAGTAGGAGATGGAGGTCAATGTACAGATTATTGTCATTTCCATAAGTAGGAGGGGGGCTCAATGTTCAGATTATTGTCATGTTCATTAGTAAGACGTTGAGGTCATTGTACAGATTATTGTCATATCCATAAATAGGAGGTGGAGGTCAATGTACAGATTATTGTCATGTGCATAAGTGGGGGGTGGAGGTCAATGTACTGATTATTATCGTCCATAAGTATGAGGTGGAAGTCATTGTACAGATTATTCTTGTGTTCATAAGTAGGAGATGGAGGTCAATGTACAGATTATTGTCATGTCCATAAGGAGGAGGTGGAGGTCAATATACAGATTATTGTCATGTCCATCAGTAGGAGATGAAGGTAAATGTATAGATTATTGTCAAGTACATAAGTAGGTGGTGGCGTTTAATGTACTAGATTATTGTCATGTGCATAAGTAGTAGATGGATGTCAATGTAACAGATTATTGTCATGTCCATAAGGAGGAGGTGGAGGTCAATATACAGATTATTGTCGAGTCCATAAGTAGGAGATGGAGGTCAATGTACAGATTATTGTCATGACCATAAGTAGGAGGGGGGCTCAATGTTCAGATTATTGTCATGTCCATTAGTAAGACGTTGAGGTCATTGTACAGATTATTGTCATATCCATAAGTAGGAGGTGGAGGTCAATGTACAGATTATTGTCATGTGCATAAGTGGGAGGTGGAGGTCAATGTACTAATTATTGTCATGTCCATAAGTTGGAGGTGGAGGTCAATATACAGATTATTGTCATGTCCAGAAGTAGGAGATGGAGGTTAATATTCAGATTATGGTCTTCAATAAGTCGGAGATGGAGGTCAATGTACAAGATTACTGTCGTGTTCATAAGTAGGAAGTGGAGGTCTATGTATAGATTATTATCATGTCCATAAGTAGTAGATGGAGGTCAATGTAACAGATTATTGTCATGTCCAGAAGTAGGAGGTGGAGGTCAATGTACAGATTATTGTCATGTGCATAAGTGGGAGATGGAGGTCAATGTACAGATTGTTGTCATGTCTATAAATAGGAGGTAGAGGTTAATGTACTAGATTATTGTCATGACCATAAAGAGGAGGAGGAGATCAATGTATAGATTTTTGTCATGTCCATAAGTAGGAGGTGGAGGTCAATGTACAGATTATTGTCATGTCCATGAATAAGAGGTGTAGGTCAATATACATATTATTGTCATGTCCATATGTAGGAGGGGGATGTTAAGGTACAGATTATTGTTATGTCCATAAGTAGAAGGGGGTGGTCAAGGTACAGATTATTGTGATGTCCATATGTAGGAGATGGAGTTCAATGTACAGATTATTGTCATGTTCATAACTAGGAGATGGAAGTCATTGTACAGATTATTTTCATGTCCTGAAGTAGGAGATGGAGGTCAATGTACGGATTATTATCATATCCATAAGGATGAGGAGGAGGAGGTCAATCTACAGATTATTTTCATGTCCATCAGTAGGAGGTGTAAGTCAATGTATAGATTATTGTCATGTGCATAAGTGGGAGAATGCGGTCAATGTACAGATTATTGTCATGTCCATCAGTTGGAGAAGAAGGTAAATGTACAGATTATTGTCATGTGCATAAGTGGGAGATGGAGGTCAATATACAGATTATTATCATGTCCATAAGTAGATTGGGGATGTCAACGTACAGATTATTGTCATGTCCAGAAGTAGGAGATGGAGGTCAATATTCAGATTATAGTCTTCAAAATGTTGGAGATGGAGGTCAATGTACAAGATTACTGTCGTGTTCATAAGTAGGAAGTGGATGTCTATGTACAGATTATTATCGTGTCCATAAGTAGTAGATGGAGGTCAATGTAACAGATTAATGTCGTCCATAAGTAGGAGGTGGAGGTCATTGTACAAATTATTCTTGAGTTCATAAGTAGGTGATGGAGGTCAATGTACAGATTGTTGTCATGTCCATAGGGAGGTGGTGGAGGTCAATATACAGATTATTGTCATGTCCATCAGTAGGAGATGAAGGTAAATGTATAGATTATTGTCAAGTAGATAAGTAGGAGGTGGCGGTTAATGTACTAGATTATTGTCATGTGCATAAGTGGGAGATGGAGGTCAATGTACAGATTATTGTCATGTCCATATATTGGAGAATGAGTTCAATGTAGAGATTATTGTCATGTCGATAAGTAGTAGATGGAGGTCAATATACAGATGATTGTCATGTCCAGAAGTAGGAGATGGAGGTCAATATTCAGATTATGGTCTTCAATATGTTGGAGATGGAGGTCAATGTACAAGATTACTGTCGTGTTCATAAGTAGGAAGTGGAGGTATATGTACAGATTATTATCATGTCCATAAGTAGTAGATGGAGGTAAATGTAACAGATTATTGTTGTCCATAAGTAGGAGGTGGAGGTCAATGTACAGATTATTCTTGTGTCCATAAGTAGGAGATGGAGGTCAATGTACAGATTATTGTCATGTCCATAAGGAGGAGGTGGAGGTCAATGTACAGATTATTGTCATGTCCATCAGTAGGAGATGAAGGTAAATGTATAGATTATTGTCAGGTACATAAGTAGGAGTTGGCAGTTAATGTACTAGATTATTGTCATGTGCATAAGTGGGAGATGGAGGTCAATGTACAGATTATTGTCATGTCCATATATTGGAGAAGGAGTTCAATGTACAGATTATTGTCGAGTCCATAAGTAGGAGATGGAGGTCAATGTACAGATTATTGTCATGTCCATAAGTAGGAGGGGGACTCAATATTCAGATTATTGTCATGTCCATTAGTAAGACGTTGAGGTCACTGTACAGATTATTGTCATATCCATAAAAAGGAGGTGGAGGTCAATGTACAGATTATTGTCATGTGCAAAAGTGGGAGGTGGAGGTCAATGTACTGATTATTGTCATGTCCATAAGTAGGAGGTGGAGGTCAATATACAGATTATTGTCATGTCCAGACGTAGGAGATGGAGGTCAATATTCACATTATGGTCTTCAATAAGTCGGAGATGGAGGTCAATCTACAAGATTACTGTTGTGTTCATAAGTAGGAAGTGGAGGACCTTGTACAGATTATTATCATGTCCATAAGTAGTAGATGGAGGTCAATGTAACAGATTATTGTCATGTCCATAAGTAGGAGGTGGAGATCAATGTACAGATTATTGTTATGTCCATAAGTAGAAGGGGGTGGTCAAGGTACAGATTATTGTGATGTCCATATGTAGGAGATGGAGTTCAATGTACAGATTATTGTCATGTTCATAACTAGGAGATGGAAGTCATTGTACAGATTATTTTCATGTCCTGAAGTAGGAGATGGAGGTCAATGTACGGATTATTATCATATCCATAAGGATGAGGAGGAGGAGGTCAATCTACAGATTATTTTCATGTCCATCAGTAGGAGGTGTAAGTCAATGTATAGATTATTGTCATGTGCATAAGTGGGAGAATGCGGTCAATGTACAGATTATTGTCATGTCCATCAGTTGGAGAAGAAGGTAAATGTACAGATTATTGTCATGTGCATAAGTGGGAGATGGAGGTCAATATACAGATTATTATCATGTCCATAAGTAGATTGGGGATGTCAACGTACAGATTATTGTCATGTCCAGAAGTAGGAGATGGAGGTCAATATTCAGATTATAGTCTTCAAAATGTTGGAGATGGAGGTCAATGTACAAGATTACTGTCGTGTTCATAAGTAGGAAGTGGATGTCTATGTACAGATTATTATCGTGTCCATAAGTAGTAGATGGAGGTCAATGTAACAGATTAATGTCGTCCATAAGTAGGAGGTGGAGGTCATTGTACAAATTATTCTTGAGTTCATAAGTAGGTGATGGAGGTCAAAGTACAGATTGTTGTCATGTCCATAGGGAGGTGGTGGAGGTCAATATACAGATTATTGTCATGTCCATCAGTAGGAGATGAAGGTAAATGTATAGATTATTGTCAAGTACATAAGTAGGAGGTGGCGGTTAATGTACTAGATTATTGTCATGTGCATAAGTGGGAGATGGAGGTCAATGTACAGATTATTGTCATGTCCATATATTGGAGAATGAGTTCAATGTAGAGATTATTGTCATGTCGATAAGTAGTAGATGGAGGTCAATATACAGATGATTGTCATGTCCAGAAGTAGGAGATGGAGGTCAATATTCAGATTATGGTCTTCAATATGTTGGAGATGGAGGTCAATGTACAAGATTACTGTCGTGTTCATAAGTAGGAAGTGGAGGTATATGTACAGATTATTATCATGTCCATAAGTAGTAGATGGAGGTAAATGTAACAGATTATTGTTGTCCATAAGTAGGAGGTGGAGGTCAATGTACAGATTATTCTTGTGTCCATAAGTAGGAGATGGAGGTCAATGTACAGATTATTGTC
Source organism: Narcine bancroftii (assembly GCF_036971445.1). NCBI lineage: Eukaryota > Metazoa > Chordata > Chondrichthyes > Torpediniformes > Narcinidae > Narcine > Narcine bancroftii. The sequence goes on along the minus strand of NC_091479.1, from coordinate 14,694,577 downwards.
ATGTCCATAAGGAGGAGGTGGAGGTCAATGTACAGATTATTGTCATGTCCATCAGTAGGAGATGAAGGTAAATGTATAGATTATTGTCAGGTACATAAGTAGGAGTTGGCAGTTAATGTACTAGATTATTGTCATGTGCATAAGTGGGAGATGGAGGTCAATGTACAGATTATTGTCATGTCCATATATTGGAGAAGGAGTTCAATGTACAGATTATTGTCGAGTCCATAAGTAGGAGATGGAGGTCAATGTACAGATTATTGTCATGTCCATAAGTAGGAGGGGGACTCAATATTCAGATTATTGTCATGTCCATTAGTAAGACGTTGAGGTCACTGTACAGATTATTGTCATATCCATAAAAAGGAGGTGGAGGTCAATGTACAGATTATTGTCATGTGCAAAAGTGGGTGGTGGAGGTCAATGTACTGATTATTGTCATGTCCATAAGTAGGAGGTGGAGGTCAATATACAGATTATTGTCATGTCCAGACGTAGGAGATGGAGGTCAATATTCACATTATGGTCTTCAATAAGTCGGAGATGGAGGTCAATCTACAAGATTACTGTTGTGTTCATAAGTAGGAAGTGGAGGACCATGTACAGATTATTATCATGTCCATAAGTAGTAGATGGAGGTCAATGTAACAGATTATTGTCATGTCCATAAGTAGGAGGTGGAGATCAATGTACAGATTATTGTGATGTCCATATGTAGGAGATGGAGGTCAATGTACAGTTATTGACAAGTCTCGAACTGGGAGATGGAGGTCAATGTGCAGATTATTGTCATGTCCATAAGTAGGAGGTGGAGGTCCATGTATAGATTATTGACATGTGCATAAGTAAGAGGTAGAGGTCAATGTACAGATTATTGTCGTGTCCAGATGTAGGAGATGAAGGGCAATGTACATATTATTATCATGCCCATAAGTAGGAGATGGAGGTAAATGTACAGATTATTGTCATGTGCATAAGTAAGAGGTGGAGGTCAATGTACAGATTATTGTCATGTCCATATGTAGGAGGTGGATATCAATGTACAGATTATTGTCATGTCCATAAGTAGCACCGGGAGGTCAAGGTACGGATTATTGTCATGTCCATAGGTAGGAGATGGATGTCAATGTGTAGATTACTGTCATGTCCATAAGTAGGAGGTGGAGGTCAATGTACAGATTATTGTCATGTATATAAGTAGGAGATGGAGGTCAATATACAGATTATTGTCATTTCCATCAGTAGGAGGTGGAGGTCAATGTACAGATTGTTGTCATGTCCATAAGAAGGAGGTGGCGGTTAATGTATTAGATGATTGTAATGTCCATAAGTAGGAGGTGGAGGACATTGTGCAGGTAATTGTCATGTCCATAAGTAGAACATGGAGATCAATGTACCAGATTCTTGTCAAGTCGATAAGTTGGAGGGTGAGGTCAATGTTCAGTAATTGTGATGTCCATAGGTCGGAGGTGGAAGTCAATGTAGAGATTATTGTCATGTCGATAAGTAGTAGATGAAGGTCAATATACAGATTATTGTCATGTCCAGAAGCAGGAGATGGAGGTCAATATTCAGATTATGGTCTTCAATATGTTGGAGATGGAGGTCAATGTACAAGATTACTGTCGTGTTCATAAGTAGGAAGTGAAGGTCTATGTACAGATTATTATCATGTCCATGAGTAGTAGATGGAGGTCAATGTAACAGATTATTGTCGTCCATAAGTAGGAGGTGGAGGTCAATGTACAGATTATTCTTGTGTCCATAAGTAGGAGATGGAGGTCAATGTACAGATTTTTGTCATGTCCATCAGTAGGAGATGAAGGTAAATGTATAGATTATCGTCAGGTACATAAGTAGGAGGTGGCAGTTAATGTACTACATTATTGTCATGTGCATAAGTGGGAGATGGAGGTCAATGTACAGATTATTGTCATGTCCATATATTGCAGAAGGAGTTCAATGTACAGATTATTGTCGAGTCCATAAGTAGGAGATGGAGGTCAATGTACAGATTATTTTCATGTCCATAAGTAGGAGGGGGGCTCAATGTTCAGATTATTGTCATGTCCATTAGTAAGACGTTGATGTCATTGTACAGATTATTGTCATATCCATAAGTAGGAGGTGGACGTCAATGTACAGATTATTGTCATGTCCATAAGTAGGAGGTGGAGGTCAATATACAGATTATTGTCATGTCCAGAAGTAGGAGATGGAGGTCAATATTCAGATTATGGTCTTCAATAAGTCGGAGATGGAGGTCAATGTACAAGATTACTGATGTGTTCATAAGTAAGAAGTGGAGGACTATGTACAGATTATTATCATGTCCATAAGTAGTAGATGGATGTCAATGTAACAGATTATTGTCATGTCCTTAAGTAGGAGGTGGAGGTCAATGTACAGATTATTCTTGTGTCCATAAGTAGGAGGTGGAGGTCAATGTACTAGATTATTGTCTGCGCATAAGTGGGAGATGGAGGTCATTGTACAGATTATTGTCATGTCCATAAGTTGAAGGGGGATGTCAAGGTACAGATTATTGTCATATCCATAAGTAGGAGGTGGACGTCAATGTACAGATTATTGTCATGTCTATAAGTAGGATATGTAGGTCAAATTACAGATTATTGTCATGTCCAGAAGTAGGAGATGGAGGTCAATGTACAGATTATTGTCATGTGAATAAGTGGGAGGTGGAGGTCAATGTACAGATTATTGTCATGTCCATAAGTAGGAGGTGGAGGTCAATGTACTAGATTATTGTCATGTCCATAGTAGGATGTGGAGGACAATGTGCAGATTATTATCATGTCCATAAGTAGGAGAGGGACGTTAAGGTTCAGATTATTGTCATGTCCAGAAGTTGGAGATGGAGGTCAATGTACAGATTATTGTCATGTGCATAAGTGGGAGATGGAGGTCAATGTACAGATTGTTGTCTTGTCTATAAATAGGAGGTGGAGGTTAATGTACTAGATTATTGTCATGTCCATAAGGAGGAGGAGGAGATCAATGTATAGATTATTGTCATGTCCATAAGTAGGAGGTGGAGGTCAATGCACAGATTATTGTAATGTCCATGAATAGGAGGTATAGGTCAATATAAAGATTATTCTCATGTCCATAAGTAGGAGGGGGATGTTAAGGTACAGATTATTGTTATGTCCATAAGTAGAAGGGGGTGGTCAAGGTACAGATTATTGTGATGTCCATATGTAGGAGATGGAGGTCAATGTACAGATTATTGTCATGTCCATAACTATGAGATGGAAGTCATTGTACAGATTATTTTCATGTCCTGAAGTAGGAGATAGAGGTCAATGTACGGATTATTTTCATATCCATAAGGATGAGGAGGAGGAGGTCAATCTACAGATTATTTTCATGTCCATCAGTAGGAGGTGTAAGTCAATGTATAGATTATTGTCATGTGCATAAGTGGGAGATGGAGGTCAATATACAGATTATTATCATGTCCATAAGTAGATGGGGGATGACAACGTACAGATTATTATCATGTCCATAAGTAGGAGGTGGAGGTCAATGTACAGATTATTGTCATGTCCAGAAGTAGGAGATGGAGGTCAATATTCAGATTATAGTCTTCAAAATGTTGGAGATGGAGGTCAATGTACAAGATTACTGTCGTGTTCATAAGTAGGAAGTGGATGTCTATGTACAGATTATTATCATGTCCATAAGTAGTAGATGGAGGTCAATGTAACAGATTATTGTCGTCCATAAGTAGGAGGTGGAGGTCATTGTACAGATTATTCTTGTGTCCATAAGTAGGAGATGGAGGTCAATGTACAGATTATAGTCATGTCCATAAGGAGGAGGTGGAGGTCAATGTACAGATTATTGTCATGTCCATCAGTAGGAGATGAAGGTAAATGTAGAGATTATTGTCAAGTACATATATAGGAGGTGGCGGTTAATGTACTAGATTATTGTCATGTGCATAAGTGGGAGATGGAGGTCAATGTACAGATTATTGTCATCTCCATATATTGGAGAAGGAGTTCAATGTACAGATTATTGTCTAGTCCATAAGTAGGAGATGGAGGTCAATGTACAGATTATTGGCATTTCCATAAGTAGGAGGGGGGCTCAATGTTCAGATTATTGTCATGTTCATTAGTAAGACGTTGAGGTCATTGTACAGATTATTGTCATATCCATAAATAGGAGGTGGAGGTCAATGTACAGATTATTGTCATGTGCATAAGTGGGGGGTGGAGGTCAATGTACTGATTATTGTCATGTCCATAAGTAGGAGATGGAGGTCAATATTCAGATTATGGTCTTCAATAAGTCGGAGATGGAGGTCACTGTACAATATTACTGTCGTGATGATAAGTAGGAAGTGGAGGTCAATGTACAGATTATTATCATGTCCATAAGTAGTAGATGGAGGTCAATGTAACAGATTATTGTCATGTCCATAAGTAGGAGGTGGAGGTCAATGTACAGATTATTCTTGTGTCCATAACTAGGAGATGGAGGTCAATGTACAAATTATTGTCCTGTCCTTAAGGAGGAGGTGGAGGTCAATGTACTTGATTATCGTCATGTGCATAAGTGGGAGATGGAGGTCAATGTACAGATTATTGTCATGTCCATAACTTGAAGGGGTATGTCAATGTACAGATTATTGTCATGTCCATAAGTAGGAGGTGGAGGTCAATGGACAGATTCTTGTCATGTCTATAAGTAGGACATGTAGGTCAAATTAAAGATTATTGTCATGTCCAAAACTACGAGGTGGAGGTCAATGTACAGATTATTGTCATGGGCATAAATGGGAGATGGAGGTCAATGTACAGATTATCGTCATGTCCATAAGTAGGAAGTGGAGGTCAATGTACAGATTATTGTCATGTCCATAAGTAGGAGGTGGAGGTCAATGTATAGATTATTGTCATGTGCATAAGTGGGAGACGTAGGTCAATGTACAGATTATTCTCATGTCCATAAGTAGGAGTTGGAGGTCAATGTACAGATTATTGTCATGTCCATAAGTAGGAGGTGGAGGTTAAGGTAATAGATTATTGTCATGTCCATAGTAGGATGTGGAGGACAATGTGCAGATTATTATCATGTCCATAAGTAGGAGAGGGACTTTAAGGTACAGATTACTGTCATGTCCAGAAGTGGGAGATGGAGGTCAATGTACAGATTGTTGTCATCTCTATAAATAGGAGGTGGAGGTTAATGTACTAGATTATTGTCATGTCCATAAAGAGGAGGAGGAGATCAATGTATAGATTTTTGTCATGTCCATAAGTAGGAGGTGGAGGTCAATGTACAGATTATTGTCATGTCCATGAATAGGAGGTGTAGGTCAATATACAGATTATTGTCATGTCCATAAGTAAGAGGGGGATGTTAAGGTACAGATTATTGTTATGTCCATAAGTAGAAGGGGGTGGTCAAGGTACAGATTATTGTGATGCCCATATGTAGGAGATGGACGTCAATGTACAGATTATTGTCATGTTCATAACTAGGAGATGGAAGTCATTGTACAGATTATTTTCATGTCCTGAAGTAGGAGATGGAGGTCAATGTACGGATTATTATCATATCCATAAGGATGAGGAGGAGGAGGTCAATCTACAGATTATTTTCATGTCCATCAGTAGGAGGTGTAAGTCAATGTATAGATTATTGTCATGTGCATAAGTGGGAGATGGAGGTCAATATACAGATTATTATCATGTCCATAAGTAGATGGGGGATGACAACGTACAGATTATTATCATGTCCATACGTAGGAAGTGGAGGTCAATGTACAGATTATTGTCATGTCCAGAAGTAGGAGATGGAGGTCAATATTCAGATTATAGTCTTCAAAATGTTGGAGATGGAGGTCAATGTACAAGATTACTGCCGTCTTCATAAGTAGGAAGTGGATGTCTATGTACAGATTATTATCATGTCCATAAGTAGTAGATGGAGGTCAATGTAACAGATTATTATCGTCCATAAGTATGAGGTGGAGGTCATTGTACAGATTATTCTTGTGTTCATAAGTAGGAGATGGAGGTCAATGTACAGATTATTGTCATGTCCATAAGGAGGAGGTGGAGGTCAATATACAGATTATTGTCATGTCCATCAGTAGGAGATGAAGGTAAATGTATAGATTATTGTCAAGTACATAAGTAGGTGGTGGCGTTTAATGTACTAGATTATTGTCATGTGCATAAGTAGTAGATGGATGTCAATGTAACAGATTATTGTCATGTCCATAAGGAGGAGGTGGAGGTCAATATACAGATTATTGTCGAGTCCATAAGTAGGAGATGGAGGTCAATGTACAGATTATTGTCATGACCATAAGTAGGAGGGGGGCTCAATGTTCAGATTATTGTCATGTCCATTAGTAAGACGTTGAGGTCATTGTACAGATTATTGTCATATCCATAAGTAGGAGGTGGAGGTCAATGTACAGATTATTGTCATGTGCATAAGTGGGAGGTGGAGGTCAATGTACTGATTATTGTCATGTCCATAAGTTGGAGGTGGAGGTCAATATACAGATTATTGTCATGTCCAGAAGTAGGAGATGGAGGTTAATATTCAGATTATGGTCTTCAATAAGTCGGAGATGGAGGTCAATGTACAAGATTACTGTCGTGTTCATAAGTAGGAAGTGGAGGTCTATGTATAGATTATTATCATGTCCATAAGTAGTAGATGGAGGTCAATGTAACAGATTATTGTCATGTCCAGAAGTAGGAGGTGGAGGTCAATGTACAGATTATTGTCATGTGCATAAGTGGGAGATGGAGGTCAATGTACAGATTGTTGTCATGTCTATAAATAGGAGGTAGAGGTTAATGTACTAGATTATTGTCATGACCATAACGAGGAGGAGGAGATCAATGTATAGATTTTTGTCATGTCCATAAGTAGGAGGTGGAGGTCAATGTACAGATTATTGTCATGTCCATGAATAGGAGGTGTAGGTCAATATACATATTATTGTCATGTCCATATGTAGGAGGGGGATGTTAAGGTACAGATTATTGTTATGTCCATAAGTAAAAGGGGGTGGTCAAGGTACAGATTATTGTGATGTCCATATGTAGGAGATGGAGTTCAATGTACAGATTATTGTCATGTTCATAACTAGGAGATGGAAGTCATTGTACAGATTATTTTCATGTCCATAAGTAGTAGATGGAGGTCAATGTAACAGATTATTTTCATGTCCATCAGTAGGAGGTGTAAGTCAATGTATAGATTATTGTCATGTGCATAAGTGGGAGAATGCGGTCAATGTACAGATTATTGTCATGTCCATCAGTAGGAGAAGAAGGTAAATGTACAGATTATTGTCATGTGCATAAGTGGGAGATGGAGGTCAATATACAGATTATTATCATGTCCATAAGTAGATTGGGGATGTCAACGTACAGATTATTGTCATGTCCAGAAGTAGGAGATGGAGGTCAATATTCAGATTATAGTCTTCAAAATGTTGGAGATGGAGGTCAATGTACAAGATTACTGTCGTGTTCATAAGTAGGAAGTGGATGTCTATGTACAGATTATTATCGTGTCCATAAGTAGTAGATGGAGGTCAATGTAACAGATTATTGTCGTCCATAAGTAGGAGGTGGAGGTCATTGTACAAATTATTCTTGAGTTCATAAGTAGGTGATGGAGGTCAATGTACAGATTGTTGTCATGTCCATAGGGAGGTGGTGGAGGTCAATATACAGATTATTGTCATGTCCATCAGTAGGAGATGAAGGTAAATGTATAGATTATTGTCAAGTATATAAGTAGGAGGTGGCGGTTAATGTACTAGATTATTGTCATGTGCATAAGTGGGAGATGGAGGTCAATGTACAGATTATTGTCATGTCCATATATTGGAGAATGAGTTCAATGTACAGATTATTGTCGAGTCCATAAGTAGGAGATGGAGGTCAATGTACAGATTATTGTCATGTCCATAAGTAGTAGGGGGGCTCAATGTTCAGATTATTGTCATGACCATTAGTAAGACGTTGAGGTCATTGTACAGATTATTGTCATATCCATAAGTAGGAGGTGGAGGTCAATGTACAGATTATTGTCATGTGCATAAATGGGAGGTGGAGGTCAATGTACTGATTATTGTCATGTCCATAATTAGGAGGTGGAGGTCAATATACAGATTATTGTCATGTCCAGAAGTAGGAGATGGAGATTAATATTCAGATTATGGTCTTCAATAAGTCGGAGATGGAGGTCAATGTACAAGATTACTGTCGTGTTCATAAGTAGGAAGTGGAGGTCTATGTACAGATTATTATCATTTGCATAAGTAGTAGATGGAGGTCAATGTAACAGATTATTGTCATGTCCAGAAGTAGGAGGTGGAGGTCAATGTACAGATTATTCTTGTGTCCTTAAGTAGGAGATGGAGGTCAATGTACAAATTATTGTCATGTCCTTAAGGAGGTGGTGGAGGTCAATGTACTAGATTATCGTCATGTGCATAAGTGGGAGATGGAGGTCAATGTACAGATTATTGTCATGTCCATAAGTTGAAGGGGGATGTCAAGGTACAGATTATTGTCATGTCCATAAGTAGGAGGTGGAGCTCAATGTACAGATTATTGTCATGTCTATTAGTAGGACATGTACGTCAAATTACAGATTATTGTCATGTCCAAAACTACGAGATGGAGGTCAATGTACAGATTATCGTCATGTCCATAAGTAGGAGGTGGAGGACAATGTACAGATTATTGTCATGTCCATAAGTAGGAGGTGGAGGTTAATGTACAAGATTATTGTCATGTCCATAAGTAGGATGTGGCGGACAATGTGCAGATTATTATCATGTCTATAAGTTGGAGAGGGACGTTCTGGTACAGATTATTGCCATGTCCAGAAGTTGGAGATGGCAGTCAATGTACAGATTATTGTCATGTCCATGAGTAGGAGAAGAAGGTAAATGTACAGATTATTGTCATGTGCGTAATTGCGAGATGGAGGTCAATGTACAGATTATTCTCATGTCCATAACTAGAAGGGGGATGTCAACGAACAGATTATTGTCATGTCCATAAGTAGGAGGTGGAGGTCAATGTACAGATTATTGTCATGTCCATAAGTAGGAGGTGGAGGTCAATGTACTAGATTATTGTCATGTCCATAGTAGGATGTGGAGGACAATGTGCAGATTATTATCATGTCCATAAGTAGGAGAGGGACGTTAAGGTTCAGATTATTGTCATGTCCAGAAGTTGGAGATGGAGGTCAATGTACAGATTATTGTCATGTGCATAAGTGGGAGATGGAGGTCAATGTACAGATTGTTGTCTTGTCTATAAATAGGAGGTGGAGGTTAATGTACTAGATTATTGTCATGTCCATAAGGAGGAGGAGGAGATCAATGTATAGATTATTGTCATGTCCATAAGTAGGAGGTGGAGGTCAATGCACAGATTATTGTAATGTCCATGAATAGGAGGTATAGGTCAATATAAAGATTATTCTCATGTCCATAAGTAGGAGGGGGATGTTAAGGTACAGATTATTGTTATGTCCATAAGTAGAAGGGGGTGGTCAAGGTACAGATTATTGTGATGTCCATATGTAGGAGATGGAGGTCAATGTACAGATTATTGTCATGTCCATAACTATGAGATGGAAGTCATTGTACAGATTATTTTCATGTCCTGAAGTAGGAGATAGAGGTCAATGTACGGATTATTTTCATATCCATAAGGATGAGGAGGAGGAGGTCAATCTACAGATTATTTTCATGTCCATCAGTAGGAGGTGTAAGTCAATGTATAGATTATTGTCATGTGCATAAGTGGGAGATGGAGGTCAATATACAGATTATTATCATGTCCATAAGTAGATGGGGGATGACAACGTACAGATTATTATCATGTCCATAAGTAGGAGGTGGAGGTCAATGTACAGATTATTGTCATGTCCAGAAGTAGGAGATGGAGGTCAATATTCAGATTATAGTCTTCAAAATGTTGGAGATGGAGGTCAATGTACAAGATTACTGTCGTGTTCATAAGTAGGAAGTGGATGTCTATGTACAGATTATTATCATGTCCATAAGTAGTAGATGGAGGTCAATGTAACAGATTATTGTCGTCCATAAGTAGGAGGTGGAGGTCATTGTACAGATTATTCTTGTGTCCATAAGTAGGAGATGGAGGTCAATGTACAGATTATAGTCATGTCCATAAGGAGGAGGTGGAGGTCAATGTACAGATTATTGTCATGTCCATCAGTAGGAGATGAAGGTAAATGTAGAGATTATTGTCAAGTACATATATAGGAGGTGGCGGTTAATGTACTAGATTATTGTCATGTGCATAAGTGGGAGATGGAGGTCAATGTACAGATTATTGTCATCTCCATATATTGGAGAAGGAGTTCAATGTACAGATTATTGTCTAGTCCATAAGTAGGAGATGGAGGTCAATGTACAGATTATTGGCATTTCCATAAGTAGGAGGGGGGCTCAATGTTCAGATTATTGTCATGTTCATTAGTAAGACGTTGAGGTCATTGTACAGATTATTGTCATATCCATAAATAGGAGGTGGAGGTCAATGTACAGATTATTGTCATGTGCATAAGTGGGGGGTGGAGGTCAATGTACTGATTATTGTCATGTCCATAAGTAGGAGATGGAGGTCAATATTCAGATTATGGTCTTCAATAAGTCGGAGATGGAGGTCACTGTACAATATTACTGTCGTGATGATAAGTAGGAAGTGGAGGTCAATGTACAGATTATTATCATGTCCATAAGTAGTAGATGGAGGTCAATGTAACAGATTATTGTCATGTCCATAAGTAGGAGGTGGAGGTCAATGTACAGATTATTCTTGTGTCCATAACTAGGAGATGGAGGTCAATGTACAAATTATTGTCCTGTCCTTAAGGAGGAGGTGGAGGTCAATGTACTTGATTATCGTCATGTGCATAAGTGGGAGATGGAGGTCAATGTACAGATTATTGTCATGTCCATAACTTGAAGGGGTATGTCAATGTACAGATTATTGTCATGTCCATAAGTAGGAGGTGGAGGTCAATGGACAGATTCTTGTCATGTCTATAAGTAGGACATGTAGGTCAAATTAAAGATTATTGTCATGTCCAAAACTACGAGGTGGAGGTCAATGTACAGATTATTGTCATGGGCATAAATGGGAGATGGAGGTCAATGTACAGATTATCGTCATGTCCATAAGTAGGAAGTGGAGGTCAATGTACAGATTATTGTCATGTCCATAAGTAGGAGGTGGAGGTCAATGTATAGATTATTGTCATGTGCATAAGTGGGAGACGTAGGTCAATGTACAGATTATTCTCATGTCCATAAGTAGGAGTTGGAGGTCAATGTACAGATTATTGTCATGTCCATAAGTAGGAGGTGGAGGTTAAGGTAATAGATTATTGTCATGTCCATAGTAGGATGTGGAGGACAATGTGCAGATTATTATCATGTCCATAAGTAGGAGAGGGACTTTAAGGTACAGATTACTGTCATGTCCAGAAGTGGGAGATGGAGGTCAATGTACAGATTTTGTCATGTGCATAAGTGGGAGATGGAGGTCAATGTACAGATTGTTGTCATCTCTATAAATAGGAGGTGGAGGTTAATGTACTAGATTATTGTCATGTCCATAAAGAGGAGGAGGAGATCAATGTATAGATTTTTATCATGTCCATAAGTAGGAGGTGGAGGTCAATGTACAGATTATTGTCATGTCCATGAATAGGAGGTGTAGGTCAATATACAGATTATTGTCATGTCCATAAGTAAGAGGGGGATGTTAAGGTACAGATTATTGTTATGTCCATAAGTAGAAGGGGGTGGTCAAGGTACAGATTATTGTGATGCCCATATGTAGGAGATGGACGTCAATGTACAGATTATTGTCATGTTCATAACTAGGAGATGGAAGTCATTGTACAGATTATTTTCATGTCCTGAAGTAGGAGATGGAGGTCAATGTACGGATTATTATCATATCCATAAGGATGAGGAGGAGGAGGTCAATCTACAGATTATTTTCATGTCCATCAGTAGGAGGTGTAAGTCAATGTATAGATTATTGTCATGTGCATAAGTGGGAGATGGAGGTCAATATACAGATTATTATCATGTCCATAAGTAGATGGGGGATGACAACGTACAGATTATTATCATGTCCATACGTAGGAAGTGGAGGTCAATGTACAGATTATTGTCATGTCCAGAAGTAGGAGATGGAGGTCAATATTCAGATTATAGTCTTCAAAATGTTGGAGATGGAGGTCAATGTACAAGATTACTGCCGTCTTCATAAGTAGGAAGTGGATGTCTATGTACAGATTATTATCATGTCCATAAGTAGTAGATGGAGGTCAATGTAACAGATTATTATCGTCCATAAGTATGAGGTGGAGGTCATTGTACAGATTATTCTTGTGTTCATAAGTAGGAGATGGAGGTCAATGTACAGATTATTGTCATGTCCATAAGGAGGAGGTGGAGGTCAATATACAGATTATTGTCATGTCCATCAGTAGGAGATGAAGGTAAATGTATAGATTATTGTCAAGTACATAAGTAGGTGGTGGCGTTTAATGTACTAGATTATTGTCATGTGCATAAGTAGTAGATGGATGTCAATGTAACAGATTATTGTCATGTCCATAAGGAGGAGGTGGAGGTCAATATACAGATTATTGTCGAGTCCATAAGTAGGAGATGGAGGTCAATGTACAGATTATTGTCATGACCATAAGTAGGAGGGGGGCTCAATGTTCAGATTATTGTCATGTCCATTAGTAAGACGTTGAGGTCATTGTACAGATTATTGTCATATCCATAAGTAGGAGGTGGAGGTCAATGTACAGATTATTGTCATGTGCATAAGTGGGAGGTGGAGGTCAATGTACTGATTATTGTCATGTCCATAAGTTGGAGGTGGAGGTCAATATACAGATTATTGTCATGTCCAGAAGTAGGAGATGGAGGTTAATATTCAGATTATGGTCTTCAATAAGTCGGAGATGGAGGTCAATGTACAAGATTACTGTCGTGTTCATAAGTAGGAAGTGGAGGTCTATGTATAGATTATTATCATGTCCATAAGTAGTAGATGGAGGTCAATGTAACAGATTATTGTCATGTCCAGAAGTAGGAGGTGGAGGTCAATGTACAGATTATTGTCATGTGCATAAGTGGGAGATGGAGGTCAATGTACAGATTGTTGTCATGTCTATAAATAGGAGGTAGAGGTTAATGTACTAGATTATTGTCATGACCATAACGAGGAGGAGGAGATCAATGTATAGATTTTTGTCATGTCCATAAGTAGGAGGTGGAGGTCAATGTACAGATTATTGTCATGTCCATGAATAGGAGGTGTAGGTCAATATACATATTATTGTCATGTCCATATGTAGGAGGGGGATGTTAAGGTACAGATTATTGTTATGTCCATAAGTAAAAGGGGGTGGTCAAGGTACAGATTATTGTGATGTCCATATGTAGGAGATGGAGTTCAATGTACAGATTATTGTCATGTTCATAACTAGGAGATGGAAGTCATTGTACAGATTATTTTCATGTCCATAAGTAGTAGATGGAGGTCAATGTAACAGATTATTTTCATGTCCATCAGTAGGAGGTGTAAGTCAATGTATAGATTATTGTCATGTGCATAAGTGGGAGAATGCGGTCAATGTACAGATTATTGTCATGTCCATCAGTAGGAGAAGAAGGTAAATGTACAGATTATTGTCATGTGCATAAGTGGGAGATGGAGGTCAATATACAGATTATTATCATGTCCATAAGTAGATTGGGGATGTCAACGTACAGATTATTGTCATGTCCAGAAGTAGGAGATGGAGGTCAATATTCAGATTATAGTCTTCAAAATGTTGGAGATGGAGGTCAATGTACAAGATTACTGTCGTGTTCATAAGTAGGAAGTGGATGTCTATGTACAGATTATTATCGTGTCCATAAGTAGTAGATGGAGGTCAATGTAACAGATTATTGTCGTCCATAAGTAGGAGGTGGAGGTCATTGTACAAATTATTCTTGAGTTCATAAGTAGGTGATGGAGGTCAATGTACAGATTGTTGTCATGTCCATAGGGAGGTGGTGGAGGTCAATATACAGATTATTGTCATGTCCATCAGTAGGAGATGAAGGTAAATGTATAGATTATTGTCAAGTATATAAGTAGGAGGTGGCGGTTAATGTACTAGATTATTGTCATGTGCATAAGTGGGAGATGGAGGTCAATGTACAGATTATTGTCATGTCCATATATTGGAGAATGAGTTCAATGTACAGATTATTGTCGAGTCCATAAGTAGGAGATGGAGGTCAATGTACAGATTATTGTCATGTCCATAAGTAGTAGGGGGGCTCAATGTTCAGATTATTGTCATGACCATTAGTAAGACGTTGAGGTCATTGTACAGATTATTGTCATATCCATAAGTAGGAGGTGGAGGTCAATGTACAGATTATTGTCATGTGCATAAATGGGAGGTGGAGGTCAATGTACTGATTATTGTCATGTCCATAATTAGGAGGTGGAGGTCAATATACAGATTATTGTCATGTCCAGAAGTAGGAGATGGAGATTAATATTCAGATTATGGTCTTCAATAAGTCGGAGATGGAGGTCAATGTACAAGATTACTGTCGTGTTCATAAGTAGGAAGTGGAGGTCTATGTACAGATTATTATCATTTGCATAAGTAGTAGATGGAGGTCAATGTAACAGATTATTGTCATGTCCAGAAGTAGGAGGTGGAGGTCAATGTACAGATTATTCTTGTGTCCTTAAGTAGGAGATGGAGGTCAATGTACAAATTATTGTCATGTCCTTAAGGAGGTGGTGGAGGTCAATGTACTAGATTATCGTCATGTGCATAAGTGGGAGATGGAGGTCAATGTACAGATTATTGTCATGTCCATAAGTTGAAGGGGGATGTCAAGGTACAGATTATTGTCATGTCCATAAGTAGGAGGTGGAGCTCAATGTACAGATTATTGTCATGTCTATTAGTAGGACATGTACGTCAAATTACAGATTATTGTCATGTCCAAAACTACGAGATGGAGGTCAATGTACAGATTATCGTCATGTCCATAAGTAGGAGGTGGAGGACAATGTACAGATTATTGTCATGTCCATAAGTAGGAGGTGGAGGTTAATGTACAAGATTATTGTCATGTCCATAAGTAGGATGTGGCGGACAATGTGCAGATTATTATCATGTCTATAAGTTGGAGAGGGACGTTCTGGTACAGATTATTGCCATGTCCAGAAGTTGGAGATGGCAGTCAATGTACAGATTATTGTCATGTCCATGAGTAGGAGAAGAAGGTAAATGTACAGATTATTGTCATGTGCGTAATTGCGAGATGGAGGTCAATGTACAGATTATTCTCATGTCCATAACTAGAAGGGGGATGTCAACGAACAGATTATTGTCATGTCCATAAGTAGGAGGTGGAGGTCAATGTACAGATTATTGTCATGTCCATAAGTACGAGGTGGAGGTCAATGTACAGATTATTGTCATGTGCATAAGTGGGAGATGGAGGTCAATATACAGATTATTGTCATGTCCATAAGTAGGAGGTGGAGGTCAATGTACAGATTATTGTCATATCCATAAGTAGGAGGTGGAGGTCAATATACAGATTATTGTCATGTCTTTAATTAGGAGGTAGAGGTCAATGTACACATTATTGTCATGTCCATGAATAGGAGGTGTAGGTTAATATACAGATTATTGTCATGTCCATAAGTAGGAGGTGAAGGTCAATTTACAGTTTATTGTCCTGTCCATAAGAAGGAGGGGGAGGTCAATGTACAGATTATTGTCATGTCCATAAGGAGGAGATGGAATTCAATGTAAAGATTATTGTCATGTCCATAAGTATTAGACAGATGTCAATGTGCAGATTATTTTCATGTCCACAAGTAGGAGGCGGAGGTCAATATACATATCATTGTCATGTCCAGAAGTAGGAGATGGAGGTCATTACATGTTATTGTCATTTCAGTAAGTCGGACATGGAGGTCAATGTACCAGATTACTGTCTATCTATAAGTAGGAGGTGCAGGTCAATGTACAGATTATTGTCATGTCCATCAGTAGGAGGTGGAGGTCACTGTACAGATTATTGTCATGTCCTTAAGTAGAAGATTTAGGTCAATGTACAGATTATTGTCATTTCCATCAGTAGGAGGTCGAGGTCAATATAGAGATTATTGTCATGTCCGAAAGTAGGTGATGGAGGTCAATATACAGATTATTGTCATGTCCAGAAGTCGGAAATAGAGGTCAAAACATGTTATTGTCATTTCAATAAGTCGGAGATGGAGGTCAATGTACCAGATTACTGTCATGTCCATAAGTAGGAGATGAAGGTCAATGTATAGATTATTGTCACGTCCATAACTAGGAGATGGAAGTCAATGTACAGGTTATTGTCATTACATATCTGGGATATGGAGGTCAATGTACAGACTATTGTCTTGTCCATAAGTAGAAGGTGGAGGTCAATGTACAGATTACTGTCATGTCCCTAAGAAGGAGGGGGAGGTCAAGATACAGATTATTGTCATATCCAAAAGTAGAAGGGGGAGGTCAATGTACAGATTGTTGTTATGTCCATAAATAGGAGGTGGAGGTCAATGTACAGATTATTGAAATGTCTCTAAGTGGGAGATGCAGGTCAATGTATAGATTATTGTCATGTTCATAAGTAGGAGGTGAGGGTCAATGTACAGATTATTCTTGTGTCCATAAGTAGGAGATGGAGGTCAATGTACAGATTATTGTCATGTCCATAAGGAGGAGGTGGAGGTCAATGTACAGATTATTGTCATGTCCATCATTAGGAGATGAAGGTAAATGTATAGATTATTGTCAAGTACATATGTAGGAGGTGGCGGTTAATGTACTAGATTATTGTCATGTGCATAAGTGGGAGATGGAGGTCAATGTACAGATTATTGTCATCTCCATATATTGGAGAAGGAGTTCAATGTACAGATTATTGTCTAGTCCATAAGTAGGAAATGGAGGTCAATGTACAGATTATTGTCATTTCCATAAGTAGGAGGGGGGCTCAATGTTCAGATTATTGTCATGTTCATTAGTAAGACGTTGAGGTCATTGTACAGATTATTGTCATATCGATAAATAGGAGGTGGAGGTCAATGTACAGATTATTGTCATGTGCATAAGTTGGGGGTGGAGGTCAATGTACTGATTATTGTCATGTCCATAAGTAGGAGATGGAGGTCAATATTCAGATTATGGTCTTCGATAAGTCGGAGATGGAGGTCACTGTACAATATTACTGTCGTGATGATAAGTAGGAAGTGGAGGTCTATGTACAGAATATTATCATGTCCATAAGTAGTAGATGGAGGTTAATGTAACAGATTATTGTCATGTCCATATGTAGGAGATGGAGGTCAATGTACAGATTATTCTTGTGTCCATAAGTAGGAGATGGAGGTCAATGTACAAATTATTGTCATGTCCTTAAGGAGGAGGTGGAGGTCAATGTACTTGATTATCGTCATGTGAATAAGTGGGAGATGGAGGTCAATGTACAGATTATTGTCATGTCAATAACTTGAAGGGGTATGTCAAGGTACAGATTATTGTCATGTCCATAAGTAGGAGGTGGAGGTCAATGTACAGATTCTTGTCATGTCTATAAATAGGACATGTAGGTCAAATTACAGATTATTGTCATGTCCATAAGTAGGAGGTGGAGGTCAATGTATAGATTATTGTCATGTGCATAAGTGGGAGATGTAGGTCAATGTACAGATTATTCTCATGTCCATAAGTAGGAGGTGGAGGTCAATGTACAGATTATTGTCATGTCCATAAGTAGGAGGTGGAGGTCAATGTACTAGATTATTGTCATGTCCATAGTAGGATGTGGAGGACAATGTGCAGATTATTATCATGTCCATAAGTAGGAGAGGGACGTTAAGGTACAGATTACTGTCATGTCCAGAAGTTGGAGGTCAATGTACAGATTATTGTCATGTCTATAAATATGAGGTGGAGGTTAATGTACTAGATTATTGTCATGTCCATAAAGAGGAGGAGGAGATCAATGTATAGATTTTTGTCATGTCCATAAGTAGGAGGTGGAGGTCAATGTACAGATTATTGTCATGTCCATGAATAGGAGGTGTAGGTCAATATACAGATTATTGTCATGTCCATAAGTAGGAGGGGGATGTTAAGATACAGATTATTGTTATGTCCATAAGTAAAAGGGGGTGGTCAAGGTACAGATTATTGTGATGTCCATATATAGGAGATGGAGGTCAATGTACAGATTATTGTCATGTTCATAACTAGGAGATGGAAGTCATTGTACAGATTATTTTCATCTCCTGAAGTAGGAGATGGAGGTCAATGTACGGATTATTATCATATCCATAAGGATGAGGAGGAGGAGGTCAATCTACAGATTATTTTCATGTCCATCAGTAGGAGGTGTAAGTCAATGTATAGATTATTGTCATGTGCATAAGTGGGAGATGGAGGTCAATATACAGATTATTATCATGTCCATAAGTAGATGGGGGATGACAACGTACAGATTATTATCATGTCCATACGTAGGAAGTGGAGGTCAATGTACAGATTATTGTCATGTCCAGAAGTAGGAGATGGAGGTCAATATTCAGATTATAGTCTTCAAAATGTTGGAGATGGAGGTCAATGTACAAGATTACTGCCGTCTTCATAAGTAGGAAGTGGATGTCTATGTACAGATTATTATCATGTCCATAAGTAGTAGATGGAGGTCAATGTAACAGATTATTATCGTCCATAAGTATGAGGTGGAGGTCATTGTACAGATTATTCTTGTGTTCATAAGTAGGAGATGGAGGTCAATGTACAGATTATTGTCATGTCCATAAGGAGGAGGTGGAGGTCAATATACAGATTATTGTCATGTCCATCAGTAGGAGATGAAGGTAAATGTATAGATTATTGTCAAGTACATAAGTAGGTGGTGGCGTTTAATGTACTAGATTATTGTCATGTGCATAAGTAGTAGATGGATGTCAATGTAACAGATTATTGTCATGTCCATAAGGAGGAGGTGGAGGTCAATATACAGATTATTGTCGAGTCCATAAGTAGGAGATGGAGGTCAATGTACAGATTATTGTCATGACCATAAGTAGGAGGGGGGCTCAATGTTCAGATTATTGTCATGTCCATTAGTAAGACGTTGAGGTCATTGTACAGATTATTGTCATATCCATAAGTAGGAGGTGGAGGTCAATGTACAGATTATTGTCATGTGCATAAGTGGGAGGTGGAGGTCAATGTACTGATTATTGTCATGTCCATAAGTTGGAGGTGGAGGTCAATATACAGATTATTGTCATGTCCAGAAGTAGGAGATGGAGGTTAATATTCAGATTATGGTCTTCAATAAGTCGGAGATGGAGGTCAATGTACAAGATTACTGTCGTGTTCATAAGTAGGAAGTGGAGGTCTATGTATAGATTATTATCATGTCCATAAGTAGTAGATGGAGGTCAATGTAACAGATTATTGTCATGTCCAGAAGTAGGAGGTGGAGGTCAATGTACAGATTATTGTCATGTGCATAAGTGGGAGATGGAGGTCAATGTACAGATTGTTGTCATGTCTATAAATAGGAGGTAGAGGTTAATGTACTAGATTATTGTCATGACCATAACGAGGAGGAGGAGATCAATGTATAGATTTTTGTCATGTCCATAAGTAGGAGGTGGAGGTCAATGTACAGATTATTGTCATGTCCATGAATAGGAGGTGTAGGTCAATATACATATTATTGTCATGTCCATATGTAGGAGGGGGATGTTAAGGTACAGATTATTGTTATGTCCATAAGTAAAAGGGGGTGGTCAAGGTACAGATTATTGTGATGTCCATATGTAGGAGATGGAGTTCAATGTACAGATTATTGTCATGTTCATAACTAGGAGATGGAAGTCATTGTACAGATTATTTTCATGTCCATAAGTAGTAGATGGAGGTCAATGTAACAGATTATTTTCATGTCCATCAGTAGGAGGTGTAAGTCAATGTATAGATTATTGTCATGTGCATAAGTGGGAGAATGCGGTCAATGTACAGATTATTGTCATGTCCATCAGTAGGAGAAGAAGGTAAATGTACAGATTATTGTCATGTGCATAAGTGGGAGATGGAGGTCAATATACAGATTATTATCATGTCCATAAGTAGATTGGGGATGTCAACGTACAGATTATTGTCATGTCCAGAAGTAGGAGATGGAGGTCAATATTCAGATTATAGTCTTCAAAATGTTGGAGATGGAGGTCAATGTACAAGATTACTGTCGTGTTCATAAGTAGGAAGTGGATGTCTATGTACAGATTATTATCGTGTCCATAAGTAGTAGATGGAGGTCAATGTAACAGATTATTGTCGTCCATAAGTAGGAGGTGGAGGTCATTGTACAAATTATTCTTGAGTTCATAAGTAGGTGATGGAGGTCAATGTACAGATTGTTGTCATGTCCATAGGGAGGTGGTGGAGGTCAATATACAGATTATTGTCATGTCCATCAGTAGGAGATGAAGGTAAATGTATAGATTATTGTCAAGTATATAAGTAGGAGGTGGCGGTTAATGTACTAGATTATTGTCATGTGCATAAGTGGGAGATGGAGGTCAATGTACAGATTATTGTCATGTCCATATATTGGAGAATGAGTTCAATGTACAGATTATTGTCGAGTCCATAAGTAGGAGATGGAGGTCAATGTACAGATTATTGTCATGTCCATAAGTAGTAGGGGGGCTCAATGTTCAGATTATTGTCATGACCATTAGTAAGACGTTGAGGTCATTGTACAGATTATTGTCATATCCATAAGTAGGAGGTGGAGGTCAATGTACAGATTATTGTCATGTGCATAAATGGGAGGTGGAGGTCAATGTACTGATTATTGTCATGTCCATAATTAGGAGGTGGAGGTCAATATACAGATTATTGTCATGTCCAGAAGTAGGAGATGGAGATTAATATTCAGATTATGGTCTTCAATAAGTCGGAGATGGAGGTCAATGTACAAGATTACTGTCGTGTTCATAAGTAGGAAGTGGAGGTCTATGTACAGATTATTATCATTTGCATAAGTAGTAGATGGAGGTCAATGTAACAGATTATTGTCATGTCCAGAAGTAGGAGGTGGAGGTCAATGTACAGATTATTCTTGTGTCCTTAAGTAGGAGATGGAGGTCAATGTACAAATTATTGTCATGTCCTTAAGGAGGTGGTGGAGGTCAATGTACTAGATTATCGTCATGTGCATAAGTGGGAGATGGAGGTCAATGTACAGATTATTGTCATGTCCATAAGTTGAAGGGGGATGTCAAGGTACAGATTATTGTCATGTCCATAAGTAGGAGGTGGAGCTCAATGTACAGATTATTGTCATGTCTATTAGTAGGACATGTACGTCAAATTACAGATTATTGTCATGTCCAAAACTACGAGATGGAGGTCAATGTACAGATTATCGTCATGTCCATAAGTAGGAGGTGGAGGACAATGTACAGATTATTGTCATGTCCATAAGTAGGAGGTGGAGGTTAATGTACAAGATTATTGTCATGTCCATAAGTAGGATGTGGCGGACAATGTGCAGATTATTATCATGTCTATAAGTTGGAGAGGGACGTTCTGGTACAGATTATTGCCATGTCCAGAAGTTGGAGATGGCAGTCAATGTACAGATTATTGTCATGTCCATGAGTAGGAGAAGAAGGTAAATGTACAGATTATTGTCATGTGCGTAATTGCGAGATGGAGGTCAATGTACAGATTATTCTCATGTCCATAACTAGAAGGGGGATGTCAACGAACAGATTATTGTCATGTCCATAAGTAGGAGGTGGAGGTCAATGTACAGATTATTGTCATGTCCATAAGTACGAGGTGGAGGTCAATGTACAGATTATTGTCATGTGCATAAGTGGGAGATGGAGGTCAATATACAGATTATTGTCATGTCCATAAGTAGGAGGTGGAGGTCAATGTACAGATTATTGTCATATCCATAAGTAGGAGGTGGAGGTCAATATACAGATTATTGTCATGTCTTTAATTAGGAGGTAGAGGTCAATGTACACATTATTGTCATGTCCATGAATAGGAGGTGTAGGTTAATATACAGATTATTGTCATGTCCATAAGTAGGAGGTGAAGGTCAATTTACAGTTTATTGTCCTGTCCATAAGAAGGAGGGGGAGGTCAATGTACAGATTATTGTCATGTCCATAAGGAGGAGATGGAATTCAATGTAAAGATTATTGTCATGTCCATAAGTATTAGACAGATGTCAATGTGCAGATTATTTTCATGTCCACAAGTAGGAGGCGGAGGTCAATATACATATCATTGTCATGTCCAGAAGTAGGAGATGGAGGTCATTACATGTTATTGTCATTTCAGTAAGTCGGACATGGAGGTCAATGTACCAGATTACTGTCTATCTATAAGTAGGAGGTGCAGGTCAATGTACAGATTATTGTCATGTCCATCAGTAGGAGGTGGAGGTCACTGTACAGATTATTGTCATGTCCTTAAGTAGAAGATTTAGGTCAATGTACAGATTATTGTCATTTCCATCAGTAGGAGGTCGAGGTCAATATAGAGATTATTGTCATGTCCGAAAGTAGGTGATGGAGGTCAATATACAGATTATTGTCATGTCCAGAAGTCGGAAATAGAGGTCAAAACATGTTATTGTCATTTCAATAAGTCGGAGATGGAGGTCAATGTACCAGATTACTGTCATGTCCATAAGTAGGAGATGAAGGTCAATGTATAGATTATTGTCACGTCCATAACTAGGAGATGGAAGTCAATGTACAGGTTATTGTCATTACATATCTGGGATATGGAGGTCAATGTACAGACTATTGTCTTGTCCATAAGTAGAAGGTGGAGGTCAATGTACAGATTACTGTCATGTCCCTAAGAAGGAGGGGGAGGTCAAGATACAGATTATTGTCATATCCAAAAGTAGAAGGGGGAGGTCAATGTACAGATTGTTGTTATGTCCATAAATAGGAGGTGGAGGTCAATGTACAGATTATTGAAATGTCTCTAAGTGGGAGATGCAGGTCAATGTATAGATTATTGTCATGTTCATAAGTAGGAGGTGAGGGTCAATGTACAGATTATTCTTGTGTCCATAAGTAGGAGATGGAGGTCAATGTACAGATTATTGTCATGTCCATAAGGAGGAGGTGGAGGTCAATGTACAGATTATTGTCATGTCCATCATTAGGAGATGAAGGTAAATGTATAGATTATTGTCAAGTACATATGTAGGAGGTGGCGGTTAATGTACTAGATTATTGTCATGTGCATAAGTGGGAGATGGAGGTCAATGTACAGATTATTGTCATCTCCATATATTGGAGAAGGAGTTCAATGTACAGATTATTGTCTAGTCCATAAGTAGGAAATGGAGGTCAATGTACAGATTATTGTCATTTCCATAAGTAGGAGGGGGGCTCAATGTTCAGATTATTGTCATGTTCATTAGTAAGACGTTGAGGTCATTGTACAGATTATTGTCATATCGATAAATAGGAGGTGGAGGTCAATGTACAGATTATTGTCATGTGCATAAGTTGGGGGTGGAGGTCAATGTACTGATTATTGTCATGTCCATAAGTAGGAGATGGAGGTCAATATTCAGATTATGGTCTTCGATAAGTCGGAGATGGAGGTCACTGTACAATATTACTGTCGTGATGATAAGTAGGAAGTGGAGGTCTATGTACAGAATATTATCATGTCCATAAGTAGTAGATGGAGGTTAATGTAACAGATTATTGTCATGTCCATATGTAGGAGATGGAGGTCAATGTACAGATTATTCTTGTGTCCATAAGTAGGAGATGGAGGTCAATGTACAAATTATTGTCATGTCCTTAAGGAGGAGGTGGAGGTCAATGTACTTGATTATCGTCATGTGAATAAGTGGGAGATGGAGGTCAATGTACAGATTATTGTCATGTCAATAACTTGAAGGGGTATGTCAAGGTACAGATTATTGTCATGTCCATAAGTAGGAGGTGGAGGTCAATGTACAGATTCTTGTCATGTCTATAAATAGGACATGTAGGTCAAATTACAGATTATTGTCATGTCCATAAGTAGGAGGTGGAGGTCAATGTATAGATTATTGTCATGTGCATAAGTGGGAGATGTAGGTCAATGTACAGATTATTCTCATGTCCATAAGTAGGAGGTGGAGGTCAATGTACAGATTATTGTCATGTCCATAAGTAGGAGGTGGAGGTCAATGTACTAGATTATTGTCATGTCCATAGTAGGATGTGGAGGACAATGTGCAGATTATTATCATGTCCATAAGTAGGAGAGGGACGTTAAGGTACAGATTACTGTCATGTCCAGAAGTTGGAGGTCAATGTACAGATTATTGTCATGTCTATAAATATGAGGTGGAGGTTAATGTACTAGATTATTGTCATGTCCATAAAGAGGAGGAGGAGATCAATGTATAGATTTTTGTCATGTCCATAAGTAGGAGGTGGAGGTCAATGTACAGATTATTGTCATGTCCATGAATAGGAGGTGTAGGTCAATATACAGATTATTGTCATGTCCATAAGTAGGAGGGGGATGTTAAGATACAGATTATTGTTATGTCCATAAGTAAAAGGGGGTGGTCAAGGTACAGATTATTGTGATGTCCATATATAGGAGATGGAGGTCAATGTACAGATTATTGTCATGTTCATAACTAGGAGATGGAAGTCATTGTACAGATTATTTTCATCTCCTGAAGTAGGAGATGGAGGTCAATGTACGGATTATTATCATATCCATAAGGATGAGGAGGAGGAGGTCAATCTACAGATTATTTTCATGTCCATCAGTAGGAGGTGTAAGTCAATGTATAGATTATTGTCATGTGCATAAGTGGGAGAATGTGGTCAATGTACAGATTATTCTCATGTCCATCAGTAGGAGAAGAAGGTAAATGTACAGATTATTGTCATGTGCATAAGTGGGAGATGGAGGTCAATATACAGATTATTATCATGTCCATAAGTAGATGGGGGATGACAACATACAGATTATTGTCATGTCCATAAGTAGGAGGTGGAGGTCAATGTACAGATTATTGTCATGTCCAGAAGTAGGAGATGGAGGTCAATATTCAGATTATAGTCTTCAAAATGTTGGAGATGGAGGTCAATGTACAAGATTACTGCCGTGTTCATAAGTAGGAAGTGGATGTCTATGTACAGATTATTATCGTGTCCATAAGTAGTAGATGGAGGTCAATGTAACAGATTATTGTCGTCCATAAGTAGGAGGTGGAGGTCATTGTACAAATTATTCTTGAGTTCATAAGTAGGTGATGGAGGTCAATGTACAGATTGTTGTCATGTCCATAGGGAGGTGGTGGAGGTCAATATACAGATTATTGTCATGTCCATCAGTAGGAGATGAAGGTAAATGTATAGATTATTGTCAAGTACATAAGTAGGAGGTGGCGGTTAATGTACTAGATTATTGTCATGTGCATAAGTGGGAGATGGAGGTCAATGTACAGATTATTGTCATGTCCATATATTGGAGAATGAGTTCAATGTACAGATTATTGTCGAGTCCATAAGCAGGAGATGGAGGTCAATGTACAGATTATTGTCATGTCCATAAGTAGTAGGGGGGCTCAATGTTCAGATTATTGTCATGTCCATTAGTAAGACGTTGAGGTCATTGTACAGATTATTGTCATATCCATAAGTAGGAGGTGGAGGTCAATGTACAGATTATTTTCATGTGCATAAGTGGGAGGTGGAGGTCAATGTACTGATTATTGTCATGTCCATAATTAGGAGGTGGAGGTCAATATACAGATTATTGTCATGTCCAGAAGTAGGAGATTGAGGTTAATATTCAGATTATGGTCTTCAATAAGTCGGAGATGGAGGTCAATGTACAAGATTACTGTCGTGTTCATAAGTAGGAAGTGGAGGTCTATGTACAGATTATTATCATTTCCATAAGTAGTAGATGGAGGTCAATGTAACAGATTATTGTCATGTCCAGAAGTAGGAGGTGGAGGTCAATGTACAGATTATTCTTGTGTCCTTAAGTAGGAGATGGAGTTCAATGTACAAATTATTGTCATGTCCTTAAGGAGGTGGTGGAGGTCAATGTACTAGATTATCGTCATGTTCATAAGTGGGAGATGGAGGTCAATGTACAGATTATTGTCATGTCCATAAGTTGAAGGGGGATGTCAAGGTACAGATTATTGTCATGTCCATAAGTAGGAGGTGGAGCTCAATGTACAGATTATTGTCATGTCCATTAGTAGGACATGTACGTCAAATTACAGATTATCGTCATGTCCATGAGTAGGAGAAGAAGGTAAATGTACAGATTATTGTCATGTGCGTAATTGCGAGATGGAGGTCAATGTACAGATTATTCTCATGTCCATAACTAGAAGGGGGATGTCAACGACCAGATTATTGTCATGTCCATAAGTAGGAGGTGGAGGTCAATGTACAGATTATTGTCATGTCCATAAGTACGAGGTGGAGGTCAATGTACAGATTATTGTCATGTGCATAAGTGGGAGATGGAGGTCAATATACAGATTATTGTCATGTCCATAAGTAGGAGGTGGAGGTCAATGTACAGATTATTGTCATATCCATAAGTAGGAGGTGGAGGTCAATATACAGATTATTGTCATGTCTTTAATTAGGAGGTAGAGGTCAATGTACACATTATTGTCATGTCCATGAATAGGAGGTGTAGGTTAATATACAGATTATTGTCGTGTCCATAAGTAGGAGGTGAAGGTCAATTTACAGTTTATTGTCCTGTCCATAAGAAGGAGGGGGAGGTCAATGTACAGATTATTGTCATGTCCATAAGGAGGAGATGGAATTCAATGTAAAGATTATTGTCATGTCCATAAGTATTAGACAGATGTCAATGTGCAGATTATTTTCATGTCCACAAGTAGGAGGCGGAGGTCAATATACATATCATTGTCATGTCCAGAAGTAGGAGATGGAGGTCATTACATGTTATTGTCATTTCAGTAAGTCGGACATGGAGGTCAATGTACCAGATTACTGTCTATCTATAAGTAGGAGGTGCAGGTCAATGTACAGATTCTTGTCATGTCCATCAGTAGGAGGTGGAGGTCACTGTACAGATTATTGTCATGTCCTTAAGTAGAAGATTTAGGTCAATGTACAGATTATTGTCATTTCCATCAGTAGGAGGTCGAGGTCAATATAGAGATTATTGTCATGTCCGAAAGTAGGTGATGGAGGTCAATATACAGATTATTGTCATGTCCAGAAGTCGGAAATAGAGGTCAAAACATGTTATTGTCATTTCAATAAGTCGGAGATGGAGGTCAATGTACCAGATTACTGTCATGTCCATAAGTAGGAGATGAAGGTCAATGTATAGATTATTGTCACGTCCATAACTAGGAGATGGAAGTCAATGTACAGGTTATTGTCATGTCCATATCTTGGATATGGAGGTCAATGTACAGACTATTGTCTTGTCCATAAGTAGAAGGTGGAGGTCAATGTACAGATTACTGTCATGTCCCTAAGAAGGAGGGGGAGGTCAAGATACAGATTATTGTCATATCCAAAAGTAGAAGGGGGAGGTCAATGTACAGATTGTTGTTATGTCCATAAATAGGAGGTGGAGGTCAATGTACAGATTATTGTCATGTCTCTAAGAGGGAGATGCAGGTCAATGTATAGATTATTGTCATGTTCATAAGTAGGAGGTGAGGGTCAATGTACAGATTATTCTTGTGTCCATAAGTAGGAGATGGAGGTCAATGTACAGATTATTGTCATGTCCATAAGGAGGAGGTGGAGGTCAATGTACAGATTATTGTCATGTCCATCAGTAGGAGATGAAGGTAAATGTATAGATTATTGTCAAGTACATATGTAGGAGGTGGCGGTTAATGTACCAGATTATTGTCATGTGCATAAGTGGGAGATGGAGGTCAATGTACAGATTATTCTCATGTCCATAAGTAGGAGGTGGAGGTCAATGTACAGATTATTGTCATGTCCATAAGTAGGAGGTGGAGGTCAATGTACTAGATTATTGTCATGTCCATAGTAGGATGTGGAGGACAATGTGCAGATTATTATCATGTCCATAAGTAGGAGAGGGACGTTAAGGTACAGATTACTGTCATGTCCAGAAGTTGGAGGTCAATGTACAGATTATTGTCATGTCTATAAATATGAGGTGGAGGTTAATGTACTAGATTATTGTCATGTCCATAAAGAGGAGGAGGAGATCAATGTATAGATTTTTGTCATGTCCATAAGTAGGAGGTGGAGGTCAATGTACAGATTATTGTCATGTCCATGAATAGGAGGTGTAGGTCAATATACAGATTATTGTCATATCCATAAGTAGGAGGGGGATGTTAAGATACAGATTATTCTTATGTCCATAAGTAAAAGGGGGTGGTCAAGGTACAGATTATTGTGATGTCCATATATAGGAGATGGAGGTCAATGTACAGATTATTGTCATGTTCATAACTAGGAGATGGAAGTCATTGTACAGATTATTTTCATGTCCTGAAGTAGGAGATGGAGGTCAATGTACGGATTATTATCATATCCATAAGGATGAGGAGGAGGAGGTCAATCTACAGATTATTTTCATGTCCATCAGTAGGAGGTGTAAGTCAATGTATAGATTATTGTCATGTGCATAAGTGGGAGAATGTGGTCAATGTACAGATTATTCTCATGTCCATCAGTAGGAGAAGAAGGTAAATGTACAGATTATTGTCATGTGCATAAGTGGGAGATGGAGGTCAATATACAGATTATTATCATGTCCATAAGTAGATGGGGGATGACAACATACAGATTATTGTCATGTCCATAAGTAGGAGGTGGAGGTCAATGTACAGATTATTGTCATGTCCAGAAGTAGGAGATGGAGGTCAATATTCAGATTATAGTCTTCAAAATGTTGGAGATGGAGGTCAATGTACAAGATTACTGCCGTGTTCATAAGTAGGAAGTGGATGTCTATGTACAGATTATTATCGTGTCCATAAGTAGTAGATGGAGGTCAATGTAACAGATTATTGTCGTCCATAAGTAGGAGGTGGAGGTCATTGTACAAATTATTCTTGAGTTCATAAGTAGGTGATGGAGGTCAATGTACAGATTGTTGTCATGTCCATAGGGAGGTGGTGGAGGTCAATATACAGATTATTGTCATGTCCATCAGTAGGAGATGAAGGTAAATGTACTAGATTATTGTCATGTGCATAAGTGGGAGATGGAGGTCAATGTACAGATTATTGTCATGTCCATATATTGGAGAATGAGTTCAATGTACAGATTATTGTCGAGTCCATAAGCAGGAGATGGAGGTCAATGTACAGATTATTGTCATGTCCATAAGTAGTAGGGGGGCTCAATGTTCAGATTATTGTCATGTTCATTAGTAAGACGTTGAGGTCATTGTACAGATTATTGTCATATCCATAAGTAGGAGGTGGAGGTCAATGTACAGATTATTGTCATGTCTTTAATTAGGAGGTAGAGGTCAATGTACAGATTATTTTCATGTGCATAAGTGGGAGGTGGAGGTCAATGTACTGATTATTGTCATGTCCATAATTAGGAGGTGGAGGTCAATATACAGATTATTGTCATGTCCAGAAGTAGGAGATGGAGGTTAATATTCAGATTATGGTCTTCAATAAGTCGGAGATGGAGGTCAATGTACAAGATTACTGTCGTGTTCATAAGTAGGAAGTGGAGGTCTATGTACAGATTATTATCATTTCCATAAGTAGTAGATGGAGGTCAATGTAACAGATTATTGTCATGTCCAGAAGTAGGAGGTGGAGGTCAATGTACAGATTATTCTTGTGTCCTTAAGTAGGAGATGGAGTTCAATGTACAAATTATTGTCATGTCCTTAAGGAGGTGGTGGAGGTCAATGTACTAGATTATCGTCATGTGCATAAGTGGGAGATGGAGGTCAATGTACAGATTATTGTCATGTCCATAAGTTGAAGGGGGATGTCAAGGTACAGATTATTGTCATGTCCATAAGTAGGAGGTGGAGCTCAATGTACAGATTATTGTCATGTCCATTAGTAGGACATGTACGTCAAATTACAGATTATCGTCATGTCCATGAGTAGGAGAAGAAGGTAAATGTACAGATTATTGTCATGTGCGTAATTGCGAGATGGAGGTCAATGTACAGATTATTCTCATGTCCATAACTAGAAGGGGGATGTCAACGACCAGATTATTGTCATGTCCATAAGTAGGAGGTGGAGGTCAATGTACAGATTATTGTCATGTCCATAAGTACGAGGTGGAGGTCAATGTACAGATTATTGTCATGTGCATAAGTGGGAGATGGAGGTCAATATACAGATTATTGTCATGTCCATAAGTAGGAGGTGGAGGTCAATGTACAGATTATTGTCATATCCATAAGTAGGAGGTGGAGGTCAATATACAGATTATTGTCATGTCTTTAATTTGGAGGTAGAGGTCAATGTACACATTATTGTCATGTCCATGAATAGGAGGTGTAGGTTAATATACAGATTATTGTCGTGTCCATAAGTAGGAGGTGAAGGTCAATTTACAGTTTATTGTCCTGTCCATAAGAAGGAGGGGGAGGTCAATGTACAGATTATTGTCATGTCCATAAGGAGGAGATGGAATTCAATGTAAAGATTATTGTCATGTCCATAAGTATTAGACAGATGTCAATGTGCAGATTATTTTCATGTCCACAAGTAGGAGGCGGAGGTCAATATACATATCATTGTCATGTCCAGAAGTAGGAGATGGAGGTCATTACATGTTATTGTCATTTCAGTAAGTCGGACATGGAGGTCAATGTACCAGATTATTGTCTATCTATAAGTAGGAGGTGCAGGTCAATGTACAGATTATTGTCATGTCCATCAGTAGGAGGTGGAGGTCACTGTACAGATTATTGTCATGTCCTTAAGTAGAAGATT
The DNA here is from genome assembly GCF_036971445.1 of Narcine bancroftii. Taxonomy (NCBI): domain Eukaryota; kingdom Metazoa; phylum Chordata; class Chondrichthyes; order Torpediniformes; family Narcinidae; genus Narcine; species Narcine bancroftii. The sequence continues at coordinate 14,663,409 of NC_091479.1, read as the reverse complement.
TAGGTCAATGTACAGATTATTGTCATTTCCATCAGTAGGAGGTCGAGGTCAATATAGAGATTATTGTCATGTCCGAAAGTAGGTGATGGAGGTCAATATACAGATTATTGTCATGTCCAGAAGTCGGAAATAGAGGTCAAAACATGTTATTGTCATTTCAATAAGTCGGAGATGGAGGTCAATGTACCAGATTACTGTCATGTCCATAAGTAGGAGATGAAGGTCAATGTATAGATTATTGTCACGTCCATAACTAGGAGATGGAAGTCAATGTACAGGTTATTGTCATGTCCATATCTGGGATATGGAGGTCAATGTACAGACTATTGTCTCGTCCATAAGTAGAAGGTGGAGGTCAATGTACAGATTACTGTCATGTCCCTAAGAAGGAGGGGGAGGTCAAGATACAGATTATTGTCATATCCAAAAGTAGAAGGGGGAGGTCAATGTACAGATTGTTGTTATGTCCATAAATAGGAGGTGGAGGTCAATGTACAGATTATTGTCATGTCTCTAAGAGGGAGATGCAGGTCAATGTATAGATTATTGTCATGTTCATAAGTAGGAGGTGAGGGTCAATGTACAGATTATTCTTGTGTCCATAAGTAGGAGATGGAGGTCAATGTACAGATTATTGTCATGTCCATAAGGAGGAGGTGGAGGTCAATGTACAGATTATTGTCATGTCCATCAGTAGGAGATGAAGGTAAATGTATAGATTATTGTCAAGTACATATGTAGGAGGTGGCGGTTAATGTACCAGATTATTGTCATGTGCATAAGTGGGAGATGGAGGTCAATGTACAGATTATTGTCATCTCCATATATTGGAGAAGGAGTTCAATGTACAGATTATTGTCTAGTCCATAAGTAGGAAATGGAGGTCAATGTACAGATTATTGTCATTTCCATAAGTAGGAGGGGGGCTCAATGTTCAGATTATTGTCATGTTCATTAGTAAGACGTTGAGGTCATTGTACAGATTATTGTCATATCGATAAATAGGAGGTGGAGGTCAATGTACAGATTATTCTTGTGTCCTTAAGTAGGAGATGGAGGTCAATGTACAAATTATTGTCATGTCCTTAAGGAGGTGGTGGAGGTCAATGTAATAGATTATCGTCATGTGCATAAGTGGGAGATGGAGGTCAATGTACAGATTATTGTCATGTCCATAAGTTGAAGGGGGATGTCAAGGTACAGATTATTGTCATGTCCATATGTAGGAGGTGGAGCTCAATGTACAGATTATTGTCATGTCCATTAGTAGGACATGTACGTCAAATTACAGATTATTGTCATGTCCAAAACTACGAGATGGAGGTCAATGTACAGATTATCGTCATGTCCATAAGTAGGAGGTGGAGGTCAATGTACAGATTATTGTCATGTCCATAAGTAGGAGGTGGAGGTTAATGTACTAGATTATTGTCATGTCCATAAGTAGGATGTGGCGGACAATGTGCAGATTATTATCATGTCTATAAGTTGGAGAGGGACGTTCTGGTACAGATTATTGCCATGTCCAGAAGTTGGAGATGGCAGTCAATGTACAGATTATTGTCATGTCCATGAGTAGGAGAAGAAGGTAAATGTACAGATTATTGTCATGTGCGTAATTGCGAGATGGAGGTCAATGTACAGATTATTCTCATGTCCATAACTAGAAGGGGGATGTCAATGAACAGATTATTGTCATGTCCATAAGTAGTAGGTGGAGGTCAATGTACAGATTATTGTCATGTCCATAAGTACGAGGTGGAGGTCAATGTACAGATTATTGTCATGTGCATAAGTGGGAGATGGAGGTCAATATACAGATTATTGTCATGTCCATAAGTAGGAGGTGGAGGTCAATGTACAGATTATTGTCATATCCATAAGTAGGAGGTGGAGGTCAATATACAGATTATTGTCATGTCTTTAATTAGGAGGTAGAGGTCAATGTACACATTATTGTCATGTCCATGAATAGGAGGTGTAGGTTAATATACAGATTATTGTCGTGTCCATAAGTAGGAGGTGAAGGTCAATTTACAGTTTATTGTCCTGTCCATAAGAAGGAGGGGGAGGTCAATGTACAGATTATTGTCATGTCCATAAGGAGGAGATGGAATTCAATGTAAAGATTATTGTCATGTCCATAAGTATTAGACAGATGTCAATGTGCAGATTATTTTCATGTCCACAAGTAGGAGGCGGAGGTCAATATACATATCATTGTCATGTCCAGAAGTAGGAGATGGAGGTCATTACATGTTATTGTCATTTCAGTAAGTCGGACATGGAGGTCAATGTACCAGATTACTGTCTATCTATAAGTAGGAGGTGCAGGTCAATGTACAGATTCTTGTCATGTCCATCAGTAGGAGGTGGAGGTCACTGTACAGATTATTGTCATGTCCTTAAGTAGAAGATTTAGGTCAATGTACAGATTATTGTCATTTCCATCAGTAGGAGGTCGAGGTCAATATAGAGATTATTGTCATGTCCGAAAGTAGGTGATGGAGGTCAATATACAGATTATTGTCATGTCCAGAAGTCGGAAATAGAGGTCAAAACATGTTATTGTCATTTCAATAAGTCGGAGATGGAGGTCAATGTACCAGATTACTGTCATGTCCATAAGTAGGAGATGAAGGTCAATGTATAGATTATTGTCACGTCCATAACTAGGAGATGGAAGTCAATGTACAGGTTATTGTCATGTCCATATCTGGGATATGGAGGTCAATGTACAGACTATTGTCTTGTCCATAAGTAGAAGGTGGAGGTCAATGTACAGATTACTGTCATGTCCCTAAGAAGGAGGGGGAGGTCAAGATACAGATTATTGTCATATCCAAAAGTAGAAGGGGGAGGTCAATGTACAGATTGTTGTTATGTCCATAAATAGGAGGTGGAGGTCAATGTACAGATTATTGTCATGTCTCTAAGAGGGAGATGCAGGTCAATGTATAGATTATTGTCATGTTCATAAGTAGGAGGTGAGGGTCAATGTACAGATTATTCTTGTGTCCATAAGTAGGAGATGGAGTCAATGTACAGATTATTGTCATGTCCATAAGGAGGAGGTGGAGGTCAATGTACAGATTATTGTCATGTCCATCAGTAGGAGATGAAGGTAAATGTATAGATTATTATCAAGTACATATGTAGGAGGTGGCGGTTAATGTACTAGATTATTGTCATGTGCATAAGTGGGAGATGGAGGTCAATGTACAGATTATTGTCATCTCCATATATTGGAGAAGGAGTTCAATGTACAGATTATTGTCTAGTCCATAAGTAGGAAATGGAGGTCAATGTACAGATTATTGTCATTTCCATAAGTAGGAGGGGGGCTCAATGTTCAGATTATTGTCATGTTCATTAGTAAGACGTTGAGGTCATTGTACAGATTATTGTCATATCGATAAATAGGATGTGGAGGTCAATGTACAGATTATTGTCATGTGCATAATTTGGGGGTGGAGGTCAATGTACTGATTATTGTCATGTCCATAAGTAGGAGATGGAGGTCAATATTCAGATTATGGTCTTCGATAAGTCGGAGATGGAGGTCACTGTACAATATTACTGTCGTGATGATAAGTAGGAAGTGGAGGTCTATGTACAGATTATTATCATGTCCATAAGTAGTAGATGGAGGTCAATGTAACAGATTATTGTCATGTCCATATGTAGGAGATGGAGGTCAATGTTCAGATTATTCTTGTGTCCATAAGTAGGAGATGGAGGTCAATGTACAAATTATTGTCATGTCCTTAAGGAGGAGGTGGAGGTCAATGTACTTGATTATCGTCATGTGAATAAGTGGGAGATGAAGGTCAATGTACAGATTATTGTCATGTCCATAACTTGAAGGGGTATGTCAAGGTACAGATTATTGTCATGTCCATAAGTAGGAGGTGGAGGTCAATGTACAGATTCTTGTCATGTCTATAAATAGGACATGTAGGTCAAATTACAGATTATTGTCATGTCCATAAGTAGGAGGTGGAGGTCAATGTATAGATTATTGTCATGTGCATAAGTGGGAGATGTAGGTCAATGTACAGATTATTCTCATGTCCATAAGTAGGAGGTGGAGGTCAATGTACAGATTATTGTCATGTCCATAAGTAGGAGGTGGAGGTCAATGTACTAGATTATTGTCATGTCCATAGTAGGATGTGGAGGACAATGTGCAGATTATTATCATGTCCATAAGTAGGAGAGGGATGTTAAGGTACAGATTACTGTCATGTCCAGAAGTTGGAGGTCAATGTACAGATTATTGTCATGTCTATAAATATGAGGTGGAGGTTAATGTACTAGATTATTGTCATGTCCATAAAGAGGAGGAGGAGATCAATGTATAGATTTTTGTCATGTCCATAAGTAGGAGGTGGAGGTCAATGTACAGATTATTGTCATGTCCATGAATAGGTGTAGGTCAATATACAGATTATTGTCATGTCCATAAGTAGGAGGGGGATGTTAAGATACAGATTATTGTTATGTCCATAAGTAAAAGGGGGTGGTCAAGGTACAGATTATTGTGATGTCCATACATAGGAGATGGAGGTCAATGTACAGATTATTGTCATGTTCATAACTAGGAGATGGAAGTCATTGTACAGATTATTTTCATGTCCTGAAGTAGGAGATGGAGGTCAATGTACGGATTATTATCATATCCATAAGGATGAGGAGGAGGAGGTCAATCTACAGATTATTTTCATGTCCATCAGTAGGAGGTGTAAGTCAATGTATAGATTATTGTCATGTGCATAAGTGGGAGAATGCGGTCAATGTACAGATTATTCTCATGTCCATCAGTAGGAGAAGAAGGTAAATGTACAGATTATTGTCATGTGCATAAGTGGGAGATGGAGGTCAATATACAGATTATTATCATGTCCATAAGTAGATGGGAGATGACAACGTACAGATTATTGTCATGTCCATAAGTAGGAGGTGGAGGTCAATGTACAGATTATTGTCATGTCCAGAAGTAGGAGATGGAGGTCAATATTCAGATTATAGTCTTCAAAATGTTGGAGATGGAGGTCAATGTACAAGATTACTGCCGTGTTCATAAGTAGGAAGTGGATGTCTATGTACAGATTATTATCATGTCCATAAGTAGTAGATGGAGGTCAATGTAACAGATTATTGTCGTCCAGAAGTAGGAGGTGGAGGTCATTGTACAGATTATTCTTGTGTTCATAAGTAGGAGATGGAGGTCAATGTACAGATTATTGTCATGTCCATCAGTAGGAGATGAAGGTAAATGTATAGATTATTGTCAAGTACATAAGTAGGAGGTGGCGTTTAATGTACTAGATTATTGTCATGTGCATAAGTGGCAAATGGAGGTCAATGTACAGATTGTTGTCATGTCCATAAATAGGAGGTGGATTTAATGTACTTGATTATTTTCATGTCCATAAGGAGGAGGAGGAGGTCAATGTATAGATTATTGTCATGTCGATAAGTAGGAGGTGGAGGACAATGTGCAGATTATTGTCATGTCCATAGGGAGGTGGTGGAGGTCAATATACAGATTATTGTCATGTCCATCAGTAGGAGATGAAGGTAAATGTACTAGATTATTGTCATGTGCATAAGTGGGAGATGGAGGTCAATGTACAGATTATTGTCATGTCCATATATTGGAGAATGAGTTCAATGTACAGATTATTGTCGAGTCCATAAGCAGGAGATGGAGGTCAATGTACAGATTATTGTCATGTCCATAAGTAGTAGGGGGGCTCAATGTTCAGATTATTGTCATGTCCATTAGTAAGACGTTGAGGTCATTGTACAGATTATTGTCATATCCATAAGTAGGAGGTGGAGGTCAATGTACAGATTGTTGTCATGTCCATAAATAGGAGGTGGATTTAATGTACTTGATTATTTTCATGTCCATAAGGAGGAGGAGGAGGTCAATGTATAGATTATTGTCATGTCGATAAGTAGGAGGTGGAGGACAATGTGCAGATTATTGTCATGTCCATAGGGAGGTGGTGGAGGTCAATATACAGATTATTGTCATGTCCATCAGTAGGAGATGAAGGTAAATGTACTAGATTATTGTCATGTGCATAAGTGGGAGATGGAGGTCAATGTACAGATTATTGTCATGTCCATATATTGGAGAATGAGTTCAATGTACAGATTATTGTCGAGTCCATAAGCAGGAGATGGAGGTCAATGTACAGATTATTGTCATGTCCATAAGTAGTAGGGGGGCTCAATGTTCAGATTATTGTCATGTCCATTAGTAAGACGTTGAGGTCATTGTACAGATTATTGTCATATCCATAAGTAGGAGGTGGAGGTCAATGTACAGATTATTGTCATGTCTTTAATTAGGAGGTAGAGGTCAATGTACAGATTATTTTCATGTGCATAAGTGGGAGGTGGAGGTCAATGTACTGATTATTGTCATGTCCATAATTAGGAGGTGGAGGTCAATATACAGATTATTGTCATGTCCAGAAGTAGGAGATGGAGGTTAATATTCAGATTATGGTCTTCAATAAGTCGGAGATGGAGGTCAATGTACAAGATTACTGTCGTGTTCATAAGTAGGAAGTGGAGGTCTATGTACAGATTATTATCATTTCCATAAGTAGTAGATGGAGGTCAATGTAACAGATTATTGTCATGTCCAGAAGTAGGAGGTGGAGGTCAATGTACAGATTATTCTTGTGTCCTTAAGTAGGAGATGGAGTTCAATGTACAAATTATTGTCATGTCCTTAAGGAGGTGGTGGAGGTCAATGTACTAGATTATCGTCATGTGCATAAGTGGGAGATGGAGGTCAATGTACAGATTATTGTCATGTCCATAAGTTGAAGGGGGATGTCAAGGTACAGATTATTGTCATGTCCATAAGTAGGAGGTGGAGCTCAATGTACAGATTATTGTCATGTCCATTAGTAGGACATGTACGTCAAATTACAGATTATCGTCATGTCCATGAGTAGGAGAAGAAGGTAAATGTACAGATTATTGTCATGTGCGTAATTGCGAGATGGAGGTCAATGTACAGATTATTCTCATGTCCATAACTAGAAGGGGGATGTCAACGACCAGATTATTGTCATGTCCATAAGTAGGAGGTGGAGGTCAATGTACAGATTATTGTCATGTCCATAAGTACGAGGTGGAGGTCAATGTACAGATTATTGTCATGTGCATAAGTGGGAGATGGAGGTCAATATACAGATTATTGTCATGTCCATAAGTAGGAGGTGGAGGTCAATGTACAGATTATTGTCATATCCATAAGTAGGAGGTGGAGGTCAATATACAGATTATTGTCATGTCTTTAATTTGGAGGTAGAGGTCAATGTACACATTATTGTCATGTCCATGAATAGGAGGTGTAGGTTAATATACAGATTATTGTCGTGTCCATAAGTAGGAGGTGAAGGTCAATTTACAGTTTATTGTCCTGTCCATAAGAAGGAGGGGGAGGTCAATGTACAGATTATTGTCATGTCCATAAGGAGGAGATGGAATTCAATGTAAAGATTATTGTCATGTCCATAAGTATTAGACAGATGTCAATGTGCAGATTATTTTCATGTCCACAAGTAGGAGGCGGAGGTCAATATACATATCATTGTCATGTCCAGAAGTAGGAGATGGAGGTCATTACATGTTATTGTCATTTCAGTAAGTCGGACATGGAGGTCAATGTACGAGATTACTGTCTATCTATAAGTAGGAGGTGCAGGTCAATGTACAGATTATTGTCATGTCCATCAGTAGGAGGTGGAGGTCACTGTACAGATTATTGTCATGTCCTTAAGTAGAAGATTTAGGTCAATGTACAGATTATTGTCATTTCCATCAGTAGGAGGTCGAGGTCAATATAGAGATTATTGTCATGTCCGAAAGTAGGTGATGGAGGTCAATATACAGATTATTGTCATGTCCAGAAGTCGGAAATAGAGGTCAAAACATGTTATAGTCATTTCAATAAGTCGGAGATGGAGGTCAATGTACCAGATTACTGTCATGTCCATAAGTAGGAGATGAAGGTCAATGTATAGATTATTGTCACGTCCATAACTAGGAGATGGAAGTCAATGTACAGGTTATTGTCATGTCCATATCTGGGATATGGAGGTCAATGTACAGACTATTGTCTCGTCCATAAGTAGAAGGTGGAGGTCAATGTACAGATTATTGTCATGTCTCTAAGTGGGAGATGCAGGTCAATGTATAGATTATTGTCATGTTCATAAGTAGGAGGTGAGGGTCAATGTACAGATTATTCTTGTGTCCATAAGTAGGAGATGGAGGTCAATGTACAGATTATTGTCATGTCCATAAGTACGAGGTGGAGGTCAATGTACAGATTATTGTCATGTCCATCAGTAGGAGATGAAGGTAAATGTATAGATTATTGTCAAGTACATATGTAGGAGGTGGCGGTTAATGTACCAGATTATTGTCATGTGCATAAGTGGGAGATGGAGGTCAATGTACAGATTATTGTCATCTCCATATATTGGAGAAGGAGTTCAATGTACAGATTATTGTCTAGTCCATAAGTAGGAAATGGAGGTCAATGTACAGATTATTGTCATTTCCATAAGTAGGAGGGGGGCTCAATGTTCAGATTATTGTCATGTTCATTAGTAAGACGTTGAGGTCATTGTACAGATTATTGTCATATCGATAAATAGGAGGTGGAGGTCAATGTACAGATTATTCTTGTGTCCTTAAGTAGGAGATGGAGGTCAATGTACAAATTATTGTCATGTACTTAAGGAGGTGGTGGAGGTCAATGTACTAGATTATCGTCATGTGCATAAGTGGGAGATGGAGGTCAATGTACAGATTATTGTCATGTCCATAAGTTGAAGGGGGATGTCAAGGTACAGATTATTGTCATGTCCATATGTAGGAGGTGGAGCTCAATGTACAGATTATTGTCATGTCCATTAGTAGGACATGTACGTCAAATTACAGATTATTGTCATGTCCAAAACTACGAGATGGAGGTCAATGTACAGATTATCGTCATGTCCATAAGTAGGAGGTGGAGGTCAATGTACAGATTATTGTCATGTCCATAAGTAGGAGGTGGAGGTTAATGTACTAGATTATTGTCATGTCCATAAGTAGGATGTGGCGGACAATGTGCAGATTATTATCATGTCTATAAGTTGGAGAGGGACGTTCTGGTACAGATTATTGCCATGTCCAGAAGTTGGAGATGGCAGTCAATGTACAGATTATTGTCATGTCCATGAGTAGGAGAAGAAGGTAAATGTACAGATTATTGTCATGTGCGTAATTGCGAGATGGAGGTCAATGTACAGATTATTCTCATGTCCATAACTAGAAGGGGGATGTCAACGAACAGATTATTGTCATGTCCATAAGTAGGAGGTGGAGGTCAATGTACAGATTATTGTCATGTCCATAAGTACGAGGTGGAGGTCAATGTACAGATTATTGTCATGTGCATAAGTGGGAGATGGAGGTCAATATACAGATTATTGTCATGTCCATAAGTAGGAGGTGGAGGTCAATGTACACATTATTGTCATATCCATAAGTAGGAGGTGGAGGTCAATATACAGATTATTGTCATGTCTTTAATTAGGAGGTAGAGGTCAATGTACACATTATTGTCATGTCCATGAATAGGAGGTGTAGGTTAATATACAGATTATTGTCGTGTCCATAAGTAGGAGGTGAAGGTCAATTTACAGTTTATTGTCCTGTCCATAAGAAGGAGGGGGAGGTCAATGTACAGATTATTGTCATGTCCATAAGGAGGAGATGGAATTCAATGTAAAGATTATTGTCATGTCCATAAGTATTAGACAGATGTCAATGTGCAGATTATTTTCATGTCCACAAGTAGGAGGCGGAGGTCAATATACATATCATTGTCATGTCCAGAAGTAGGAGATGGAGGTCATTACATGTTATTGTCATTTCAGTAAGTCGGACATGGAGGTCAATGTACCAGATTACTGTCTATCTATAAGTAGGAGGTGCAGGTCAATGTACAGATTCTTGTCATGTCCATCAGTAGGAGGTGGAGGTCACTGTACAGATTATTGTCATGTCCTTAAGTAGAAGATTTAGGTCAATGTACAGATTATTGTCATTTCCATCAGTAGGAGGTCGAGGTCAATATAGAGATTATTGTCATGTCCGAAAGTAGGTGATGGAGGTCAATATACAGATTATTGTCATGTCCAGAAGTCGGAAATAGAGGTCAAAACATGTTATTGTCATTTCAATAAGTCGGAGATGGAGGTCAATGTACCAGATTACTGTCATGTCCATAAGTAGGAGATGAAGGTCAATGTATAGATTATTGTCACGTCCATAACTAGGAGATGGAAGTCAATGTACAGGTTATTGTCATGTCCATATCTGGGATATGGAGGTCAATGTACAGACTATTGTCTTGTCCATAAGTAGAAGGTGGAGGTCAATGTACAGATTACTGTCATGTCCCTAAGAAGGAGGGGGAGGTCAAGATACAGATTATTGTCATATCCAAAAGTAGAAGGGGGAGGTCAATGTACAGATTGTTGTTATGTCCATAAATAGGAGGTGGAGGTCAATGTACAGATTATTGTCATGTCTCTAAGAGGGAGATGCAGGTCAATGTATAGATTATTGTCATGTTCATAAGTAGGAGGTGAGGGTCAATGTACAGATTATTCTTGTGTCCATAAGTAGGAGATGGAGGTCAATGTACAGATTATTGTCATGTCCATAAGGAGGAGGTGGAGGTCAATGTACAGATTATTGTCATGTCCATCAGTAGGAGATGAAGGTAAATGTATAGATTATTGTCAAGTACATATGTAGGAGGTGGCGGTTAATGTACTAGATTATTGTCATGTGCATAAGTGGGAGATGGAGGTCAATATACAGATTATTGTCATCTCCATATATTGGAGAAGGAGTTCAATGTACAGATTATTGTCTAGTCCATAAGTAGGAAATGGAGGTCAATGTACAGATTATTGTCATTTCCATAAGTAGGAGGGGGGCTCAATGTTCAGATTATTGTCATGTTCATTAGTAAGACGTTGAGGTCATTGTACAGATTATTGTCATATCGATAAATAGGATGTGGAGGTCAATGTACAGATTATTGTCATGTGCATAAGTTGGGGGTGGAGGTCAATGTACTGATTATTGTCATGTCCATAAGTAGGAGATGGAGGTCAATATTCAGATTATGGTCTTCGATAAGTCGGAGATGGAGGTCACTGTACAATATTACTGTCGTGATGATAAGTAGGAAGTGGAGGTCTATGTACAGATTATTATCATGTCCATAAGTAGTAGATGGAGGTCAATGTAACAGATTATTGTCATGTCCATATGTAGGAGATGGAGGTCAATGTTCAGATTATTCTTGTGTCCATAAGTAGGAGATGGAGGTCAATGTACAAATTATTGTCATGTCCTTAAGGAGGAGGTGGAGGTCAATGTACTTGATTATCGTCATGTGAATAAGTGGGAGATGGAGGTCAATGTACAGATTATTGTCATGTCCATAACTTGAAGGGGTATGTCAAGGTACAGATTATTGTCATGTCCATAAGTAGGAGGTGGAGGTCAATGTACAGATTCTTGTCATGTCTATAAATAGGACATGTAGGTCAAATTACAGATTATTGTCATGTCCATAAGTAGGAGGTGGAGGTCAATGTATAGATTATTGTCATGTGCATAAGTGGGAGATGTAGGTCAATGTACAGATTATTCTCATGTCCATAAGTAGGAGGTGGAGGTCAATGTACAGATTATTGTCATGTCCATAAGTAGGAGGTGGAGGTCAATGTACTAGATTATTGTCATGTCCATAGTAGGATGTGGAGGACAATGTGCAGATTATTATCATGTCCATAAGTAGGAGAGGGACGTTAAGGTACAGATTACTGTCATGTCCAGAAGTTGGAGGTCAATGTACAGATTATTGTCATGTCTATAAATATGAGGTGGAGGTTAATGTACTAGATTATTGTCATGTCCATAAAGAGGAGGAGGAGATCAATGTATAGATTTTTGTCATGTCCATAAGTAGGAGGTGGAGGTCAATGTACAGATTATTGTCATGTCCATGAATAGGTGTAGGTCAATATACAGATTATTGTCATGTCCATAAGTAGGAGGGGGATGTTAAGATACAGATTATTGTTATGTCCATAAGTAAAAGGGGGTGGTCAAGGTACAGATTATTGTGATGTCCATATATAGGAGATGGAGGTCAATGTACAGATTATTGTCATGTTCATAACTAGGAGATGGAAGTCATTGTACAGATTATTTTCATGTCCTGAAGTAGGAGATGGAGGTCAATGTACGGATTATTATCATATCCATAAGGATGAGGAGGAGGAGGTCAATCTACAGATTATTTTCATGTCCATCAGTAGGAGGTGTAAGTCAATGTATAGATTATTGTCATGTGCATAAGTGGGAGAATGCGGTCAATGTACAGATTATTCTCATGTCCATCAGTAGGAGAAGAAGGTAAATGTACAGATTATTGTCATGTGCATAAGTGGGAGATGGAGGTCAATATACAGATTATTATCATGTCCATAAGTAGATGGGAGATGACAACGTACAGATTATTGTCATGTCCATAAGTAGGAGGTGGAGGTCAATGTACAGATTATTGTCATGTCCAGAAGTAGGAGATGGAGGTCAATATTCAGATTATAGTCTTCAAAATGTTGGAGATGGAGGTCAATGTACAAGATTACTGCCGTGTTCATAAGTAGGAAGTGGATGTCTATGTACAGATTATTATCATGTCCATAAGTAGTAGATGGAGGTCAATGTAACAGATTATTGTCGTCCATAAGTAGGAGGTGGAGGTCATTGTACAGATTATTCTTGTGTTCATAAGTAGGAGATGGAGGTCAATGTACAGATTATTGTCATGTCCATCAGTAGGAGATGAAGGTAAATGTATAGATTATTGTCAAGTACATAAGTAGGAGGTGGCGTTTAATGTACTAGATTATTGTCATGTGCATAAGTGGGAAATGGAGGTCAATGTACAGATTGTTGTCATGTCCATAAATAGGAGGTGGATTTAATGTACTTGATTATTTTCATGTCCATAAGGAGGAGGAGGAGGTCAATGTATAGATTATTGTCATGTCGATAAGTAGGAGGTGGAGGACAATGTGCAGATTATTATCATGTCCATAAGTAGGAGAGGGACGTTAAGGTACAGATTATTGTCATGTCCAAAATTACGAAGTGGAGGTCAATGTATAGATTATTGTCATATGCATAAGTGGGAGATGGAGGTCAATGTACAGATTATTGTCATATCCATAAGTAGGAGGTGGAGGTCAATGTACAGATTATTGTCATGTCTTTAATTAGGAGGTAGAGGTCAATGTACAGATTATTGTCACGTCCATGAATAGGAGGTGTAGGTCAATATACAGATTATTGTCATGTCTATAAGTAGGAGGTGAAGGTCAATGTACAGTTTATTATCCTGTCCATAAGAAGGAGGGGGAGGTCAATGTACTGATTATTGTCATGTCCATAAGGAGGAGATGGAATTCAATGTACAGATTATTGTCATGTCCATAAGTATTAGAGAGATGTCAATGTGCAGATTATTTTCATGTCTACAAGTAGGAGGCGGAGGTCAATATACATATCATTGTCATGTCAAGAAGTAGGAGATGGAGGTCAATACATGTTATTGGCATTTCAGTAAGTCGGATATGGAGGTCAATGTACCAGATTACTGTCATATCCTTAAGTAGGAGGTGCAGGTCAATGTACTGATTATTGTCATGTCCATCAGTAGGAGGTGGAGGTCACTGTACAGATTATTGTCATGTCCTTAAGTAGGAGATTTAGGTCAATGTACAGATTATTGTCATTTCCATCAGTAGGAGGTCGAGGTCAATATAGAGATTATTGTGATGTCCGAAAGTAGGTGATGGAGGTCAATATACATATTATTGTCATGTCCAGAAGTCGGAAATAGAGGTCAATACATGTTATTGTCATTTCAATAAGTCGGAGATGTAGGTCAATGTACCAGATTACTGTCATGTCCATAAGTAGCAGATGGAGGTCAATGTATAGATTATTGTCATGTCCATATCTAGGATATGGAGGTCAATGTACAGACTATTGTCTTGTCCATAAGTAGAAGGTGGAGGTCAATGTACAGATTACTGTCATGTCCCTAAGAAGAAGGGGGAGGTCAAGATACAGATTATTGTCAAATCCAAAAGTAGAAGGGGGGGGTCAATGTACAGATTGTTGTTATGTCCATAAATAGGAGGTGGAGGTCAATGTACAGATTATTGTCATGTCTCTAAGAGGGAGATGCAGGTCAATGTACAGATTATTGTCATGTTCATAAGTAGGAGGTGGTGGTCAATGTACAGATGATTGTCATGTCCATCAGTAGGAGATGAACGGATTATTGTGATGTCCACAAGTAGGAGGTGGAAGTCAAATTGCAGATTATTGTCATCTTCAAAAGTAGGAGGTGGAGGTCAATGTTCTGATTATTTTCATGTCCAAAAGTAGGAGGGCGATGTTAAGGTACAGATTATTGACATGTCCATAAGTAGAAGGGGGAGGTCAAGGTACAGATTATTGTCATGTCCATATATTGGAGAAGGAGTTCAATGTACAGATTATTGTCGAGTCCATAAGTAGGAGATGGAGGTCAATGTACATATTATTGTCATGTGCATATGTAGGAGGGGGGCTCAATGTTCAGATTATTGTCATGTCCATTAGTAAGACGTTGAGGTCATTGTACAGATTATTGTCATATCCATAAGAAGGAGGTGGAGGTCAATGTACAGATTATTGTCATGTGCATAAGTGGGAGGTGGAGGTCAATGTACTGATTATTGTCATGTCCATAAGTAGGAGGTGGAGGTCAATATACAGATTATTGTCATGTCCAGAAGTAGGAGATGGAGGTCAATATTCAGATTATGGTCTTCAATAAGTAGGAGATGGAGGTCAATGTACAGATTATTGTCATGTCCATAAGTAGGAGGGGGGCTCAATGTTCAGATTATTGTCATGTCCATTAGTAAGACGTTGAGGTCATTGTACAGATTATTGTCATGTCCATAAGTAGAAGAGGGTGGTCAAGGTACAGATTATTTTGATGTCCATATGTAGGAGATGGAGGTCAATGTACAGATTATTCTCATGTCCATAACTAGGAGATGGAAGTCATTGTACAGATTATTTTCATGTCCTGAAGTAGGAGATGGATGTCAATGTACGGATTATTATCATATACATAAGGAGGAGGAGGAGGAGGTCAATGTACAGAATATTTTCATGTCCATCAGTAGGCGGTGTAAGTCAATGTACAGATTATTGTCATGTGCATAAGTGGGAGATGGCAGTCAATGTACAGATTATTGTCATGTCCATGAGTAGGAGAAGAAGGTAAATGTACAGATTATTGTCATGTGCGTAAGTGCGAGATGGAGGTCAATGTACAGATTATTCTCATGTCCATGAATAGGAGGTGTAGGTCAATATACAGATTATTGTCATGTCCATAAGTAGGAGGGGGATGTTAAGATACAGATTATTGTTATGTCCATAAGTAAAAGGGGGTGGTCAAGGTACAGATTATTGTGATGTCCATATGTAGGAGATGGAGGTCAATGTACAGATTATTGTCTTGTTCATAACTAGGAGATGGAAGTCATTGTACAGATTATTTTCATGTCCTGAAGTAGGAGATGGAGGTCAATGTACGGATTATTATCATATCCATAAGGATGAGGAGGAGGAGGTCAATCTACAGATTATTTTCATGTCCATCAGTAGGAGGTGTAAGTCAATGTATAGATTATTGTCATGTGCATAAGTGGGAGAATGCGGTCAATGTACAGATTATTCTCATGTCCATCAGTAGGAGAAGAAGGTAAATGTACAGATTATTGTCATGTGCATAAGTGGGAGATGGAAGTCAATATACAGATTATTATCATGTCCATAAGTAGATGGGGGATGACAACGTACAGATTATTGTCATGTCCATAAGTAGGAGGTGGAGGTCAATGTACAGATTATTGTCATGTCCAGAAGTAGGAGATGGAGGTCAATATTCAGATTATAGTCTTCAAAATGTTGGAGATGGAGGTCAATGTACAAGATTACTGCCGTGTTCATAAGTAGGAAGTGGATGTCTATGTACAGATTATTATCATGTCCATAAGTAGTAGATGGAGGTCAATGTAACAGATTATTGTCGTCCATAAGTAGGAGGTGGAGGTCATTGTACAGATTATTCTTGTGTTCATAAGTAGGAGATGGAGGTCAATGTACAGATTATTGTCATGTCCATCAGTAGGAGATGAAGGTAAATGTATAGATTATTGTCAAGTACATAAGTAGGAGGTGGCGTTTAATGTACTAGATTATTGTCATGTGCATAAGTGGGAAATGGAGGTCAATGTACAGATTGTTGTCATGTCCATAAATAGGAGGTGGATTTAATGTACTTGATTATTTTCATGTCCATAAGGAGGAGGAGGAGGTCAATGTATAGATTATTGTCATGTCGATAAGTAGGAGGTGGAGGACAATGTGCAGATTATTATCATGTCCATAAGTAGGAGAGGGACGTTAAGGTACAGATTATTGTCATGTCCAAAATTACGAAGTGGAGGTCAATGTATAGATTATTGTCATATGCATAAGTGGGAGATGGAGGTCAATGTACAGATTATTGTCATATCCATAAGTAGGAGGTGGAGGTCAATGTACAGATTATTGTCATGTCTTTAATTAGGAGGTAGAGGTCAATGTACAGATTATTGTCACGTCCATGAATAGGAGGTGTGGGTCAATATACAGATTATTGTCATGTCTATAAGTAGGAGGTGAAGGTCAATGTACAGTTTATTATCCTGTCCATAAGAAGGAGGGGGAGGTCAATGTACAGATTATTGTCATGTCCATAAGGAGGAGATGGAATTCAATGTACAGATTATTGTCATGTCCATAAGTATTAGAGAGATGTCAATGTGCAGATTATTTTCATGTCTACAAGTAGGAGGCGGAGGTCAATATACATATCATTGTCATGTCCAGAAGTAGGAGATGGAGGTCAATACATGTTATTGGCATTTCAGTAAGTCGGATATGGAGGTCAATGTACCAGATTACTGTCATATCCTTAAGTAGGAGGTGCAGGTCAATGTACTGATTATTGTCATGTCCATCAGTAGGAGGTGGAGGTCACTGTACAGATTATTGTCATGTCCTTAAGTAGGAGATTTAGGTCAATGTACAGATTATTGTCATTTCCATCAGTAGGAGGTCGAGGTCAATATAGAGATTATTGTGATGTCCGAAAGTAGGTGATGGAGGTCAATATACATATTATTGTCATGTCCAGAAGTCGGAAATAGAGGTCAATACATGTTATTGTCATTTCAATAAGTCGGAGATGGAGGTCAATGTACCAGATTACTGTCATGTCCATAAGTAGCAGATGGAGGTCAATGTATAGATTATTGTCATGTCCATCAGTAGGAGATGAACAGATTATTGTGATGTCCACAAGTAGGAGGTGGAAGTCAAATTGCAGATTATTGTCATCTTCAAAAGTAGGAGGTGGAGGTCAATGTTCTGATTATTTTCATGTCCAAAAGTAGGAGGGCGATGTTAAGGTACAGATTATTGACATGTCCATAAGTAGAAGGGGGAGGTCAAGGTACAGATTATTGTCATGTCCATATATTGGAGAAGGAGTTCAATGTACAGATTATTGTCGAGTCCATAAGTAGGAGATGGAGGTCAATGTACATATTATTGTCATGTGCATATGTAGGAGGGGGGCTCAATGTTCAGATTATTGTCATGTCCATTAGTAAGACGTTGAGGTCATTGTACAGATTATTGTCATATCCATAAGAAGGAGGTGGAGGTCAATGTACAGATTATTGTCATGTGCATAAGTGGGAGGTGGAGGTCAATGTACTGATTATTGTCATGTCCATAAGTAGGAGGTGGAGGTCAATATACAGATTATTGTCATGTCCAGAAGTAGGAGATGGAGGTCAATATTCAGATTATGGTCTTCAATAAGTAGGAGATGGAGGTCAATGTACAGATTATTGTCATGTCCATAAGTAGGAGGGGGGTTCAATGTTCAGATTATTGTCATGTCCATTAGTAAGACGTTGAGGTCATTGTACAGATTATTGTCATGTCCATAAGTAGAAGAGGGTGGTCAAGGTACAGATTATTTTGATGTCCATATGTAGGAGATGGAGGTCAATGTACAGATTATTCTCATGTCCATAACTAGGAGATGGAAGTCATTGTACAGATTATTTTCATGTCCTGAAGTAGGAGATGGATGTCAATGTACGGATTATTATCATATACATAAGGAGGAGGAGGAGGAGGTCAATGTACAGAATATTTTCATGTCCATCAGTAGGAGGTGTAAGTCAATGTACAGATTATTGTCATGTGCATAAGTGGGAGATGGCAGTCAATGTACAGATTATTGTCATGTCCATGAGTAGGAGAAGAAGGTAAATGTACAGATTATTGTCATGTGCGTAAGTGCGAGATGGAGGTCAATGTACAGATTATTCTCATGTCCATGAATAGGAGGTGTAGGTCAATATACAGATTATTGTCATGTCCATAAGTAGGAGGGGGATGTTAAGATACAGATTATTGTTATGTCCATAAGTAAAAGGGGGTGGTCAAGGTACAGATTATTGTGATGTCCATATGTTGAAGATGGAGGTCAATGTACAGATTATTGTCATGTTCATAACTAGGAGATGGAAGTCATTGTACAGATTATTTTCATGTCCTGAAGTAGGAGATGGAGGTCAATGTACGGATTATTATCATATCCATAAGGATGAGGAGGAGGAGGTCAATCTACAGATTATTTTCATGTCCATCAGTAGGAGGTGTAAGTCAATGTATAGATTATTGTCATGTGCATAAGTGGGAGAATGCGGTCAATGTACAGATTATTCTCATGTCCATCAGTAGGAGAAGAAGGTAAATGTACAGATTATTGTCATGTGCATAAGTGGGAGATGGAAGTCAATATACAGATTATTATCATGTCCATAAGTAGATGGGGGATGACAACGTACAGATTATTGTCATGTCCATAAGTAGGAGGTGGAGGTCAATGTACAGATTATTGTCATGTCCAGAAGTAGGAGATGGAGGTCAATATTCAGATTATAGTCTTCAAAATGTTGGAGATGGAGGTCAATGTACAAGATTACTGCCGTGTTCATAAGTAGGAAGTGGATGTCTATGTACAGATTATTATCATGTCCATAAGTAGTAGATGGAGGTCAATGTAACAGATTATTGTCGTCCATAAGTAGGAGGTGGAGGTCATTGTACAGATTATTCTTGTGTTCATAAGTAGGAGATGGAGGTCAATGTACAGATTATTGTCATGTCCATCAGTAGGAGATGAAGGTAAATGTATAGATTATTGTCAAGTACATAAGTAGGAGGTGGCGTTTAATGTACTAGATTATTGTCATGTGCATAAGTGGGAAATGGAGGTCAATGTACAGATTGTTGTCATGTCCATAAATAGGAGGTGGATTTAATGTACTTGATTATTTTCATGTCCATAAGGAGGAGGAGGAGGTCAATGTATAGATTATTGTCATGTCGATAAGCAGGAGGTGGAGGACAATGTGCAGATTATTATCATGTCCATAAGTAGGAGAGGGACGTTAAGGTACAGATTATTGTCATGTCCAAAATTACGAAGTGGAGGTCAATGTATAGATTATTGTCATATGCATAAGTGGGAGATGGAGGTCAATGTACAGATTATTGTCATATCCATAAGTAGGAGGTGGAGGTCAATGTACAGATTATTGTCATGTCTTTAATTAGGAGGTAGAGGTCAATGTACAGATTATTGTCACGTCCATGAATAGGAGATTTAGGTCAATGTACAGATTATTGTCATTTCCATCAGTAGGAGGTCGAGGTCAATATAGAGATTATTGTGATGTCCGAAAGTAGGTGATGGAGGTCAATATACATATTATTGTCATGTCCAGAAGTCGGAAATAGAGGTCAATACATGTTATTGTCATTTCAATAAGTCGGAGATGGAGGTCAATGTACCAGATTACTGTCATGTCCATAAGTAGCAGATGGAGGTCAATGTATAGATTATTGTCATGTCCATATCTAGGATATGGAGGTCAATGTACAGACTATTGTCTTGTCCATAAGTAGAAGGTGGAGGTCAATGTACAGATTACTGTCATGTCCCTAAGAAGGAGGGGGAGGTCAAGATACAGATTATTGTCAAATCCAAAAGTAGAAGGGGGGGGTCAATGTACAGATTGTTGTTATGTCCATAAATAGGAGGTGGAGGTCAATGTACAGATTATTGTCATGTCTCTAAGAGGGAGATGCAGGTCAATGTACAGATTATTGTCATGTTCATAAGTAGGAGGTGGTGGTCAATGTACAGATGATTGTCATGTCCATCAGTAGGAGATGAACAGATTATTGTGATGTCCACAAGTAGGAGGTGGAAGTCAAATTGCAGATTATTGTCATCTTCAAAAGTAGGAGGTGGAGGTCAATGTTCTGATTATTTTCATGTCCAAAAGTAGGAGGGCGATGTTAAGGTACAGATTATTGACATGTCCATAAGTAGAAGGGGGAGGTCAAGGTACAGATTATTGTCATGTCCATATATTGGAGAAGGAGTTCAATGTACAGATTATTGTCGAGTCCATAAGTAGGAGATGGAGGTCAATGTACATATTATTGTCATGTGCATATGTAGGAGGGGGGCTCAATGTTCAGATTATTGTCATGTCCATTAGTAAGACGTTGAGGTCATTGTACAGATTATTGTCATATCCATAAGAAGGAGGTGGAGGTCAATGTACAGATTATTGTCATGTGCATAAGTGGGAGGTGGAGGTCAATGTACTGATTATTGTCATGTCCATAAGTAGGAGGTGGAGGTCAATATACAGATTATTGTCATGTCCAGAAGTAGGAGATGGAGGTCAATATTCAGATTATGGTCTTCAATAAGTAGGAGATGGAGGTCAATGTACAGATTATTGTCATGTCCATAAGTAGGAGGGGGGCTCAATGTTCAGATTATTGTCATGTCCATTAGTAAGACGTTGAGGTCATTGTACAGATTATTGTCATGTCCATAAGTAGAAGAGGGTGGTCAAGGTACAGATTATTTTGATGTCCATATGTAGGAGATGGAGGTCAATGTACAGATTATTCTCATGTCCATAACTAGGAGATGGAAGTCATTGTACAGATTATTTTCATGTCCTGAAGTAGGAGATGGATGTCAATGTACGGATTATTATCATATACATAAGGAGGAGGAGGAGGAGGTCAATGTACAGAATATTTTCATGTCCATCAGTAGGAGGTGTAAGTCAATGTACAGATTATTGTCATGTGCATAAGTGGGAGATGGCAGTCAATGTACAGATTATTGTCATGTCCATGAGTAGGAGAAGAAGGTAAATGTACAGATTATTGTCATGTGCGTAAGTGCGAGATGGAGGTCAATGTACAGATTATTCTCATGTCCATGAATAGGAGGTGTAGGTCAATATACAGATTATTGTCATGTCCATAAGTAGGAGGGGGATGTTAAGATACAGATTATTGTTATGTCCATAAGTAAAAGGGGGTGGTCAAGGTACAGATTATTGTGATGTCCATATGTTGGAGATGGAGGTCAATGTACAGATTATTGTCATGTTCATAACTAGGAGATGGAAGTCATTGTACAGATTATTTTCATGTCCTGAAGTAGGAGATGGAGGTCAATGTACGGATTATTATCATATCCATAAGGATGAGGAGGAGGAGGTCAATCTACAGATTATTTTCATGTCCATCAGTAGGAGGTGTAAGTCAATGTATAGATTATTGTCATGTGCATAAGTGGGAGAATGCGGTCAATGTACAGATTATTCTCATGTCCATCAGTAGGAGAAGAAGGTAAATGTACAGATTATTGTCATGTGCATAAGTGGGAGATGGAAGTCAATATACAGATTATTATCATGTCCATAAGTAGATGGGGGATGACAACGTACAGATTATTGTCATGTCCATAAGAGGGAGGTGGAGGTCAATGTACAGATTATTGTCATGTCCAGAAGTAGGAGATGGAGGTCAATATTCAGATTATAGTCTTCAAAATGTTGGAGATGGAGGTCAATGTACAAGATTACTGCCGTGTTCATAAGTAGGAAGTGGATGTCTATGTACAGATTATTATCATGTCCATAAGTAGTAGATGGAGGTCAATGTAACAGATTATTGTCGTCCATAAGTAGGAGGTGGAGGTCATTGTACAGATTATTCTTGTGTTCATAAGTAGGAGATGGAGGTCAATGTACAGATTATTGTCATGTCCATCAGTAGGAGATGAAGGTAAATGTATAGATTATTGTCAAGTACATAAGTAGGAGGTGGCGTTTAATGTACTAGATTATTGTCATGTGCATAAGTGGGAAATGGAGGTCAATGTACAGATTGTTGTCATGTCCATAAATAGGAGGTGGATTTAATGTACTTGATTATTTTCATGTCCATAAGGAGGAGGAGGAGGTCAATGTATAGATTATTGTCATGTCGATAAGCAGGAGGTGGAGGACAATGTGCAGATTATTAACATGTCCATAAGTAGGAGAGGGACGTTAAGGTACAGATTATTGTCATGTCCAAAATTACGAAGTGGAGGTCAATGTATAGATTATTGTCATATGCATAAGTGGGAGATGGAGGTCAATGTACAGATTATTGTCATATCCATAAGTAGGAGGTGGAGGTCAATGTACAGATTATTGTCATGTCTTTAATTAGGAGGTAGAGGTCAATGTACAGATTATTGTCACGTCCATGAATAGGAGGTGTAGGTCAATATACAGATTATTGTCATGTCTATAAGTAGGAGGTGAAGGTCAATGTACAGTTTATTATCCTGTCCATAAGAAGGAGGGGGAGGTCAATGTACAGATTATTGTCATGTCCATAAGGAGGAGATGGAATTCAATGTACAGATTATTGTCATGTCCATAAGTATTAGAGAGATGTCAATGTGCAGATTATTTTCATGTCTACAAGTAGGAGGCGGAGGTCAATATACATATCATTGTCATGTCCAGAAGTAGGAGATGGAGGTCAATATATGTTATTGGCATTTCAGTAAGTCGGATATGGAGGTCAATGTACCAGATTACTGTCATATCCTTAAGTAGGAGGTGCAGGTCAATGTACTGATTATTGTCATGTCCATCAGTAGGAGGTGGAGGTCACTGTACAGATTATTGTCATGTCCTTAAGTAGGAGATTTAGGTCAATGTACAGATTATTGTCATTTCCATCAGTAGGAGGTCGAGGTCAAAATAGAGATTATTGTGATGTCCGAAAGTAGGTGATGGAGGTCAATATACATATTATTGTCATGTCCAGAAGTCGGAAATAGAGGTCAATACATGTTATTGTCATTTCAATAAGTCGGAGATGGAGGTCAATGTACCAGATTACTGTCATGTCCATAAGTAGCAGATGGAGGTCAATGTATAGATTATTGTCATGTCCATATCTAGGATATGGAGGTCAATGTACAGACTATTGTCTTGTCCATAAGTAGAAGGTGGAGGTCAATGTACAGATTACTGTCATGTCCCTAAGAAGGAGGGGGAGGTCAAGATACAGATTATTGTCAAATCCAAAAGTAGAAGGGGGGGGTCAATGTACAGATTGTTGTTATGTCCATAAATAGGAGGTGGAGGTCAATGTACAGATTATTGTCATGTCTCTAAGAGGGAGATGCAGGTCAATGTACAGATTATTGTCATGTTCATAAGTAGGAGGTGGTGGTCAATGTACAGATGATTGTCATGTCCATCAGTAGGAGATGAACAGATTATTGTGATGTCCACAAGTAGGAGGTGGAAGTCAAATTGCAGATTATTGTCATCTTCAAAAGTAGGAAGTGGAGGTCAATGTTCTGATTATTTTCATGTCCAAAAGTAGGAGGGCGATGTTAAGGTACAGATTATTGACATGTCCATAAGTAGAAGGGGGAGGTCAAGGTACAGATTATTGTCATGTCCATATATTGGAGAAGGAGTTCAATGTACAGATTATTGTCGAGTCCATAAGTAGGAGATGGAGGTCAATGTACATATTATTGTCATGTGCATATGTAGGAGGGGGGCTCAATGTTCAGATTATTGTCATGTCCATTAGTAAGACGTTGAGGTCATTGTACAGATTATTGTCATATCCATAAGAAGGAGGTGGAGGTCAATGTACAGATTATTGTCATGTGCATAAGTGGGAGGTGGAGGTCAATGTACTGATTATTGTCATGTCCATAAGTAGGAGGTGGAGGTCAATATACAGATTATTGTCATGTCCAGAAGTAGGAGATGGAGGTCAATATTCAGATTATGGTCTTCAATAAGTAGGAGATGGAGGTCAATGTACAGATTATTGTCATGTCCATAAGTAGGAGGGGGGCTCAATGTTCAGATTATTGTCATGTCCATTAGTAAGACGTTGAGGTCATTGTACAGATTATTGTCATGTCCATAAGTAGAAGAGGGTGGTCAAGGTACAGATTATTTTGATGTCCATATGTAGGAGATGGAGGTCAATGTACAGATTATTCTCATATCCGTAACTAGGAGATGGAAGTCATTGTACAGATTATTTTCATGTCCTGAAGTAGGAGATGGATGTCAATGTACGGATTATTATCATATACATAAGGAGGAGGAGGAGGAGGTCAATGTACAGAATATTTTCATGTCCATCAGTAGGAGGTGTAAGTCAATGTACAGATTATTGTCATGTGCACAAGTGGGAGATGGCAGTCAATGTACAGATTATTGTCATGTCCATGAGTAGGAGAAGAAGGTAAATGTACAGATTATTGTCATGTGCGTAAGTGCGAGATGGAGGTCAATGTACAGATTATTCTCATGTCCATGAATAGGAGGTGTAGGTCAATATACAGATTATTGTCATGTCCATAAGTAGGAGGGGGATGTTAAGATACAGATTATTGTTATGTCCATAAGTAAAAGGGGGTGGTCAAGGTACAGATTATTGTGATGTCCATATGTAGGAGATGGAGGTCAATGTACAGATTATTGTCATGTTCATAACTAGGAGATGGAAGTCATTGTACAGATTATTTTCATGTCCTGAAGTAGGAGATGGAGGTCAATGTACGGATTATTATCATATCCATAAGGATGAGGAGGAGGAGGTCAATCTACAGATTATTTTCATGTCCATCAGTAGGAGGTGTAAGTCAATGTATAGATTATTGTCATGTGCATAAGTGGGAGAATGCGGTCAATGTACAGATTATTCTCATGTCCATCAGTAGGAGAAGAAGGTAAATGTACAGATTATTGTCATGTGCATAAGTGGGAGATGGAAGTCAATATACAGATTATTATCATGTCCATAAGTAGATGGGGGATGACAACGTACAGATTATTGTCATGTCCATAAGTAGGAAGTGGAGGTCAATGTTCTGATTATTTTCATGTCCAAAAGTAGGAGGGCGATGTTAAGGTACAGATTATTGACATGTCCATAAGTAGAAGGGGGAGGTCAAGGTACAGATTATTGTCATGTCCATATATTGGAGAAGGAGTTCAATGTACAGATTATTGTCGAGTCCATAAGTAGGAGATGGAGGTCAATGTACATATTATTGTCATGTGCATATGTAGGAGGGGGGCTCAATGTTCAGATTATTGTCATGTCCATTAGTAAGACGTTGAGGTCATTGTACAGATTATTGTCATATCCATAAGAAGGAGGTGGAGGTCAATGTACAGATTATTGTCATGTGCATAAGTGGGAGGTGGAGGTCAATGTACTGATTATTGTCATGTCCATAAGTAGGAGGTGGAGGTCAATATACAGATTATTGTCATGTCCAGAAGTAGGAGATGGAGGTCAATATTCAGATTATGGTCTTCAATAAGTAGGAGATGGAGGTCAATGTACAGATTATTGTCATGTCCATAAGTAGGAGGGGGGCTCAATGTTCAGATTATTGTCATGTCCATTAGTAAGACGTTGAGGTCATTGTACAGATTATTGTCATGTCCATAAGTAGAAGAGGGTGGTCAAGGTACAGATTATTTTGATGTCCATATGTAGGAGATGGAGGTCAATGTACAGATTATTCTCATATCCGTAACTAGGAGATGGAAGTCATTGTACAGATTATTTTCATGTCCTGAAGTAGGAGATGGATGTCAATGTACGGATTATTATCATATACATAAGGAGGAGGAGGAGGAGGTCAATGTACAGAATATTTTCATGTCCATCAGTAGGAGGTGTAAGTCAATGTACAGATTATTGTCATGTGCACAAGTGGGAGATGGCAGTCAATGTACAGATTATTGTCATGTCCATGAGTAGGAGAAGAAGGTAAATGTACAGATTATTGTCATGTGCGTAAGTGCGAGATGGAGGTCAATGTACAGATTATTCTCATGTCCATGAATAGGAGGTGTAGGTCAATATACAGATTATTGTCATGTCCATAAGTAGGAGGGGGATGTTAAGATACAGATTATTGTTATGTCCATAAGTAAAAGGGGGTGGTCAAGGTACAGATTATTGTGATGTCCATATGTAGGAGATGGAGGTCAATGTACAGATTATTGTCATGTTCATAACTAGGAGATGGAAGTCATTGTACAGATTATTTTCATGTCCTGAAGTAGGAGATGGAGGTCAATGTACGGATTATTATCATATCCATAAGGATGAGGAGGAGGAGGTCAATCTACAGATTATTTTCATGTCCATCAGTAGGAGGTGTAAGTCAATGTATAGATTATTGTCATGTGCATAAGTGGGAGAATGCGGTCAATGTACAGATTATTCTCATGTCCATCAGTAGGAGAAGAAGGTAAATGTACAGATTATTGTCATGTGCATAAGTGGGAGATGGAAGTCAATATACAGATTATTATCATGTCCATAAGTAGATGGGGGATGACAACGTACAGATTATTGTCATGTCCATAAGTAGGAGGTGGAGGTCAATGTACAGATTATTGTCATGTCCAGAAGTAGGAGATGGAGGTCAATATTCAGATTATAGTCTTCAAAATGTTGGAGATGGAGGTCAATGTACAAGATTACTGCCGTGTTCATAAGTAGGAAGTGGATGTCTATGTACAGATTATTATCATGTGCATAAGTAGTAGATGGAGGTCAATGTAACAGATTATTGTCGTCCATAAGTAGGAGGTGGAGGTCATTGTACAGATTATTCTTGTGTTCATAAGTAGGAGATGGAGGTCAATGTACAGATTATTGTCATGTCCATCAGTAGGAGATGAAGGTAAATGTATAGATTATTGTCAAGTACATAAGTAGGAGGTGGCGTTTAATGTACTAGATTATTGTCATGTGCATAAGTGGGAAATGGAGGTCAATGTACAGATTGTTGTCATGTCCATAAATAGGAGGTGGATTTAATGTACTTAATTATTTTCATGTTCATAAGGAGGAGGAGGAGGTCAATGTATAGATTATTGTCATGTCGATAAGTAGGAGGTGGAGGACAATGTGCAGATTATTATCATGTCCATAAGTAGGAGAGGGACGTTAAGGTACAGATTATTGTCATGTCCAAAATTACGAGGTGGAGGTCAATGTATAGATTATTGTCATATGCATAAGTGGGAGATGGAGGTCAATGTACAGATTATTGTCATATCCATAAGTAGGAGGTGGAGGTCAATGTACAGATTATTGTCATGTCTTTAATTAGGAGGTAGAGGTCAATGTACAGATTATTGTCATGTCTATAAGTAGGAGGTGAAGGTCAATGTACAGTTTATTATCCTGTCCATAAGAAGGAGGGGGAGGTCAATGTACAGATTTTTATCATGTCCATAAGGAGGAGATGGAATTCAATGTACAGATTATTGTCATGTCCATAAGTATTAGAGAGATGTCAATGTGCAGATTATTTTCATGTCTACAAGTAGGAGGCGGAGGTCAATATACATATCATTGTCATGTCCAGAAGTAGGAGATGGAGGTCAATACATGTTATTGGCATTTCAGTAAGTCGGATATGGAGGTCAATGTACCAGATTACTGTCATATCCATAAGTAGGAGGTGCAGGTCAATGTACAGATTATTGTCATGTCCATCAGTAGGAGGTGGAGGTCACTGTACAGATTATTGTCATGTCCTTAAGTAGGAGATTTAGGTCAATGTACAGATTATTGTCATTTCCATCAGTAGGAGGTCGAGGTCAATATAGAGATTATTGTGATGTCTGAAAGTAGGTGATGGAGGTCAATATACACATTATTGTCATGTCCAGAAGTCGGAAATAGAGGTCAATACATGTTATTGTCATTTCAATAAGTCGGAGATGGAGGACAATGTACAAGATTACTGTTGTGTTCATAAGTAGGAAGTGGAGGACTATGTACTGATTATTATCATGTCCATAAGTAGTAGATGGAGCTCAATGTAACAGATTATTGTCATGTCCATAAGTAGGAGGTGGAGGTCAATGTACAGATTATTCTTGTGTCCATAAGTAGGAGATAGAGGTCAATGTACAGATTACTGTCATCTTCATGAGAAGGAGGGGGAGGTCAAGGTACAGATTATTGTCATGTCCGTCATTAGAATGGGGAGGTCAATGAACACATTATAGTCATTTCCATCAGTATGAGATGAAGGTAAATGTGCAGATTATTGTCAAGGCCATAAGTTGGAGCTGGAAGTCAATGGACAGGTTATTGTCATGTCCATTAGTAGGAAATTATGGTCAATGTACAGATTATTGTCATGTCAATAACTAGGAGATGGAAGTCAATGTACAGATTATTGTCATGTCCATAAGTAGGAGGTGAAGGTCAATGTACAGTTTATTCTCATGTCCATAAGAAGGAGGGGGAGGTCAGTGTACAGATTATTGTCATGTCCATAAGTAGATGGAGGTCAATGTACAGATTGTTGTCATGTCCATAAATAGGAGGTGGAGGTCAATGTACAGATTATTGTCATGTCCATAAGTAGGAGTTGGAGGTCAATGTACAGATCATTATCATGTCCATGAATAGGAGGTGTAGGTCAATATACAGATTATTGTCATGTCCATAATAGGAGGGTGATGTTAAGCTACAGATTATTGTCATGTCCATAAGTAGAAGGGGGTGGTCAAGGTACAGATTATTGTGATATCCATATGTAGGAGATGGAGTTCAATGTACAGATTATTGTCATGTCCATAACTAGGAGATGGAAGTCATTGTACGGATTATTTTCATGTCCTGAAGTAGGAGATGGAGGTCAATGTACGGATTATTATCATATCCATAAGGAGGAGGAGGAGGAGGTCAATGTACAGGTTATTTTCATGTCCATCAGTAGGAGGTGTAAGTCAATGTACAGATTATTGTCATGTGCATAAGTGGGAGATGGCGGTCAATGTACAGATTATAGTCATGTCCATAAGTAGAAGGGGGATGTCAACGTACAGATTATTGTCATGTCCATAAGTAGGAGGTGGACGTCAATGTATGGATTATTGTCATGTGCATAAGTGGGAGGTGGAGGTCAA
This sequence comes from Narcine bancroftii, assembly GCF_036971445.1. Taxonomy (NCBI): domain Eukaryota; kingdom Metazoa; phylum Chordata; class Chondrichthyes; order Torpediniformes; family Narcinidae; genus Narcine; species Narcine bancroftii. Next base: position 14,633,716 of record NC_091479.1, on the reverse strand, counting down.
TGTACTGATTATTGTCATGTCCATAAGTAGGAGGTGGAGGTCAATATACAGATTATTGTCATGTCCAGAAGTAGGAGATGGAGGTCAATATTCAGATTATGGTCTTCAATAAGTCGGAGATGGAGGTCAATGTACAAGATTACTGTTGTGTTCATAAGTAGGAAGTGGAGGACTATGTACAGATTATTATCATGTCCATAAGTAGTAGATGGAGGTCAATGTAACATATTATTGTCATGTCCATAAGTAGGAGTGGAGGTCAATGTACAGATTATTCTTGTGTCCATAAGTAGGAGATGGAGGTCAATGTCCAGATTATTGTCATGTCCATAAGTAGGAGGTGGAGGTCAATGTACAGATTATTGTCATGTCCATAAGTAGGAGATGGAGGTCAATGTACAGATTATTGTCATTTCCATCAGTAGTAGGTGGAGGTCAATGTACAGATTGTTGTCATGTCCATAAGAAGGAGGTGGCGGTTAATGTAGTAGATGATTGTAATGTCCATAAGTAGGAGGTGGAGGACATTGTGCAGTTAATTGTCATGTCCATAAGTAGAAGATGGAGATCAATGTACCAGATTCTTGTCAAGTTGATAAGTTGGAGGGTGAGGTCAATGTTCAGTAATTGTCATGTTCATAGGTAGGAGGTGGAAGTCAATGTAGAGATTATTGTCATGTCAATAAGTAGGAGATGGAGGTCAATATACAGATTATTGTCATGTCCAGAAGTCGGAGATGGAGGTCAATATTCAGATTATGGTCTTCAATATGTTGGAGATGGAGGTCAATGTACAAGATTACTGTCGTATTCATAAGTAGTAAGTGAAGGTCTATGTACAGATTATTATCATGTCCATGAGTAGTAGATGGAGGTCAATGTAACAGATTATTGTCGTTCATAAGTAGGAGGTGGAGGTCAATGTACAGATTATTCTTGTGTCCATAAGTAGGAGATGGAGGTCAATGTACAGATTATTGTCATGTCCATAAGGAGGATGTGGAGGTCAATGTACAGATTTTTGTCATGTCCATCAGTAGGAGATGAAGGTAAATGTATAGATTATTGTCAGGTACATAAGTAGGAGGTGGCAGTTAATGTACTACATTATTGTCATGTGCATAAGTGGGAGATGGAGGTCAAGGTACAGATTATTGTCATGTCCATATATTGGAGAAGGAGGTCAATGTACAGATTTTTGTCGAGTCCATAAGTAGGAGATGGAGATCAATGTAACAGATTATTGTCATGTCCATAAGTAGGAGGTGGAGGTCAATGTACAGATTATTCTTGTGTCCATAAGTAGGAGATAGAGGTCAATGTACAGATTACTGTCATCTTCATGAGAAGGAGGGGGAGGTCAAGGTACAGATTATTGTCATGTCCGTCATTAGAATGGGGAGGTCAATGAACACATTATAGTCATTTCCATCAGTATGAGATGAAGGTAAATGTGCAGATTATTGTCAAGGCCATAAGTTGGAGCTGGAAGTCAATGGACAGGTTATTGTCATGTCCATTAGTAGGAAATTATGGTCAATGTACAGATTATTGTCATGTCAATAACTAGGAGATGGAAGTCAATGTACAGATTATTGTCATGTCCATAAGTAGGAGGTGAAGGTCAATGTACAGTTTATTCTCATGTCCATAAGAAGGAGGGGGAGGTCAGTGTACAGATTATTGTCATGTCCATAAGTAGATGGAGGTCAATGTACAGATTGTTGTCATGTCCATAAATAGGAGGTGGAGGTCAATGTACAGATTATTGTCATGTCCATAAGTAGGAGTTGGAGGTCAATGTACAGATCATTATCATGTCCATGAATAGGAGGTGTAGGTCAATATACAGATTATTGTCATGTCCATAATAGGAGGGTGATGTTAAGCTACAGATTATTGTCATGTCCATAAGTAGAAGGGGGTGGTCAAGGTACAGATTATTGTGATATCCATATGTAGGAGATGGAGTTCAATGTACAGATTATTGTCATGTCCATAACTAGGAGATGGAAGTCATTGTACGGATTATTTTCATGTCCTGAAGTAGGAGATGGAGGTCAATGTACGGATTATTATCATATCCATAAGGAGGAGGAGGAGGAGGTCAATGTACAGGTTATTTTCATGTCCATCAGTAGGAGGTGTAAGTCAATGTACAGATTATTGTCATGTGCATAAGTGGGAGATGGCGGTCAATGTACAGATTATAGTCATGTCCATAAGTAGAAGGGGGATGTCAACGTACAGATTATTGTCATGTCCATAAGTAGGAGGTGGACGTCAATGTATGGATTATTGTCATGTGCATAAGTGGGAGGTGGAGGTCAATGTACTGATTATTGTCATGTCCATAAGTAGGAGGTGGAGGTCAATATACAGATTATTGTCATGTCCAGAAGTAGGAGATGGAGGTCAATATTCAGATTATGGTCTTCAATAAGTCGGAGATGGAGGTCAATGTACAAGATTACTGTTGTGTTCATAAGTAGGAAGTGGAGGACTATGTACAGATTATTATCATGTCCATAAGTAGTAGATGGAGGTCAATGTAACATATTATTGTCATGTCCATAAGTAGGAGTGGAGGTCAATGTACAGATTATTCTTGTGTCCATAAGTAGGAGATGGAGGTCAATGTACAGATTATTGTCATGTCCATAAGTAGGAGGTGGAGGTCAATGTACAGATTATTGTCATGTCCATAAGTAGGAGATGGAGGTCAATGTACAGATTATTGTCATTTCCATCAGTAGTAGGTGGAGGTCAATGTACAGATTGTTGTCATGTCCATAAGAAGGAGGTGGCGGTTAATGTAGTAGATGATTGTAATGTCCATAAGTAGGAGGTGGAGGACATTGTGCAGTTAATTGTCATGTCCATAAGTAGAAGATGGAGATCAATGTACCAGATTCTTGTCAAGTTGATAAGTTGGAGGGTGAGGTCAATGTTCAGTAATTGTCATGTTCATAGGTAGGAGGTGGAAGTCAATGTAGAGATTATTGTCATGTCAATAAGTAGGAGATGGAGGTCAATATACAGATTATTGTCATGTCCAGAAGTCGGAGATGGAGGTCAATATTCAGATTATGGTCTTCAATATGTTGGAGATGGAGGTCAATGTACAAGATTACTGTCGTATTCATAAGTAGTAAGTGAAGGTCTATGTACAGATTATTATCATGTCCATGAGTAGTAGATGGAGGTCAATGTAACAGATTATTGTCGTTCATAAGTAGGAGGTGGAGGTCAATGTACAGATTATTCTTGTGTCCATAAGTAGGAGATGGAGGTCAATGTACAGATTATTGTCATGTCCATAAGGAGGATGTGGAGGTCAATGTACAGATTTTTGTCATGTCCATCAGTAGGAGATGAAGGTAAATGTATAGATTATTGTCAGGTACATAAGTAGGAGGTGGCAGTTAATGTACTACATTATTGTCATGTGCATAAGTGGGAGATGGAGGTCAAGGTACAGATTATTGTCATGTCCATATATTGGAGAAGGAGGTCAATGTACAGATTTTTGTCGAGTCCATAAGTAGGAGATGGAGATCAATGTAACAGATTATTGTCATGTCCATAAGTAGGAGGTGGAGGTCAATGTACAGATTATTCTTGTGTCCATAAGTAGGAGATAGAGGTCAATGTACAGATTACTGTCATCTTCATGAGAAGGAGGGGGAGGTCAAGGTACAGATTATTGTCATGTCCGTCATTAGAATGGGGAGGTCAATGAACACATTATAGTCATTTCCATCAGTATGAGATGAAGGTAAATGTGCAGATTATTGTCAAGGCCATAAGTTGGAGCTGGAAGTCAATGGACAGGTTATTGTCATGTCCATTAGTAGGAAATTATGGTCAATGTACAGATTATTGTCATGTCAATAACTAGGAGATGGAAGTCAATGTACAGATTATTGTCATGTCCATAAGTAGGAGGTGAAGGTCAATGTACAGTTTATTCTCATGTCCATAAGAAGGAGGGGGAGGTCAGTGTACAGATTATTGTCATGTCCATAAGTAGATGGAGGTCAATGTACAGATTGTTGTCATGTCCATAAATAGGAGGTGGAGGTCAATGTACAGATTATTGTCATGTCCATAAGTAGGAGTTGGAGGTCAATGTACAGATCATTATCATGTCCATGAATAGGAGGTGTAGGTCAATATACAGATTATTGTCATGTCCATAATAGGAGGGTGATGTTAAGCTACAGATTATTGTCATGTCCATAAGTAGAAGGGGGTGGTCAAGGTACAGATTATTGTGATATCCATATGTAGGAGATGGAGTTCAATGTACAGATTATTGTCATGTCCATAACTAGGAGATGGAAGTCATTGTACGGATTATTTTCATGTCCTGAAGTAGGAGATGGAGGTCAATGTACGGATTATTATCATATCCATAAGGAGGAGGAGGAGGAGGTCAATGTACAGGTTATTTTCATGTCCATCAGTAGGAGGTGTAAGTCAATGTACAGATTATTGTCATGTGCATAAGTGGGAGATGGCGGTCAATGTACAGATTATAGTCATGTCCATAAGTAGAAGGGGGATGTCAACGTACAGATTATTGTCATGTCCATAAGTAGGAGGTGGACGTCAATGTATGGATTATTGTCATGTGCATAAGTGGGAGGTGGAGGTCAATGTACTGATTATTGTCATGTCCATAAGTAGGAGGTGGAGGTCAATATACAGATTATTGTCATGTCCAGAAGTAGGAGATGGAGGTCAATATTCAGATTATGGTCTTCAATAAGTCGGAGATGGAGGTCAATGTACAAGATTACTGTTGTGTTCATAAGTAGGAAGTGGAGGACTATGTACAGATTATTATCATGTCCATAAGTAGTAGATGGAGGTCAATGTAACATATTATTGTCATGTCCATAAGTAGGAGTGGAGGTCAATGTACAGATTATTCTTGTGTCCATAAGTAGGAGATGGAGGTCAATGTACAGATTATTGTCATGTCCATAAGTAGGAGGTGGAGGTCAATGTACAGATTATTGTCATGTCCATAAGTAGGAGATGGAGGTCAATGTACAGATTATTGTCATTTCCATCAGTAGTAGGTGGAGGTCAATGTACAGATTGTTGTCATGTCCATAAGAAGGAGGTGGCGGTTAATGTAGTAGATGATTGTAATGTCCATAAGTAGGAGGTGGAGGACATTGTGCAGTTAATTGTCATGTCCATAAGTAGAAGATGGAGATCAATGTACCAGATTCTTGTCAAGTTGATAAGTTGGAGGGTGAGGTCAATGTTCAGTAATTGTCATGTTCATAGGTAGGAGGTGGAAGTCAATGTAGAGATTATTGTCATGTCAATAAGTAGGAGATGGAGGTCAATATACAGATTATTGTCATGTCCAGAAGTCGGAGATGGAGGTCAATATTCAGATTATGGTCTTCAATATGTTGGAGATGGAGGTCAATGTACAAGATTACTGTCGTATTCATAAGTAGTAAGTGAAGGTCTATGTACAGATTATTATCATGTCCATGAGTAGTAGATGGAGGTCAATGTAACAGATTATTGTCGTTCATAAGTAGGAGGTGGAGGTCAATGTACAGATTATTCTTGTGTCCATAAGTAGGAGATGGAGGTCAATGTACAGATTATTGTCATGTCCATAAGGAGGATGTGGAGGTCAATGTACAGATTTTTGTCATGTCCATCAGTAGGAGATGAAGGTAAATGTATAGATTATTGTCAGGTACATAAGTAGGAGGTGGCAGTTAATGTACTACATTATTGTCATGTGCATAAGTGGGAGATGGAGGTCAAGGTACAGATTATTGTCATGTCCATATATTGGAGAAGGAGGTCAATGTACAGATTTTTGTCGAGTCCATAAGTAGGAGATGGAGATCAATGTACAGATTATTGTCATGTCCATAAGTAGGAGGGGGGCTCAATGTTCAGATTATTGTCATGTCCATTAGTAAGACGTTGAGGTCATTGTACAGATTATTGTCATATCCATAAGTAGGAGGTGGAGGTCAATGTACAGATTATTGTCATGTGCATAAGTGGGTGGTGGAGGTCAATATACTGATTATTGTCATGTCCATAAGTAGGAGGTGGAGGTCAATATACAGATTATTGTCATGTCCAGAAGTAGGAGATGGAGGTCAATATTCATATTATGGTCTTCAATAAGTCAGAGATGGAGGTCAATGTACAAGATTACTGTTGTGTTCATAAGTAGGAAGTGGACGACTATGTACAGATTATTATCATGTCCATAAGTAGTAGATGGATGTCAATGTAACAGATTATTGTCATGTCCATAAGTAGGAGGTGGAGGTCAATGTACAGATTATTGTCATGTCTATAAGTAGGACATGTAGGTCAAATTACAGATTATTGTCATGTCCAAAACTACGAGGTGGAGGTCAATGTACAGATTATTGTCATGTGAATAAGTGGGAGATGGAGGTCAATGTACAGATTATTGTCATGTCCATAAGTAGGAGGTGGAGGTCAATGTACAAATTATTGTCATGTCCATAAGTAGGAGGTGGAGGTTAATGTACTAGATTATTGTCATGTCCATAGTAGGATGTGGAGGACAATGTGCAGATTATTTTCATGTCCATAAGTAGAAGATGGAGATCAATGTACCAGATTCTTGTCAAGTCGATAAGTTGGAGGGTGAGGTCAATGTTCAGTAATTGTCATGTCCATAGGTAGGAGGTGGAAGTCAATGTAGAGATTATTGTCATGTCGATAAGTAGGAGATGGAGGTCAATATACAGATTATGGACTTCAATATGTTGGAGATGGAGGTCAATGTACAAGATTACTGTCGTGTTCATAAGTAGGAAGTGAAGGTCTATGTACAGATTATTATCATGTCCATGAGTAGTAGATGGATGTCAATGTAACAGATTATTCTCGTCCATAAGTAGGAGGTGGAGGTCAATGTACAGATTATTCTTGTGTCCATAAGTAGGAGATGGAGGTCAATGTACAGATTATTGTCATGTCCATAAGGAGGATGTGGAGGTCAATGTACAGATTTTTGTCATGTCCATCAGTATGAGATGAAGGTAAATGTATAGATTATTGTCAGGTACATAAGTAGGAGGTGGCAGTTAATGTACAACATTATTGTCATGTGCATAAGTGGGAGATGGAGGTCAATTTACAGATTATTGTCATGTCCAGAAGTAGGAGATGGAGGTCAATATTCAGATTATGGTCTTCAATAAGTCGGAGATGGAGGTCAATGTACAAGATTACTGTTGTGTTCATAAGTAGGAAGTGGAGGACTATGTACAGATTATTATGATGTCCATAAATAGTAGATGGATGTCAATGTAACAGATTATTGTCATGTCCATAAGTAGGAGGTGGAGGTCAATGTACAGATTATTCTTGTGTCCATAAGTAGGAGATGGAGGTCAATGGACAGATTATTGTCATTTCCTTAAGGAGGAGGTGGATGTCAATGTACTAGATTATTGTCATGCGCATAAGTGGGAGATGGAGGTCAATGTACAGATTATTGTCATGTCCATAAATTGAAGGGGGATGGCTAGGTACAGATTATTGTCATATCCATAAGTAGGAGGTGGAGGTCAATGTACAGATTATTGTCATGTCTATAAGTAGGACATGTAGGTCAAATTACAGATTATTGTCATGTCCAAAACTACGAGGTGGAGGTCAATGTACAGATTATTGTCATGTGAATAAGTGGGAGATGGAGGTCAATGTACAGATTATTGTCATGTCCATAAGTAGGAGGTGGAGGTCAATGTACAAATTTTTGTCATGTCCATAAGTAGGAGGTGGAGGTTAATGTACTAGATTATTGTCATGTCCATAGTAGGATGTGGAGGACAATGTTCAGATTATTTTCATGTCCATAAGTAGGAGTGGGACGTTAAGGTACAGATTATTGTCATGTCCAGAAGTTGGAGATGGAGGTCAATGTACAGATTATTGTCATGTGCATAAGTGGGAGATGGGGGTCAATGTACAGATTGTTGTCATGTCTATAAATAGGAAGTGGAGGTTAATGTACTAGATTATTGTCATGTCCATAAGGAGGAGGAGGAGATCAATGTATAGATTATTGTCATGTCCATAAGTAGGAGGTGGAGGTCAATGCACAGATTATTGTCATGTCCATGAATAGGAGGTGTAGGTCAATATACAGATTATTGTCATGTCCATAAGTAGGAGGGGGATGTTAAGGTATAGATTATTGTTATGTCCATAAGTAGAAGGGGGTGGTCAAGGTACAGATTATTGTGACGTCCATATGTAGGAGATGGAGGTCAATGTACAGATTATTGTCATGTCCATAAGGATGAGGAGGAGGAGGTCAATCTACAGATTATTTTCATGTCCATCAGTAGGAGGTGTAAGTCAATGTATAGATTATTGTCATGTGCATAAGTGGGAGATGGCGGTCAATGTACAGATTATTTTCATGTCCATCAGTAGGAGAAGAAGTAAATGTACAGATTATTGTCATGTCCAGAAGTAGGAGATGGAGGTCAATATTCAGATTATAGTCTTCAATATGTTGGAGATGGAGGTCAATGTACAAGATTATTGTCGTCCATAAGTATGAGGTGGAGGTCATTGTACAGATTATTCTTGTGTCCATAAGTAGGAGATGGAGGTCAATGTTCAGATTAGTGTCATGTCCATAAGTAGGAGGTGGAGGTCAATGTACAGATTATTGTCATGTCCATCAGTAGGAGATGAAGGTAAATGTATAGATTATTGTCAAGTACATATGTAGGAGGTGGCGGTTAATGTACTAGATTATTGCCATGTGCATAAGTGGGAGATGGAGGTCAATGTACAGATTATTGTCATCTCCATATATTGGAGAAGGAGTTCAATGTACAGATTATTGTCGAATCCATAAGTAGGAGATGGAGGTCACTGTACAGATTATTGTCATGTCCATAAGTAGGAGGGAGGCTCAATGTTCAGATTATTGTCATGTCCATTAGTAAGACGTTGAGGTCATTGTACAGATTATTGTCATATCCATAAGTAGGAGGTGGAGATCAATGTACAGATTATTGTCATGTGCATAAGTGGGAGGTGGAGGTCAATGTACTGATTATTGTCATGTCCATAAGTAGGAGATGGAGGTCAATATTCAGTTTATGGTCTTCAATAAGTCGGAGATGGAGGTCACTGTACAATATTACTGTCCTGTTCATAAGTAGGAAGTGGAGGTCTTTGTACAGATTATTATCATGTCCATAAGTAGTAGATGGAGGTCAATGTAACAAATTATTGTCATGTCCATAAGTAGTAGATGGAGGTCAATGTAACAGATTATTGTCATGTCCATAAGTAGGAGGTGGAGGTCAATGTACAGATTATTCTTGTGACAATAAGTAGGAGATGGAGGTCAATGTACAGATTATTGTCATGTCCATAAGTAGGAGATGGAGGTCAATGTACAGATTATTGTCATTTCCATCAGTAGTAGGTGGAGGTCAATGTACAGATTGTTGTCATATCCATAAGAAGGAGGTGGCGGTTAATGTAGTAGATGATTGTAATGTCCATAAGTAGGAGGTGGAGGACATTGTGCAGTTAATTATCATGTCCATAAGTAGAAGATGGAGATCAATGTACCAGATTCTTGTCAAGTTGATAAGTTGGAGGGTGAGGTCAATGTTCAGTAATTCTAATGTTCATAGGTAGGAGGTGGAAGTCAATGTAGAGATTATTGTCATGTCAATAAGTAGGAGATGGAGGTCAATATACAGATTATTGTCATGTCCAGAAGTCGGAGATGGAGGTCAATATTCAGATTATGGTCTTCAATATGTTGGAGATGGAGGTCAATGTACAAGATTACTGTCGTATTCATAAGTAGTAAGTGAAGGTCTATGTACAGATTATTATCATGTCCATGAGTAGTAGATGGAGGTCAATGTAACAGATTATTGTCGTTCATAAGTAGGAGGTGGAGGTCAATGTAGAGATTATTCTTGTGTCCATAAGTAGGAGATGGAGGTCAATGTACAGATTATTGTCATGTCCATAAGGAGGATGTGGAGGTCAATGTACAGATTTTTGTCATGTCCATCAGTAGGAGATGAAGGTAAATGTATAGATTATTGTCAGGTACATAAGTAGGAGGTGGCAGTTAATGTACTACATTATTGTCATGTGCATAAGTGGGAGATGGAGGTCAATGTACAGATTATTGTCATGTCCATATATTGGAGAAGGAGGTCAATGTACAGATTTTTGTCGAGTCCATAAGTAGGAGATGGAGATCAATGTACAGATTATTGTCATGTCCATAAGTAGGAGGGGGGCTCAATGTTCAGATTATTGTCATGTCCATTAGTAAGACGTTGAGGTCATTGTACAGATTATTGTCATATCCATAAGTAGGAGGTGGAGGTCAATGTACAGATTATTGTCATGTGCATAAGTGGGTGGTGGAGGTCAATATACTGATTATTGTCATGTCCATAAGTAGGAGGTGGAGGTCAATATACAGATTATTGTCATGTCCAGAAGTAGGAGATGGAGGTCAATATTCAGATTATGGTCTTCAATAAGTCGGAGATGGAGGTCAATGTACAAGATTACTGTTGTGTTCATAAGTAGGAAGTGGACGACTATGTACAGATTATTATCATGTCCATAAGTAGTAGATGGATGTCAATGTAACAGATTATTGTCATGTCCAAAACTACGAGGTGGAGGTCAATGTACAGATTATTGTCATGTGAATAAGTGGGAGATGGAGGTCAATGTACAGATTATTGTCATGTCCATAAGTAGGAGGTGGAGGTCAATGTACAAATTATTGTCATGTCCATAAGTAGGAGGTGGAGGTTAATGTACTAGATTATTGTCATGTCCATAGTAGGATGTGGAGGACAATGTGCAGATTATTTTCATGTCCATAAGTAGAAGATGGAGATCAATGTACCAGATTCTTGTCAAGTCGATAAGTTGGAGGGTGAGGTCAATGTTCAGTAATTGTCATGTCCATAGGTAGGAGGTGGAAGTCAATGTAGAGATTATTGTCATGTCGAAAAGTAGGAGATGGAGGTCAATATACAGATTATGGACTTCAATATGTTGGAGATGGAGGTCAATGTACAAGATTACTGTCGTGTTCATAAGTAGGAAGTGAAGGTCTATGTACAGATTATTATCATGTCCATGAGTAGTAGATGGATGTCAATGTAACAGATTATTGTCGTCCATAAGTAGGAGGTGGAGGTCAATGTACAGATTATTCTTGTGTCCATAAGTAGGAGATGGAGGTCAATGTACAGATTATTGTCATGTCCATAAGGAGGATGTGGAGGTCAATGTACAGATTTTTGTCATGTCCATCAGTATGAGATGAAGGTAAATGTATAGATTATTGTCAGGTACATAAGTAGGAGGTGGCAGTTAATGTACTACATTATTGTCATGTGCATAAGTGGGAGATGGAGGTCAATTTACAGATTATTGTCATGTCCAGAAGTAGGAGATGGAGGTCAATATTCAGATTATGGTCTTCAATAAGTCGGAGATGGAGGTCAATGTATAAGATTACTGTTGTGTTCATAAGTAGGAAGTGGAGGACTATGTACAGATTATTATCATGTCCATAAGTAGTAGATGGATGTCAATGTAACAGATTATTGTCATGTCCATAAGTAGGAGGTGGAGGTAAATGTACAGATTATTCTTGTGTCCATAAGTAGGAGATGAAGGTCAATGGACAGATTATTGTCATTTCCTTAAGGAGGAGGTGGATGTCAATGTACTAGATTATTGTCATGCGCAAAAGTGGGAGATGGAGGTCAATGTACAGATTATTGTCATGTCCATAAATTGAAGGGGGATGGCTAGGTACAGATTATTGTCATATCCATAAGTAGGAGGTGGAGGTCAATGTACAGATTATTGTCATGTCTATAAGTAGGACATGTAGGTCAAATTACAGATTATTGTCATGTCCAAAACTACGAGGTGGAGGTCAATGTACAGATTATTGTCATGTGAATAAGTGGGAGATGGAGGTCAATGTACAGATTATTGTCATGTCCATAAGTAGGAGGTGGAGGTCAATGTACAAATTATTGTCATGTCCATAAGTAGGAGGTGGAGGTTAATGTACTAGATTATTGTCATGTCCATAGTAGGATGTGGAGGACAATGTGCAGATTATTTTCATGTCCATAAGTAGGAGAGGGACGTTAAGGTACAGATTATTGTCATGTCCAGAAGTTGGAGATGGAGGTCAATGTACAGATTATTGTCATGTGCATAAGTGGTAGATGGGGGTCAATGTACAGATTGTTGTCATGTCTATAAATAGGAGGTGGAGGTTAATGTACTAGATTATTGTCATGTCCATAAGGAGGAGGAGGAGATCAATGTATAGATTATTGTCATGTCCATAAGTAGGAGGTGGAGGTCAATGCACAGATTATTGTCATGTCCATGAATAGGAGGTGTAGGTCAATATACAGATTATTGTCATGTCCATAAGTAGTAGGGGGATGTTAAGGTATAGATTATTTTTATGTCCATAAGTAGAAGGGGGTGGTCAAGGTACAGATTATTGTGACGTCCATATGTAGGAGATGGAGGTCAATGTACAGATTATTGTCATGTCCATAACTAGGAGATGGATGTCGTTGTACAGATTATTTTCATGTCCTGAAGTAGGAGATGGAGGTCAATATTCAGATTATAGTCTTCAATATGTTGGAGATGGAGGTCAATGTACAAGATTACTGTCGTGTTCATAAGTAGGAAGTGGATGTCTATGTACAGATTATTATCATGTCCATAAGTAGTAGATGGAGGTCAATGTACGGATTATTATCATATCCATAAGGATGAGGAGGAGGAGGTCAATCTACAGATTATTTTCATGTCCATCAGTAGGAGGTGTAAGTCAATGTATAGATTATTGTCATGTGCATAAGTGGGAGATGGCGGTCAATGTACAGATTATTGTCATGTCCATCAGTAGGAGAAGAAGGTAAATGTACAGATTATTGTCATGTCCAGAAGTAGGAGATGGAGGTCAATATTCAGATTATAGTCTTCAATATGTTGGAGATGGAGGTCAATGTACAAGATTACTGTCGTGTTCATAAGTAGGAAGTGGATGTCTATGTACAGATTATTATCATGTCCATAAGTAGTAGATGGAGGTCAATGTAACAGATTATTGTCGTCCATAAGTATGAGGTGGAGGTCATTGTACAGATTATTCTTGTGTCCATAAGTAGGAGATGGAGGTCAATGTACAGATTATTGTCATGTCCATAAGTAGGAGGGGGGGCTCTATGTTCAGATTATTGTCATGTCCATAAGTAGTAGATGGAGGTCAATGTAACAGATTATTGTCGTCCATATGTAGGAGGTGGAGGTCATTGTACAGATTATTCTTGTGTCCATAAGTAGGAGTTGGAGGTCAATGTACAGATTAGTGTCATGTCCATAAGTAGGAGGTGGAGGTCAATGTACAGATTATTGTCATGTCCATCACTAGGAGATGAAGGTAAATGTATAGATTATTGTCAAGTACATATGTAGGAGGTGGCGGTTAATGTACTAGATTATTGCCATGTGCATAAGTGGGAGATGGAGGTCAATGTACAGATTATTGTCATCTCCATATATTGGAGAAGGAGTTCAATGTACAGATTATTGTCGAATCCATAAGTAGGAGATGGAGGTCACTGTACAGATTATTGTCATGTCCATAAGTAGGAGGGAGGCTCAATGTTCAGATTATTGTCATGTCCATTAGTAAGACGTTGAGGTCATTGTACAGATTATTGTCATATCCATAAGTAGGAGGTGGAGGTCAATGTACAGATTATTGTCATGTGCATAAGTGGGAGGTGGAGGTCAATGTACTGATTATTGTCATGTCCATAAGTAGGAGATGGAGGTCAATATTCAGATTATGGTCTTCAATAAGTCGGAGATGGAGGTCACTGTACAATATTACTGTCCTGTTCATAAGTAGGAAGTGGAGGTCTTTGTACAGATTATTATCATGTCCATAAGTAGTAGATGGAGGTCAATGTAACAAATTATTGTCATGTCCATAAGTAGTAGATGGAGGTCAATGTAACAGATTATTGTCATGTCCATAAGTAGGAGGTGGAGGTCAATGTACAGATTATTCTTGTGTCCATAAGTAGGAGATGGAGGTCAATGTACAGATTATTGTCATGTCCATAAGTAGGAGATGGAGGTCAATGTACAGATTATTGTCATTTCCATCAGTAGTAGGTGGAGGTCAATGTACAGATTGTTGTCATGTCCATAAGAAGGAGGTGGCGGTTAATGTAGTAGATGATTGTAATGTCCATAAGTAGGAGGTGGAGGACATTGTGCAGTTAATTGTCATGTCCATAAGTAGAAGATGGAGATCAATGTACCAGATTCTTGTCAAGTTGATAAGTTGGAGGGTGAGGTCAATGTTCAGTAATTCTCATGTTCATAGGTAGGAGGTGGAAGTCAATGTAGAGATTATTGTCATGTCAATAAGTAGGAGATGGAGGTCAATATACAGATTATTGTCATGTCCAGAAGTCGGAGATGGAGGTCAATATTCAGATTATGGTCTTCAATATGTTGGAGATGGAGGTCAATGTACAAGATTACTGTCGTATTCATAAGTAGTAAGTGAAGGTCTATGTACAGATTATTATCATGTCCATGAGTAGTAGATGGAGGTCAATGTAACAGATTATTGTCGTTCATAAGTAGGAGGTGGAGGTCAATGTACAGATTATTCTTGTGTCCATAAGTAGGAGATGGAGGTCAATGTACAGATTATTGTCATGTCCATAAGGAGGATGTGGAGGTCAATGTACAGATTTTTGTCATGTCCATCAGTAGGAGATGAAGGTAAATGTATAGATTATTGTCAGGTACATAAGTAGGAGGTGGCAGTTAATGTACTACATTATTGTCATGTGCATAAGTGGGAGATGGAGGTCAATGTACAGATTATTGTCATGTCCATATATTGGAGAAGGAGGTCAATGTACAGATTTTTGTCGAGTCCATAAGTAGGAGATGGAGATCAATGTACAGATTATTGTCATGTCCATAAGTAGGAGGGGGGCTCAATGTTCAGATTATTGTCATGTCCATTAGTAAGACGTTGAGGTCATTGTACAGATTATTGTCATATCCATAAGTAGGAGGTGGAGGTCAATGTACAGATTATTGTCATGTGCATAAGTGGGTGGTGGAGGTCAATATACTGATTATTGTCATGTCCATAAGTAGGAGGTGGAGGTCAATATACAGATTATTGTCATGTCCAGAAGTAGGAGATGGAGGTCAATATTCAGATTATGGTCTTCAATAAGTCGGAGATGGAGGTCAATGTACAAGATTACTGTTGTGTTCATAAGTAGGAAGTGGACGACTATGTACAGATTATTATCATGTCCATAAGTAGTAGATGGATGTCAATGTAACAGATTATTGTCATGTCCAAAACTACGAGGTGGAGGTCAATGTACAGATTATTGTCATGTGAATAAGTGGGAGATGGAGGTCAATGTACAGATTATTGTCATGTCCATAAGTAGGAGGTGGAGGTCAATGTACAAATTATTGTCATGTCCATAAGTAGGAGGTGGAGGTTAATGTACTAGATTATTGTCATGTCCATAGTAGGATGTGGAGGACAATGTGCAGATTATTTTCATGTCCATAAGTAGAAGATGGAGATCAATGTACCAGATTCTTGTCAAGTCGATAAGTTGGAGGGTGAGGTCAATGTTCAGTAATTGTCATGTCCATAGGTAGGAGGTGGAAGTCAATGTAGAGATTATTGTCATGTCGATAAGTAGGAGATGGAGGTCAATATACAGATTATGGACTTCAATATGTTGGAGATGGAGGTCAATGTACAAGATTACTGTCGTGTTCATAAGTAGGAAGTGAAGGTCTATGTACAGATTATTATCATGTCCATGAGTAGTAGATGGATGTCAATGTAACAGATTATTGTCGTCCATAAGTAGGAGGTTGAGGTCAATGTACAGATTATTCTTGTGTCCATAAGTAGGAGATGGAGGTCAATGTACAGATTATTGTCATGTCCATAAGGAGGATGTGGAGGTCAATGTACAGATTTTTGTCATGTCCATCAGTATGAGATGAAGGTAAATGTATAGATTATTGTCAGGTACATAAGTAGGAGGTGGCAGTTAATGTACTACATTATTGTCATGTGCATAAGTGGGAGATGGAGGTCAATTTACAGATTATTGTCATGTCCAGAAGTAGGAGATGGAGGTCAATATTCAGATTATGGTCTTCAATAAGTCGGAGATGGAGGTCAATGTATAAGATTACTGTTGTGTTCATAAGTAGGAAGTGGAGGACTATGTACAGATTATTATCATGTCGATAAGTAGTAGATGGATGTCAATGTAACAGATTATTGTCATGTCCATAAGTAGGAGGTGGAGGTAAATGTACAGATTATTCTTGTGTCCATAAGTAGGAGATGAAGGTCAATGGACAGATTATTGTCATTTCCTTAAGGAGGAGGTGGATGTCAATGTACTAGATTATTGTCATGCGCAAAAGTGGGAGATGGAGGTCAATGTACAGATTATTGTCATGTCCATAAATTGAAGGGGGATGGCTAGGTACAGATTATTGTCATATCCATAAGTAGGAGGTGGAGGTCAATGTACAGATTATTGTCATGTCTATAAGTAGGACATGTAGGTCAAATTACAGATTATTGTCATGTCCAAAACTACGAGGTGGAGGTCAATGTACAGATTATTGTCATGTGAATAAGTGGGAGATGGAGGTCAATGTACAGATTATTGTCATGTCCATAAGTAGGAGGTGGAGGTCAATGTACAAATTATTGTCATGTCCATAAGTAGGAGGTGGAGGTTAATGTACTAGATTATTGTCATGTCCATAGTAGGATGTGGAGGACAATGTGCAGATTATTTTCATGTCCATAAGTAGGAGAGGGACGTTAAGGTACAGATTATTGTCATGTCCAGAAGTTGGAGATGGAGGTCAATGTACAGATTATTGTCATGTGCATAAGTGGTAGATGGGGGTCAATGTACAGATTGTTGTCATGTCTATAAATAGGAGGTGGAGGTTAATGTACTAGATTATTGTCATGTCCATAAGGAGGAGGAGGAGATCAATGTATAGATTATTGTCATGTCCATAAGTAGGAGGTGGAGGTCAATGCACAGATTATTGTCATGTCCATGAATAGGAGGTGTAGGTCAATATACAGATTATTGTCATGTCCATAAGTAGGAGGGGGATGTTAAGGTATAGATTATTGTTATGTCCATAAGTAGAAGGGGGTGGTCAATGTACAGATTATTGTCATGTCCATAACTAGGAGATGGATGTCGTTGTACAGATTATTTTCATGTCCTGAAGTAGGAGATGGAGGTCAATATTCAGATTATAGTCTTCAATATGTTGGAGATGGAGGTCAATGTACAAGATTACTGTCGTGTTCATAAGTAGGAAGTGGATGTCTATGTACAGATTATTATCATGTCCATAAGTAGTAGATGGAGGTCAATGTACGGATTATTATCATATCCATAAGGATGAGGAGGAGGAGGTCAATCTACAGATTATTTTCATGTCCATCAGTAGGAGGTGTAAGTCAATGTATAGATTATTGTCATGTGCATAAGTGGGAGATGGCGGTCAATGTACAGATTATTGTCATGTCCATCAGTAGGAGAAGAAGGTAAATGTACAGATTATTGTCATGTCCAGAAGTAGGAGATGGAGGTCAATATTCAGATTATAGTCTTCAATATGTTGGAGATGGAGGTCAATGTACAAGATTACTGTCGTGTTCATAAGTAGGAAGTGGATGTCTATGTACAGATTATTATCATGTCCATAAGTAGTAGATGGAGGTCAATGTAACAGATTATTGTCGTCCATAAGTATGAGGTGGAGGTCATTGTACAGATTATTCTTGTGTCCATAAGTAGGAGATGGAGGTCAATGTACAGATTATTGTCAATTCCATAAGTAGGAGGGGGGGCTCAATGTTCAGATTATTGTCATGTCCATAAGTAGTAGATGGAGGTCAATGTAACAGATTATTGTCGTCCATATGTAGGAGGTGGAGGTCATTGTACAGATTATTCTTGTGTCCATAAGTAGGAGTTGGAGGTCAATGTACAGATTAGTGTCATGTCCATAAGTAGGAGGTGGAGGTCAATGTACAGATTATTGTCATGTCCATCAGTAGGAGATGAAGGTAAATGTATAGATTATTGTCAAGTACATATGTAGGAGGTGGCGGTTAATGTACTAGATTATTGCCATGTGCATAAGTGGGAGATGGAGGTCAATGTACAGATTATTGTCATCTCCATATATTGGAGAAGGAGTTCAATGTACAGATTATTGTCGAATCCATAAGTAGGAGATGGAGGTCACTGTACAGATTATTGTCATGTGCATAAGTGGGAGATGGCGGTCAATGTACAGATTATTGTCATGTCCATCAGTAGGAGAAGAAGGTAAATGTACAGATTATTGTCATGTCCAGAAGTAGGAGATGGAGGTCAATATTCAGATTATAGTCTTCAATATGTTGGAGATGGAGGTCAATGTACAAGATTACTGTCGTGTTCATAAGTAGGAAGTGGATGTCTATGTACAGATTATTATCATGTCCATAAGTAGTAGATGGAGGTCAATGTAACAGATTATTGTCGTCCATAAGTATGAGGTGGAGGTCATTGTACAGATTATTCTTGTGTCCATAAGTAGGAGATGGAGGTCAATGTACAGATTATTGTCATGTCCATAAGTAGGAGGGGGGGCTCAATGTTCAGATTATTGTCATGTCCATAAGTAGTAGATGGAGGTCAATGTAACAGATTATTGTCGTCCATATGTAGGAGGTGGAGGTCATTGTACAGATTATTCTTGTGTCCATAAGTAGGAGATGGAGGTCAATGTACAGATTAGTGTCATGTCCATAAGTAGGAGGTGGAGGTCAATGTACAGATTATTGTCATGTCCATCAGTAGGAGATGAAGGTAAATGTATAGATTATTGTCAAGTACATATGTAGGAGGTGGCGGTTAATGTACTAGATTATTGCCATGTGCATAAGTGGGAGATGGAGGTCAATGTACAGATTATTGTCATCTCCATATATTGGAGAAGGAGTTCAATGTACAGATTATTGTCGAATCCATAAGTAGGAGATGGAGGTCACTGTACAGATTATTGTCATGTCCATAAGTAGGAGGGAGGCTCAATGTTCAGATTATTGTCATGTCCATTAGTAAGACGTTGAGGTCATTCTACAGATTATTGTCATATCCATAAGTAGGAGGTGGAGGTCAATGTACAGATTATTGTCATGTGCATAAGTGGGAGGTGGAGGTCAATGTACTGATTATTGTCATGTCCATAAGTAGGAGATGGAGGTCAATATTCAGATTATGGTCTTCAATAAGTCGGAGATGGAGGTCACTGTACAATATTACTGTCCTGTTCATAAGTAGGAAGTGGAGGTCTTTGTACAGATTATTATCATGTCCATAAGTAGTAGATGGAGGTCAATGTAACAAATTATTGTCATGTCCATAAGTAGGAGGTGGAGGTCAATGTACAGATTATTCTTGTGTCCATAAGTAGGAGATGGAGGTCAATGTACAAATTATTGTCATGTCCTTAAGGAGGAGGTGGAGGTCAATGTACTTGATTATCGTCATGTGCATAAGTGGGAGATGGAGGTCAATGTACAGATTATTGTCATGTCCATAACTTGAAGGGGGATGTCAAGGAACAGATTATTATCATGTCCATAAGTAGGAGGTGGAGGTCAATGTACAGATTCTTGTCATGTCTATAAGTAGGACATGTTGGTCAAATTACAGATTATTGTCATGTCCAAAACTACGAGGTGGAGGACAATGTACAGATTATCGTCATGTCCATAAGTAGGAGGTGGAGGTCAATGTACAGATTATTGTCATGTCCATAAGTAGGAGCTGGAGGTCAATGTATAGATTATTGTCATGTGCATAAGTGGGAGAAGTAGGTCAATGTACAGATTATTCTCATGTCCATAAGTAGGAGTTGGAGGTCAATGTACAGATTATTCTTGTGTACATAAGTAGGAGATGGAGGTCAATGTACAAATTATTGTCATGTCCTTAAGGAGGAGGTGGAGGTCAATGTACTTGATAATCGTCATGTGCATAAGTGGGAGATGGAGGTCAATGTACAGATTATTGTCATGTCCATAACTTGAAGGGGGATGTCAAGGTACAGATTATTGTTATGTCAATAAGTAGGAGGTGGAGGTCAATGTACAGATTCTTGTCATGTCTATAAGTAGGACATGTAGGTGAAATTACAGATTATTGTCATGTCCAAAACTACGAGGTGGAGGTCAATGTACATATTATCGTCATGTCCATAAGTAGGAGGTGGAGGTCAATGTACAGATTATTGTCAAGTCCATAAGTAGGAGCTGGAGGTCAATGTATAGATTATTGTCATGTGCATAAGTGGGAGAAGTAGGTCAATGTACAGATTATTCTCATGTCCATAAGTAGGAGGTGGAGGTCAATGTACAGATTATTGTCATGTCCATAAGTAGGAGGTGGAGGTTAAGGTACTAGATTATTGTCATGTCCATTGTAGGATGTGGAGGACAATGTGCAGATTATTATCATGTCCATAAGTAGGAGAGGGACGTTAAGGTACAGATTATTGTCATGTCCAGAAGTTGGAGATGGAAGTCAATGTACAGATTATTGTCATGTGCATAAGTGGGAGATGGAGGTCAATGTACAGATTGTTGTCATGTCTATATATAGGAGGTGGAGGTTAATGTACTAGATTATTGTCATGTCCATAAAGAGGAGTAGGAGATCAATGTATAGATTTTTGTCATGTCCTTAAGTAGGAGGTGGAGGTCAATGTAGAGATTATTGTCATGTCCATGAATAGGAGGTGTAGGTCAATATACAGATTATTGTCATTTCCATAAGTAGGAGGGGGATGTTAAGGTACAGATTATTGTTATGTCCATAAGTAGAAGGGGGTGGTCAAGGTACAGATTATTGTGATGTCCATATGTCGGAGATCGAGGTAAATGTACAGATTATTGTCATGTTCATAACTAGGAGATGGAAGTCATTGTACAGATTATTTTCATGTACTGAAGTAGGGGATGGAGGTCAATGTACGGATTATTATCATATCCATAAGGGTGAGGAGGAGGAAGTCAATCTACAGATTATTTTCATGTCAATCAGTAGGAGGTGTAAGTCAATGTATAGATTATTGTCATGTGCATAAGTGGGAGAATGCGGTCAATGTACAGATTATTGTCATGTCCATCAGTAGGAGAAGAAGGTAAATGTACAGATTATTGTCACGTGCATAAGTGGGAGATGGAGGTCAATGTACAGATTATTAGCATGTACATAAGTAGATGGGGGATGTCAACGTACAGATTATTGTCATGTCCATAAGTAGGAGGTGGAGGTCAATGTACAGATTATTATCATGTCCATAAGTAGGAGATGGAGGTCAATTTAACAGGTTATTGTCTTCCATAAGTAGGAGGTGGAGGTCATTGTACAGATTATTCTGGTGTCCATAAGTAGGAGATGGAGTTGAATGTACAGATTATTGTCATGTCCATAAGGAGGAGGTGGAGGTCAATGTACAGATTATTGTCATGTCCATCAGTAGGAGATGAAGGTAAATGTATAGATTTTTGTCAAGTACATAAGTTGGAGGTGGCGGTTAATGTACTAGATTATTGTCATGTGCATAAGTGGGAGATGAAGGTCAATGTACAGATTATTGTCATGTTAATATATTGGAGAAGGAGTTCAATGTACAGATTATTGTCGAGTCCATAAGTAGGAGATGGTGGTCAATGTACAGATTATTGTCATGTCCATAAGTAGGAGGGGGTCTCTATGTTCAGATTATTGTCATGTCCATTAGTAAGACGTTGAGGTCATCGTACAGCTTATTGTCTTATCCATAAGTAGGAGGTGGAGGTCAATGTACAGATTATTGTCATATGCATAATTGGGAGGTGGAGGTCAATGTACTGATTATTTTCATGTCCATAAGTAGGAGGTGGAGGTCAATATACAGATTATTGTCATGTCCAGAAGTAGGAGATGGAGGTTAATATTCAGATTATGGTCTTCAATAAGTCGGAGATGGAGGTCAATGTACAAGATTACTGTCGTGTTCATAAGTAGGAAGTGGAGGTCTATCTACAGATTATTATCATGTCCATAAGTAGTAGATGGAGGTCAATGTAACAGATTATCGTCATGTGCATAAGTGGGAGATGGAGGTCAATGTATAGATTATTGTCATGTCCATAAATTGAAGGGGGATGTCAAGGTACAGATTATTGTCATGTCCATAAGTAGGAGGTGGAGGTCAATGTACAGATTATTGTCATGTCTATAAGTAGGACATGTAGGTCAAATTACAGATTATTGTCATGTCCATAAATAGGAGGTGGAGGTTAATGTACTAGATTATTGTCATGTCCATAAGGAGGAGGAGGAGGTCAATGTATAGATTATTGTCATGTCGATAAGTAGGAGGTGGAGGTCAATGTACAGATTATTGTCATGTCCATAAGTAGGAGGGGGATTTTACGGTACAGATTATTGTCATGTCCATAAGTAGAAGAGGGTGGTCGTACAGATTATTGTGATGTCCATATGTAGGAGATGAAGGTCAATGTACAGATTATTGTCATGTCCATAACTAGGAGATGGAAGTCATTGTGCGGATTATTTTCATGTCCTGAAGTAGGAGATGGATGTCAATGTACGGATTATTATCATATCCATAAGGAGGAGGAGGAGGAGGTCAATGTACAGATTATTTTCATGTCCATCAGTAGGAGATGTAAGTCAATGTACAGATTATTGTCATGTGCATAAGTGGGAGATGGCAGTCAATGTACAGATTATTGTCATGTCCATGAGTAGGAGAAGAAGATAAATGTACAGATTATTGTCATGTGCGTAAGTGCGAGATGGAGGTCAATGTACAGATTATTCTCATGTCCATAAGTAGAAGGGGGATGTCAACGTACAGATTATTGTCATATCCATAAGTAGGAGGTGGAGGTCAATGTACAGATTATTGTCATGTCCATAAGTACGAGGTGGAGGTCAATGTACAGATTATTGTCATGTGCATAAGTGGGAGATGGAGGTCAATATACAGATTATTGTCATGTCCATAAGTAGGAGGTTGAGGTCAATGTACAGATTATTGTCATATGCATAAGTAGGAGGTGAAGGTTAATGTACTAAATTATTGTCATGTCCATATGTAGGAGAGGGACGTTAAGTTACAGATTATTGTCATCTTCAAAAGTAGGAGGTGGAGGTCAATGTTCTGATTATTTTCATGTCCAAAAGTAGGAGGGCGAAGTTAAGGTACAGATTATTGGCATGTCCTTAAGTAGAAGGGGGAGGTCAAGGTACAGATTATTGTCATGTACATAAGAAGGAGATGGAAGTCAATATACAGATTATTGTCCTGTCTATAAGTAGGATATGTAGGTCAAATTACAGATTATTGTCATGTCCTGAAGTAGGAGGTGGAGGTCAATGTACAGATTACTGTCATGTTCATAAGAAGGAGGTGGAGGTCAAGGTACAGATTATTGTCATGTCCATCATTAGAAGGGGGAGGTCAATGAACAGATTATAGTCATCTCCATCAGTATGAGATGAAGGTAAATGTGCAGATTATTGTCAAGTCCATAAATTGGAGCTGGAAGTCATTGTACAGGTTACTGTCATGTCCACAAGTAGGAAATTATGGTCAATGTACAGATTATTTTCATGTCCATAACTAGGAGATGGAAGTCAATGTATAGATTATTGTCATGTCCATAAGTAGGAGGTGAAGGTCAATGTACAGTTTATTGTCATGTCCATAAGAAGGAGGGGGAGGTCAATGTACAGATTATTTTCATGTCCATAAGTAGGAGGTGTAGGTCAATGTACAAATTATTGTCATGTGCATAAGTGGGAGATGGCGGTCAATGTACAGATTATTGTCTTGTCCATCAGTAGGAAATGAAGCTATATGTACAGATTATTGTGATGTCCATAAGTAGGAGGTGGAAGTCAAGTTGCAGATTATTGTCATCTTCTAAAGTAGGAGATGGAGGTCAATGATCAGATTATTATCATGTTCAAAGTAGGAGGGCGATGTTAAGGTACAGATTATTGACATGTCCATAAGTAGAAGTGGGAGGTCAAGGTACAGATTATTGTCATGTACATAAGAAGGAGATGGAAGTCAATATACAGATTATTGTCATGTCTATAAGTAGGTCATGTCTAGAAGTAGGGGGAGACGGCGGCCCCGTCCTCGGTCGTGTGAGGCAGGCGGAGGCCCCGATACGGGCAGAGAGTTGGAGGCGGCGGCCCCAGTCCAGGCACAGGGAGAGCAGCAGTGGCCCCGGCCCCGGTCCGGGCGAAGGGTAGACGGCGGCGGCCCCGATACGGGCAGGAGCAAGGGGGAGACGGCGGCCCCGGCCTCGGTCGAGTGAGGCAGGCGGAGGCCCCGGTTCGGACAGGGAGTGGGAGGCGGCGGCCCCAGTCCGGGCACAGGGAGAGCAGCAGCGGCCCCGGCCCCGGTCCGGGCGAAGGGTAGACGGCGGCGGCCCCGATCCGGGCAGGAGCAAGGGGGAGACGGCGGCCCCGGCCTCGGTCGAGTGGGGCAGGTGAAGGCCCCGATCCGGGCAGACAGTGGGAGGCGGCGGCCCCAATCCAGGCACAGGGTGAACTGCGGCGGCCTCGGCCCCGGTCCGGCCAGTATCGACCGACCTAGGAGGGGAGGCAGGCCCCTCCAGCCCGGGTAAGAAACCTGCATAGGAGAAGGCCACTCCGATATAAAACCTACGACCCAAGGACCTCGCTGCCACGTCCCAGCTTGCTTGGCCACGGCACACGAACCATGGGTGTAAAGGGTGGGGCCAGTACTGCGCGCACTGCACTCCACCTAAAAGCTCCTTTGCGCAGGCCCGAGGACAGGTCCACGTCCTCCCCCTCCACGTCCTCCCCCTCAAAAGATGCTCACAAACTCAAGCTAGCATGCTGGAACATCAGAACCATGCTAGACAAGGCTGACAGCCACCGACCTGAATGTCGGTCTGCCCTCATTGCACATGAACTCCTCAGACTTGACATCGACATAGCCGCTCTCAGTGAAGTCCGCCTGGCAGATGTAGGCAGCCTCCAAGAACGCGGCGCGGGCTACACACTCTACTGGTCTGGCAAGCCTTCGGATGAACGACGCCTATCTGGTGTAGGCTTCATGGTCAAGAGCTTCATTGCCTCCAAACTCGAAAACCTTCCGACAGACCTCTCGGACCGAATCATGTCCATGCGACTCCCACTTCAAAACAAGCGTCACATCACCCTCATCAGTGTCTATGCTCCAACCCTCCAGGCGGAACCAGCAGAAAAGAACAAGTTCTACACCGACCTGCGCAACCTCATCCAACGTACCCCTACAGCCAACAAGGTTGTCATCCTGGGCGACTTCAACGCTCGTGTCGGCAAAGACTCAGAAACCTGGCCAAGAATCCTGGGCAAGCATGGCGTCGGCAAGTGCAACGACAATGGGCGCCTCCTGTTGGAGCTCTGCGCAGAACAGCGACTTTACAAACACCCTTTTTCAGCAGAGGGACAGCCTTAAGACCACCTGGATGCATCCCCGATCCAAACACTGGCACCTCCTGGACTACATCCTGGTGCGAGAAAGTGACAAACAAGATGTGCTCCACACCAGGGTCATGCCCAGCGCGGAATGCCACACTGACCACCGGCTGGTTCGCTGCAAGCTCAACCTTCACTTCAAGCCAAAGCCCAGGAACAATAAAGCCCCCAGAAAGAGGTTCAATGTTGGAAACCTGCAGTCAGACGAAGCGAGAGGAAACTTCCAGGCAAACCTCAAAGCAAAGCTCGACGTTGCAACCCGCCTCACGGACCCGTCCCCTGAAACCCTCTGGGATCAGTTGAAGACTACCATACTGCAATCCACTGAAGAGGTACTGGGCTTCTCCTCCAGGAAAAACAAGGACTGGTTTGACAAAAACAGCCAGGAAATCCAGGAGCTGCTGGCAAAGAAGCGAGCTGCCCACCAGGCTCACCTTACAAAGCCGTCCTGTCCAGAGAAGAAACAAGCCTTCCGTCGCGCATGCAGCCATCTTCAGCGCAAACTCCGGGAGATCCAAAATGAGTGGTGGACGAGCCTCGCCAAACGAACCCAGCTCAGCGCGGACATTGGCGACTTCAGGGGTTTCTACGAGGCTCTAAAGGCTGTGTACGGCCCCTCACCCCAAGTCCAAAGCCCGCTGCGCAGCTCAGACGGCAAAGTCCTCCTCAGCGACAAGATCTCCATCCTCAACCGATGGTCAGAACACTTCCAATCTCTTTTCAGTGCCAACCGCTCAGTCCAAGATTCCGCCCTGCTCCAGCTCCCTCAACAGCCCCTAAGGCTAGAGCTGGATGAGGTTCCCACCCTGGATGAGACATATAAGGCAATCGAACAACTGAAAAGTGGCAAAGCAGCAGGTATGGATGGAATCCCCCCAGAAGTCTGGAAGGCTGGCGGCAAAACTCTGCATGCCAAACTGCATGAGTTTTTCAAGCTTTGTTGGGACCAAGGTAAACTGCCTCAGGATCTTCGTGATGCCACCATCATCACCCTGTACAAAAACAAAGGCGAGAAATCAGACTGCTCAAACTACAGGGGAATCACGTTGCTCTCCATTGCAGGCAAAATCTTTGCTAGGATTCTACTAAATAGAATAATACCTAGTGTTGCCGAGAATATTCTCCCAGAATCACAGTGCGGCTTTCGCGCAAACAGAGGAACCACTGACATGGTCTTTGCCCTCAGACAGCTCCAAGAAAAGTGCAGAGAACAAAACAAAGGACTCTACATCACCTTTGTTGACCTCACCAAAGCCTTCAACACCGTGAGCAGGAAAGGGCTTTGGCAAATACTAGAGCGCATCGGATATCCCCCAAAGTTCCTCAACATGATTATCCAACTGCACGAAAACCAACAAGGTCGGGTCAGATACAGCAATGATCTCTCTGAACCCTTCTCCATTAACAATGGCGTGAAGCAAGGCTGTGTTCTCGCACCAACCCTCTTTTCAATCTTCTTCAGCATGATGCTGAACCAAGCCATGAAAGACCCCAACAATGAAGACGCTGTTTACATCCGGTACCGCACGGATGGCAGTCTCTTCAATCTGAGGCGCCTGCAAGCTCACACCAAGACACAAGAGAAACTTGTCCGTGAACTACTCTTTGCAGATGATGCCGCTTTAGTTGCCCATTCAGAGCCAGCTCTTCAGCGCTTGACGTCCTGCTTTGCGGAAACTGCCAAAATGTTTGGCCTGGAAGTCAGCCTGAAGAAAACTGAGGTCCTCCATCAGCCAGCTCCCCACCATGACTACCAGCCCCCCCACATCTCCATCGGGCACACAAAACTCAAAACGGTCAACCAGTTTACCTATCTCGGCTGCACCATTTCATCAGATGCAAGGATCGACAATGAGATAGACAACAGACTCGCCAAGGCAAATAGCGCCTTTGGAAGACTACACAAAAGAGTCTGGAAAAACAACCAACTGAAAAACCTCACAAAGATAAGCGTATACAGAGCCGTTGTCATACCCACACTCCTGTTCGGCTCCGAATCATGGGTCCTCTACCGGCACCACCTACGGCTCCTAGAACGCTTCCACCAGCGTTGTCTCCGCTCCATCCTCAACATCCATTGGAGCGCTTACACCCCTAACGTCGAAGTACTCGAGATGGCAGAGGTCGACAGCATCGAGTCCACGCTGCTGAAGATCCAGCTGCGCTGGATGGGTCACGTCTCCAGAATGGAGGACCATCGCCTTCCCAAGATCGTGTTATATGGCGAGCTCTCCACTGGCCACTGTGACAGAGGTGCACCAAAGAAAAGGTACAAGGACTGCCAAAAGAAATCTCTTGGTGCCTGCCACATTGACCACCGCCAGTGGGCTGATAACGCCTCAAACCGTGCATCTTGGCGCCTCACAGTTTGGCGGGCAGCAACCGCCTTTGAAGAAGACCGCAGAGCCCAACTCACTGACAAAAGGCAAAGGAGGAAAAACCCAACACCCAACCCCAACCAACCAATTTTCCCTTGTAACCGCTGCAATCGTGTCTGCCTGTCCCGCATCGGACTTGTCAGCCACAAACGAGCCTGCAGCTGACGTGGACTTTTTACCCCCTCCATAAATCTTCGTCCGCGAAGCCAAGCCAAAGAAAGAAAGATAAGTAGGACATGTAGGTCAAATTACAGATTATTGTCATGTCCTGAAGTAGGAGGTGGAGGTCAATGTACAGATTACTGTTATGTTCATAGGAAGGAGGGGGAGGTCAAGGTACAGATTATTGTCATGTCCATCATTAGAAGGGGGAGGTCAATGAACACATTATAGTCATCTCCATCAGTAGGAGATGAAGATAAATGTGCAGATTATTGTCAAGTCCATAAATTGCAGCTGGAAGTCAATGTACAAGTTATTGTCATGTCCATAAGTAGGAAATTATGGTCAATGTACAGATTATTTTCATGTCCATAACTAGGAGATGGAAGTCAATGTACAGATTATTGTCATGTCCATAAGTAGGAGGTGAAGGTCAATGTACAGTTTATTGTCATGTCCATAAGAAGGAGGGGGAGGTCAATGTACAGATTATTTTCATGTCCATAAGTAGGAGGTGTAGGTCAATGTACAGATTATTGTCATGTGCATAAGTGGGAGATGGCGGTCAATGTACAGATTACTGTGATGTCCATCAGTAGGAAATGAAGGTATATGTACAGATTATTGTGATGTCCATAAGTAGGAGGTGGAAGTCAAGTTGCAGATTATTGTCATCTTCTAAAGTAGGAGATGGAGGTCAATGTTCAGATTATTGTTATGTTCAAAATAGGAGGGCGATGTTAAGGTACAGATTATTGACATGTCCATAAGTAGAAGTGGGAGGTCAAGGTACAGATTATTGTCATGTTCATAAGAAGGAGATGGAAGTCAATATACAGATTATTGTCATGTCTATAAGTAGGACATGTAGGTCAAATTGCAGATTATTGTCATGTCCTGAAGTAGGAGGTGGAGGTCAATGTACAGATTACTGTTATGTTCATAGGAAGGAGGGGGAGGTCAAGGTACAGATTATTGTCACGTCCATCATTAGAAGGGGGAAGTCAATGAACACATTATAGTCATCTCCATCAGTAGGAGATGAAGGTAAATATGCATATTATTGTCAAGTCCATAAATTGCAGCTGGAAGTCAATGTACAGGTTATTTTCATGTCCATAAGTAGGAAATTATGGACAATGTACAGATTATTGTCATGTCCATAACTAGGAGATGGAAGTCAATGTACAGATTATTGTCATGTCCATAAGTAGGAGGTGAATGTCAATGTACACCTTATTGTCCTGTCCATAAGAAGGAGGGGGAGGTCAATGTACTGATTATTGTCATGTCCATAAGGAGGAGATGGAATTCAATGTACAGATTATTATCATGTCCATAAGTATTAGACAGATGTCACTGTGCAGATTATTGTCATGTGCATAAGTGGGAGATGGAGGTCAATGTACAGATTATTGTCATGTCCATAAGTAGGATGTTGAGGTCAATGTACAGATTATTGTCATGTCCATAACTAGGAGATGGAAGTCAATGTACAGATTATTGTCATGTCCATAAGTAGGAGGTGAAGGTCAATGTACAGTTTATTGTCATGTCCATAAGAAGGAGGGGGAGGTCAATGTACAGATTATTGTCATGTTCATAACTAGGAGATGGAAGTCAATGTACAGATTATTGTCATGTCCATAATTAGGTGGTGGAGGTCAAAGTACAGATTATTGTCATGTCCATAAGTAGGAGGTGGAGGACAATGTGCAGATTATTATCATGTCCATAAGTAGGAGAGGGATGTGAATGTACAGATTATTGTCAAGTCCAGAAGTTGGAGATGGAGGTCAATGTACAGATTATTGTCATGTCCATAAGTAGGAGGTGAAGGTCAATGTACAGATTATTGTCGAGTCCATAAGTAGGAGATGGAGGTCAATGTACAGATTATTGTCATGTCCATAAGTAGGAGGGGGGCTCAATGTTCAGATTATTGTCATGTCCATTAGTAAGACGTTGAGGTCATTGTACAGATTATTGTCATATCCATAAGTAGGAGGTGGAGGTCAATGTACAGATTATTGTCATGTGCATATGTGGGAGGTGGAGGTCAATGTACTGATTATTGTCATGTACATAAGTAGGAGCTGGAGGTCAATATTCAGATTATTGTCATGTCCAGAAGTAGGAGATGGAGGTCAATATTCAGATTATGGTCTTCAATAAGTCGGAGATGGAAGTCAATGTACAGATTATTGTCATGTGTATAAGTAGTACCTGTAGGTTAAATTACAGATTATTGTCATGTCCATAAGTAGGAGGTGAAGGTCAATGTACACCTTATTGTCCTGTCCATAAGAAGGAGGGGGAGGTCAATGTACTGATTATTGTCATGTCCATAAGGAGGAGATGGAATTCAATGTACAGATTATTGTCATGTCCATAAGTATTAGACAGATGTCAATGTGCAGATTATTTTCATGTCCACAAGTAGGAGGCGGAGGTCAATATACATATCATTGTCATGTCCAGAAGTAGGAGATGGAGGTCAATACATGTTATTGTCATTTCAGTAAGTCGGATATGGAGGTCAATGTACCAGATTACTGTCATATCCAGAAGTAGGAGGTGCAGGTCAATGTATAGATTATTGTCATGTCCATCAGTAGGAGGTGGAGGTCACTGTACAGATTATTGTCATGTCCTTAAGTAGGAGATTTAGGTCAATGTACAGATTATTGTCATTTCCATCAGTAGGAGGTCGAGGTCAATATAGAGATTATTGTCATGTCCGAAAGTAGGTGATGGAGGTCAATATACAGATTATTGTCATGTCCAGAAGTCGGAAATAGAGGTCAATACATGTTATTGTCATTTCAATAAGTCGGAGATGGAGGTCAATGTACCAGATTACTGTCATGTCCATAAGTAGGAGATGGAAGTCAATGTACAGATTATTGTCATGTCCATAATTAGGAGGTGAAGGTCAATGTACAGTTTATTGTCATGTCCATAAGAAGGAGGGGGAGGTCAATGTACAGATTATTGTCATGTCCATAACTAGGAGATGGAAGTCAATGTACAGATTATTGTCATGTCCATAAGTAGGAGGTGAAGGTCAATGTAGAAACTATTGTCTTGTCCATAAGTAGAAGGTGGAGGTCAATGTACAGATTACTGTCATTTCCCTAAGAAGGATGGGGAGGTCAAGATACAGATTATTGTCATATCCAAAAGTAGAACTGGGAGGTCAATGTACAGATTGTTGTTATGTCGATAAATAGGAGGTGGAGGTCAATGTACAGATTATTGTCATGTCTCTAAGAGGGAGATGCAGGTCAATGTACAGATTATTGTCATGTTCATAAGTAGGAGGTGGTGGTCATGTACAGATGATTGTCATGTCCATCAGTAGGAGATGAAGGTAAATGTACAGATTATTGTCATGTCCATAAGTAGATGGATGTCAATGAACAGATGATTGTCATGTCCATCAGTAGGAGATGAAGGTAAATGTACAAATTAGTGTCATGTCCATAAGTAGGTGGAGGACAATGTACAGATTATTCTTGTGTCCATAAGTAGGAGATGGAGGTCAATGTACAGATTATTGTCATGTCCTTAAGGAGGAGGTGGAGGTCAATGTACAGATTATTGTCATGTCCATAACTAGGAGATGGAAGTCATTGCACAGATTATTTTCATGTCCTGAAGTAGGAGATGGAGGTCAATGTACGGATTATTATCATATCCATAAGGAGGAGGAGGAGGAGGTCAATGTACAGATTATTTTCATGTCCATCAGTAGGAGGTGTAAGTCAATGTACAGATTATTGTCATGTGCATAAGTGGGAGATGGCGGTCAATGTACAGATTATTGTCATGTCCATCAGTAGGAGAAGAATGTAAATGTACAGATTATTGTCATGTGCATAAGTGGGAGATGGAGGTCAATGTACAGATTATTGTCATGTCCATAAGTAGATCGAGGATGTCAACGTATAGATTATTGTCATGTCCATAAGTAGGAGGTGGAGGTCAATGTACAGATTATTGTCATGTCTATAAGTAGGACATGTAGGTCAAATTACAGATTATTGTCATGTCCAAAACTACGAGGTGGAGGTCAATGTACAGATTATTGTCATGTGAATAAGTGGGAGATGGAGGTCAATGTACAGATTATTGTCATGTCCATAAGTAGGAGGTGGAGGTCAATGTACAAATTATTGTCATGTCCATAAGTAGGAGGTGGAGGTTAATGTACTAGATTATTGTCATGTCCATAGTAGGATGTGGAGGACAATGTTCAGATTATTTTCATGTCCATAAGTAGGAGTGGGACGTTAAGGTACAGATTATTGTCATGTCCAGAAGTTGGAGATGGAGGTCAATGTACAGATTATTGTCATGTGCATAAGTGGGAGATGGGGGTCAATGTACAGATTGTTGTCATGTCTATAAATAGGAAGTGGAGGTTAATGTACTAGATTATTGTCATGTCCATAAGGAGGAGGAGGAGATCAATGTATAGATTATTGTCATGTCCATAAGTAGGAGGTGGAGGTCAATGCACAGATTATTGTCATGTCCATGAATAGGAGGTGTAGGTCAATATACAGATTATTGTCATGTCCATAAGTAGGAGGGGGATGTTAAGGTATAGATTATTGTTATGTCCATAAGTAGAAGGGGGTGGTCAAGGTACAGATTATTGTGAC
This sequence comes from Narcine bancroftii, assembly GCF_036971445.1. NCBI lineage: Eukaryota > Metazoa > Chordata > Chondrichthyes > Torpediniformes > Narcinidae > Narcine > Narcine bancroftii. The sequence goes on along the minus strand of NC_091479.1, from coordinate 14,600,710 downwards.
GTCCATATGTAGGAGATGGAGGTCAATGTACAGATTATTGTCATGTCCATAACTAGGAGATGGATGTCGTTGTACAGATTATTTTCATGTCCTGAAGTAGGAGATGGAGGTCAATATTCAGATTATAGTCTTCAATATGTTGGAGATGGAGGTCAATGTACAAGATTACTGTCGTGTTCATAAGTAGGAAGTGGATGTCTATGTACAGATTATTATCATGTCCATAAGTAGTAGATGGAGGTCAATGTACGGATTATTATCATATCCATAAGGATGAGGAGGAGGAGGTCAATCTACAGATTATTTTCATGTCCATCAGTAGGAGGTGTAAGTCAATGTATAGATCATTGTCATGTGCATAAGTGGGAGATGGCGGTCAATGTACAGATTATTTTCATGTCCAAAAGTAGGAGAAGAAGGTAAATGTACAGATTATTGTCATGTCCAGAAGTAGGAGATGGAGGTCAATATTCAGATTATAGTCTTCAATATGTTGGAGATGGAGGTCAATGTACAAGATTATTGTCGTCCATAAGTATGAGGTGGAGGTCATTGTACAGATTATTCTTGTGTCCATAAGTAGGAGATGGAGGTCAATGTTCAGATTAGTGTCATGTCCATAAGTAGGAGGTGGAGGTCAATGTACAGATTATTGTCATGTCCATAAGTAGGAGATGGAGGTCAATGTACAGATTATTGTCATTTCCATCAGTAGTAGGTGGAGGTCAATGTACAGATTGTTGTCATATCCATAAGAAGGAGGTGGCGGTTAATGTAGTAGATGATTGTAATGTCCATAAGTAGGAGGTGGAGGACATTGTGCAGTTAATTGTCATGTCCATAAGTAGAAGATGGAGATCAATGTACCAGATTCTTGTCAAGTTGATAAGTTGGAGGGTGAGGTCAATGTTCAGTAATTCTCATGTTCATAGGTAGGAGGTGGAAGTCAATGTAGAGATTATTGTCATGTCAATAAGTAGGAGATGGAGGTCAATATACAGATTATTGTCATGTCCAGAAGTCGGAGATGGAGGTCAATATTCAGATTATGGTCTTCAATATGTTGGAGATGGAGGTCAATGTACAAGATTACTGTCGTATTCATAAGTAGTAAGTGAAGGTCTATGTACAGATTATTATCATGTCCATGAGTAGTAGATGGAGGTCAATGTAACACATTATTGTCGTTCATAAGTAGGAGGTGGAGGTCAATGTACAGATTATTCTTGTGTCCATAAGTAGGAGATGGAGGTCAATGTACAGATTATTGTCATGTCCATAAGGAGGATGTGGAGGTCAATGTACAGATTTTTGTCATGTCCATCAGTAGGAGATGAAGGTAAATGTATAGATTATTGTCAGGTACATAAGTAGGAGGTGGCAGTTAATGTACTACATTATTGTCATGTGCATAAGTGGGAGATGGAGGTCAATGTACAGATTATTGTCATGTCCATATATTGGAGAAGGAGGTCAATGTACAGATTTTTGTCGAGTCCATAAGTAGGAGATGGAGATCAATGTACAGATTATTGTCATGTCCATAAGTAGGAGGGGGGCTCAATGTTCAGATTATTGTCATGTCCATTAGTAAGACGTTGAGGTCATTGTACAGATTATTGTCATATCCATAAGTAGGAGGTGGAGGTCAATGTACAGATTATTGTCATGTGCATAAGTGGGTGGTGGAGGTCAATATACTGATTATTGTCATGTCCATAAGTAGGAGGTGGAGGTCAATATACAGATTATTGTCATGTCCAGAAGTAGGAGATGGAGGTCAATTTTCAGATTATGGTCTTCAATAAGTCGGAGATGGAGGTCAATGTACAAGATTACTGTTGTGTTCATAAGTAGGAAGTGGACGACTATGTACAGATTATTATCATGTCCATAAGTAGTAGATGGATGTCAATGTAACAGATTATTGTCATGTCCAAAACTACGAGGTGGAGGTCAATGTACAGATTATTGTCATGTGAATAAGTGGGAGATGGAGGTCAATGTACAGATTATTTTCATGTCCATAAGTAGGAGGTGGAGGTCAATGTACAAATTATTGTCATGTCCATAAGTAGGAGGTGGAGTTTAATGTACTAGATTATTGTCATGTCCATAGTAGGATGTGGAGGACAATGTGCAGATTATTTTCATGTCCATAAGTAGAAGATGGAGATCAATGTACCAGATTCTTGTCAAGTCGATAAGTTGGAGGGTGAGGTCAATGTTCAGTAATTGTCATGTCCATAGGTAGGAGGTGGAAGTCAATGTAGAGATTATTGTCATGTCGATAAGTAGGAGATGGAGGTCAATATACAGATTATGGACTTCAATATGTTGGAGATGGAGGTCAATGTACAAGATTACTGTCGTGTTCATAAGTAGGAAGTGAAGGTCTATGTACAGATTATTATCATGTCCATGAGTAGTAGATGGATGTCAATGTAACAGATTATTGTCGTCCATAAGTAGGAGGTGGAGGTCAATGTACAGATTATTCTTGTGTCCATAAGTAGGAGATGGAGGTCAATGTACAGATTATTGTCATGTCCATAAGGAGGATGTGGAGGTCAATGTACAGATTTTTGTCATGTCCATCAGTATGAGATGAAGGTAAATGTATAGATTATTGTCAGGTACATAAGTAGGAGGTGGCAGTTAATGTACTACATTATTGTCATGTGCATAAGTGGGAGATGGAGGTCAATTTACAGATTATTGTCATGTCCAGAAGTAGGAGATGGAGGTCAATATTCAGATTATGGTCTTCAATAAGTCGGAGATGGAGGTCAATGTATAAGATTACTGTTGTGTTCATAAGTAGGAAGTGGAGGACTATGTACAGATTATTATCATGTCCATAAGTAGTAGATGGATGTCAATGTAAAAGATTATTGTCATGTCCATAAGTAGGAGGTGGAGGTAAATGTACAGATTATTCTTGTGTCCATAAGTAGGAGATGAAGGTCAATGGACAGATTATTGTCATTTCCTTAAGGAGGAGGTGGATGTCAATGTACTAGATTATTGTCATGCGCAAAAGTGGGAGATGGAGGTCAATGTACAGATTATTGTCATGTCCATAAATTGAAGGGGGATGGCTAGGTACAGATTATTGTCATATCCATAAGTAGGAGGTGGAGGTCAATGTACAGATTATTGTCATGTCTATAAGTAGGACATGTAGGTCAAATTACACATTATTGTCATGTCCAAAACTACGAGGTGGAGGTCAATGTACAGATTATTGTCATGTGAATAAGTGGGAGATGGAGGTCAATGTACAGATTATTGTCATGTCCATAAGTAGGAGGTGGAGGTCAATGTACAAATTATTGTCATGTCCATAAGTAGGAGGTGGAGGTTAATGTACTAGATTATTGTCATGTCCATAGTAGGATGTGGAGGACAATGTGCAGATTATTTTCATGTCCATAAGTAGGAGAGGGACGTTAAGGTACAGATTATTGTCATGTCCAGAAGTTGGAGATGGAGGTCAATGTACAGATTATTGTCATGTGCATAAGTGGTAGATGGGGGTCAATGTACAGATTGTTGTCATGTCTATAAATAGGAGGTGGAGGTTAATGTACTAGATTATTGTCATGTCCATAAGGAGGAGGAGGAGATCAATGTATAGATTATTGTCATGTCCATAAGTAGGAGGTGGAGGTCAATGCACAGATTATTGTCATGTCCATGAATAGGAGGTGTAGGTCAATATACAGATTATTGTCATGTCCATAAGTAGGAGGGGGATGTTAAGGTATAGATTATTGTTATGTCCATAAGTAGAAGGGGGTGGTCAAGGTACAGATTATTGTGACGTCCATATGTAGGAGATGGAGGTCAATGTACAGATTATTGTCATGTCCATAACTAGGAGATGGATGTCGTTGTACAGATTATTTTCATGTCCTGAAGTAGGAGATGGAGGTCAATATTCAGATTATAGTCTTCAATATGTTGGAGATGGAGGTCAATGTACAAGATTACTGTCGTGTTCATAAGTAGGAAGTGGATGTCTATGTACAGATTATTATCATGTCCATAAGTAGTAGATGGAGGTCAATGTATGGATTATTATCATATCCATAAGGATGAGGAGGAGGAGGTCAATCTACAGATTATTTTCATGTCCATCAGTAGGAGGTGTAAGTCAATGTATAGATTATTGTCATGTGCATAAGTGGGAGATGGTGGTCAATGTACAGATTATTGTCATGTCCATCAGTAGGAGAAGAAGGTAAATGTACAGATTATTGTCATGTCCAGAAGTAGGAGATGGAGGTCAATATTCAGATTATAGTCTTCAATATGTTGGAGATGGAGGTCAATGTACAAGATTACTGTCGTGTTCATAAGTAGGAAGTGGATGTCTATGTACAGATTATTATCATGTCCATAAGTAGTAGATGGAGGTCAATGTAACAGATTATTGTCGTCCATAAGTACGATGTGGAGGTCATTGTACAGATTATTCTTGTGTCCATAAGTAGGAGATGGAGGTCAATGTACAGATTATTGTCATGTCCATAAGTAGGAGGGGGGGCTCAATGTTCAGGTTATTGTCATGTCCATAAGTAGTAGATGGAGGTCAATGTAACAGATTATTGTCGTCCAGATGTAGGAGGTGGAGGTCATTGTACAGATTATTCTTGTGTCCATAAGTAGGAGTTGGAGGTCAATGTACAGATTAGTGTCATGTCCATAAGTAGGAGGTGGAGGTCAATGTACAGATTATTGTCATGTCCATCAGTAGGAGATGAAGGTAAATGTATAGATTATTGTCAAGTACATATGTAGGAGGTGGCGGTTAATGTACTAGATTATTGCCATGTGCATAAGTGGGAGATGGAGGTCAATGTACAGATTATTGTCATCTCCATATATTGGAGAAGGAGTTCAATGTACAGATTATTGTCGAATCCATAAGTAGGAGATGGAGGTCACTGTACAGATTATTGTCATGTCCATAAGTAGGAGGGAGGCTCAATGTTCAGATTATTGTCATGTCCATTAGTAAGACGTTGAGGTCATTGTACAGATTATTGTCATATCCATAAGTAGGAGGTGGAGGTCAATGTACAGATTATTGTCATGTGCATAAGTGGGAGGTGGAGGTCAATGTACTGATTATTGTCATGTCCATAAGTAGGAGATGGAGGTCAATATTCAGATTATGGTCTTCAATAAGTCGGAGATGGAGGTCAATGTACAAGATTATTGTCGTCCATAAGTATGAGGTGGAGGTCATTGTACAGATTATTCTTGTGTCCATAAGTAGGAGATGGAGGTCAATGTTCAGATTAGTGTCATGTCCATAAGTAGGAGGTGGAGGTCAATGTACAGATTATTGTCATGTCCATAAGTAGGAGATGGAGGTCAATGTACAGATTATTGTCATTTCCATCAGTAGTAGGTGGAGGTCAATGTACAGATTGTTGTCATATCCATAAGAAGGAGGTGGCGGTTAATGTAGTAGATGATTGTAATGTCCATAAGTAGGAGGTGGAGGACATTGTGCAGTTAATTGTCATGTCCATAAGTAGAAGATGGAGATCAATGTACCAGATTCTTGTCAAGTTGATAAGTTGGAGGGTGAGGTCAATGTTCAGTAATTGTCATGTTCATAGGTAGGAGGTGGAAGTCAATGTAGAGATTATTGTCATGTCAATAAGTAGGAGATGGAGGTCAATATACAGATTATTGTCATGTCCAGAAGTCGGAGATGGAGGTCAATATTCAGATTATGGTCTTCAATATGTTGGAGATGGAGGTCAATGTACAAGATTACTGTCGTATTCATAAGTAGTAAGTGAAGGTCTATGTACAGATTATTATCATGTCCATGAGTAGTAGATGGAGGTCAATGTAACAGATTATTGTCGTTCATAAGTAGGAGGTGGAGGTCAATGTACAGATTATTCTTGTGTCCATAAGTAGGAGATGGAGGTCAATGTACAGATTATTGTCATGTCCATAAGGAGGATGTGGAGGTCAATGTACAGATTTTTGTCATGTCCATCAGTAGGAGATGAAGGTAAATGTATAGATTATTGTCAGGTACATAAGTAGGAGGTGGCAGTTAATGTACTACATTATTGTCATGTGCATAAGTGGGAGATGGAGGTCAATGTACAGATTATTGTCATGTCCATATATTGGAGAAGGAGGTCAATGTACAGATTTTTGTCGAGTCCATAAGTAGGAGATGGAGATCAATGTACAGATTATTGTCATGTCCATAAGTAGGAGGGGGGCTCAATGTTCAGATTATTGTCATGTCCATTAGTAAGACGTTGAGGTCATTGTACAGATTATTGTCATATCCATAAGTAGGAGGTGGAGGTCAATGTACAGATTATTGTCATGTGCATAAGTGGGTGGTGGAGGTCAATATACTGATTATTGTCATGTCCATAAGTAGGAGGTGGAGGTCAATATACAGATTATTGTCATGTCCAGAAGTAGGAGATGGAGGTCAATATTCAGATTATGGTCTTCAATAAGTCGGAGATGGAGGTCAATGTACAAGATTACTGTTGTGTTCATAAGTAGGAAGTGGACGACTATGTACAGATTATTATCATGTCCATAAGTAGTAGATGGATGTCAATGTAACAGATTATTGTCATGTCCAAAACTACGAGGTGGAGGTCAATGTACAGATTATTGTCATGTGAATAAGTGGGAGATGGAGGTCAATGTACAGATTATTGTCATGTCCATAAGTAGGAGGTGGAGGTCAATGTACAAATTATTGTCATGTCCATAAGTAGGAGGTGGAGGTTAATGTACTAGATTATTGTCATGTCCATAGTAGGATGTGGAGGACAATGTGCAGATTATTTTCATGTCCATAAGTAGAAGATGGAGATCAATGTACCAGATTCTTGTCAAGTCGATAAGTTGGGGGGTGAGGTCAATGTTCAGTAATTGTCATGTCCATAGGTAGGAGGTGGAAGTCAATGTAGAGATTATTGTCATGTCGATAAGTAGGAGATGGAGGTCAATATACAGATTATGGACTTCAATATGTTGGAGATGGAGGTCAATGTACAAGATTACTGTCGTGTTCATAAGTAGGAAGTGAAGGTCTATGTACAGATTATTATCATGTCCATGAGTAGTAGATGGATGTCAATGTAACAGATTATTGTCGTCCATAAGTAGGAGGTGGAGGTCAATGTACAGATTATTCTTGTGTCCATAAGTAGGAGATGGAGGTCAATGTACAGATTATTGTCATGTCCATAAGGAGGATGTGGAGGTCAATGTACAGATTTTTGTCATGTCCATCAGTATGAGATGAAGGTAAATGTATAGATTATTGTCAGGTACATAAGTAGGAGGTGGCAGTTAATGTACTACATTATTGTCATGTGCATAAGTGGGAGATGGAGGTCAATTTACAGATTATTGTCATGTCCAGAAGTAGGAGATGGAGGTCAATATTCAGATTATGGTCTTCAATAAGTCGGAGATGGAGGTCAATGTATAAGATTACTGTTGTGTTCATAAGTAGGAAGTGGAGGACTATGTACAGATTATTATCATGTCCATAAGTAGTAGATGGATGTCAATGTAAAAGATTATTGTCATGTCCATAAGTAGGAGGTGGAGGTAAATGTACAGATTATTCTTGTGTCCATAAGTAGGAGATGAAGGTCAATGGACAGATTATTGTCATTTCCTTAAGGAGGAGGTGGATGTCAATGTACTAGATTATTGTCATGCGCAAAAGTGGGAGATGGAGGTCAATGTACAGATTATTGTCATGTCCATAAATTGAAGGGGGATGGCTAGGTACAGATTATTGTCATATCCATAAGTAGGAGGTGGAGGTCAATGTACAGATTATTGTCATGTCTATAAGTAGGACATGTAGGTCAAATTACACATTATTGTCATGTCCAAAACTACGAGGTGGAGGTCAATGTACAGATTATTGTCATGTGAATAAGTGGGAGATGGAGGTCAATGTACAGATTATTGTCATGTCCATAAGTAGGAGGTGGAGGTCAATGTACAAATTATTGTCATGTCCATAAGTAGGAGGTGGAGGTTAATGTACTAGATTATTGTCATGTCCATAGTAGGATGTGGAGGACAATGTGCAGATTATTTTCATGTCCATAAGTAGGAGAGGGACGTTAAGGTACAGATTATTGTCATGTCCAGAAGTTGGAGATGGAGGTCAATGTACAGATTATTGTCATGTGCATAAGTGGTAGATGGGGGTCAATGTACAGATTGTTGTCATGTCTATAAATAGGAGGTGGAGGTTAATGTACTAGATTATTGTCATGTCCATAAGGAGGAGGAGGAGATCAATGTATAGATTATTGTCATGTCCATAAGTAGGAGGTGGAGGTCAATGCACAGATTATTGTCATGTCCATGAATAGGAGGTGTAGGTCAATATACAGATTATTGTCATGTCCATAAGTAGGAGGGGGATGTTAAGGTATAGATTATTGTTATGTCCATAAGTAGAAGGGGGTGGTCAAGGTACAGATTATTGTGACGTCCATATGTAGGAGATGGAGGTCAATGTACAGATTATTGTCATGTCCATAACTAGGAGATGGATGTCGTTGTACAGATTATTTTCATGTCCTGAAGTAGGAGATGGAGGTCAATATTCAGATTATAGTCTTCAATATGTTGGAGATGGAGGTCAATGTACAAGATTACTGTCGTGTTCATAAGTAGGAAGTGGATGTCTATGTACAGATTATTATCATGTCCATAAGTAGTAGATGGAGGTCAATGTACGGATTATTATCATATCCATAAGGATGAGGAGGAGGAGGTCAATCTACAGATTATTTTCATGTCCATCAGTAGGAGGTGTAAGTCAATGTATAGATTATTGTCATGTGCATAAGTGGGAGATGGTGGTCAATGTACAGATTATTGTCATGTCCATCAGTAGGAGAAGAAGGTAAATGTACAGATTATTGTCATGTCCAGAAGTAGGAGATGGAGGTCAATATTCAGATTATAGTCTTCAATATGTTGGAGATGGAGGTCAATGTACAAGATTACTGTCGTGTTCATAAGTAGGAAGTGGATGTCTATGTACAGATTATTATCATGTCCATAAGTAGTAGATGGAGGTCAATGTAACAGATTATTGTCATCCATAAGTATGAGGTGGAGGTCATTGTACAGATTATTCTTGTGTCCATAAGTAGGAGATGGAGGTCAATGTACAGATTATTGTCATGTCCATAAGTAGGAGGGGGGGCTCAATGTTCAGATTATTGTCATGTCCATAAGTAGTAGATGGAGGTCAATGTAACAGATTATTGTCGTCCATATGTAGGAGGTGGAGGTCATTGTACAGATTATTCTTGTGTCCATAAGTAGGAGTTGGAGGTCAATGTACAGATTAGTGTCATGTCCATAAGTAGGAGGTGGAGGTCAATGTACAGATTATTGTCATGTCCATCAGTAGGAGATGAAGGTAAATGTATAGATTATTGTCAAGTACATATGTAGGAGGTGGCGGTTAATGTACTAGATTATTGCCATGTGCATAAGTGGGAGATGGAGGTCAATGTACAGATTATTGTCATCTCCATATATTGGAGAAGGAGTTCAATGTACAGATTATTGTCGAATCCATAAGTAGGAGATGGAGGTCACTGTACAGATTATTGTCATGTCCATAAGTAGGAGGGAGGCTCAATGTTCAGATTATTGTCATGTCCATTAGTAAGACGTTGAGGTCATTGTACAGATTATTGTCATATCCATAAGTAGGAGGTGGAGGTCAATGTACAGATTATTGTCATGTGCATAAGTGGGAGGTGGAGGTCAATGTACTGATTATTGTCATGTCCATAAGTAGGAGATGGAGGTCAATATTCAGATTATGGTCTTCAATAAGTCGGAGATGGAGGTCACTGTACAATATTACTGTCCTGTTCATAAGTAGGAAGTGGAGGTCTTTGTACAGATTATTATCATGTCCATAAGTAGTAGATGGAGGTCAATGTAACAAATTATTGTCATGTCCATAAGTAGTAGATGGAGGTCAATGTAACAGATTATTGTCATGTCCATAAGTAGGAGGTGGAGGTCAATGTACAGATTATTCTTGTGTCCATAAGTAGGAGATGGAGGTCAATGTACAGATTATTGTCATTTCCATCAGTAGTAGGTGGAGGTCAATGTACAGATTGTTGTCATGTCCATAAGAAGGAGGTGGCGGTTAATGTAGTAGATGATTGTAATGTCCATAAGTAGGAGGTGGAGGACATTGTGCAGTTAATTGTCATGTCCATAAGTAGAAGATGGAGATCAATGTACCAGATTCTTGTCAAGTTGATAAGTTGGAGGGTGAGGTCAATGTTCAGTAATTGTCATGTTCATAGGTAAGAGGTGGAAGTCAATGTAGAGATTATTGTCATGTCAATAAGTAGGAGATGGGGGTCAATGTACAGATTGTTGTCATGTCTATAAATAGGAGGTGGAGGTTAATGTACTAGATTATTGTCATGTCCATAAGGAGGAGGAGGAGATCAATGTATAGATTATTGTCATGTCCATAAGTAGGAGGTGGAGGTCAATGCACAGATTATTGTCATGTCCATGAATAGGAGGTGTAGGTCAATATACAGATTATTGTCATGTCCATAAGTAGGAGGGGGATGTTAAGGTATAGATTATTGTTATGTCCATAAGTAGAAGGGTTGGTCAAGGTACAGATTATTGTGACGTCCATATGTAGGAGATGGAGGTCAATGTACAGATTATTGTCATGTCCATAACTAGGAGATGGATGTCGTTGTACAGATTATTTTCATGTCCTGAAGTAGGAGATGGAGGTCAATATTCAGATTATAGTCTTCAATATGTTGGAGATGGAGGTCAATGTACAAGATTACTGTCGTGTTCATAAGTAGGAAGTGGATGTCTATGTACAGATTATTATCATGTCCATAAGTAGTAGATGGAGGTCAATGTACGGATTATTATCATATCCATAAGGATGAGGAGGAGGAGGTCAATCTACAGATTATTTTCATGTCCATCAGTAGGAGGTGTAAGTCAATGTATAGATTATTGTCATGTGAATAAGTGGGAGATGGCGGTCAATGTACAGATTATTGTCATGTCCATCAGTAGGAGAAGAAGGTAAATGTACAGATTATTGTCATGTCCAGAAGTAGGAGATGGAGGTCAATATTCAGATTATAGTCTTCAATATGTTGGAGATGGAGGTCAATGTACAAGATTACTGTCGTGTTCATAAGTAGGAAGTGGATGTCTATGTACAGATTATTATCATGTCCATAAGTAGTAGATGGAGGTCAATGTAACAGATTATTGTCGTCCATAAGTATGAGGTGGAGGTCATTGTACAGATTATTCTTGTGTCCTAAGTAGGAGATGGAGGTCAATGTACAGATTATTGTCATGTCCATAAGTAGGAGGGGGGGCTCAATGTTCAGATTATTGTCATGTCCATAAGTAGTAGATGGAGGTCAATGTAACAGATTATTGTCGTCCATATGTAGGAGGTGGAGGTCATTGTACAGATTATTCTTGTGTCCATAAGTAGGAGATGGAGGTCAATGTACAGATTAGTGTCATGTCCATAAGTAGGAGGTGGAGGTCAATGTACAGATTATTGTCATGTCCATCAGTAGGAGATGAAGGTAAATGTATAGATTATTGTCAAGTACATATGTAGGAGGTGGCGGTTAATGTACTAGATTATTG